>NC_091468.1:17704265-18006488 GCF_027789765.1 Dendropsophus ebraccatus | reverse complement strand
TGGGATGGAAAACCAAATATATTATGGCGGGGGTTAGTCAGTATTTTGAGCAAAACTTTGTGTGTGTGTGTGTGTATATATATATGTATGTGTGTATGTGTATATATATATATATATATATATATATATATATATATATATATATATATATATGTATGTATATTTATTACACACAAACACACATATAAATTTGTTCTGCATAATAAGCCATATAATGCATTTCTAAACATTCACCTGCTCCCGGAATTAGTGGGGGTCGGCAGTCAGAGATCCAGTGATCAGAGCAGATTTCTACACTCCCCCTGCTCAGAACACATGCATGCTCCGGAATATGGACAGCTTTAAGGTCCCCATAAACTTTATACTTTTGTTGACGGTACCTGCCGCTCATTTTGAGTTTGGTCTTTAGTAGTATAGTATGGGGTATGTATAGTATAGTAGGTCTATGGGGCTCGACCGACTGACCACCAACACATGATGTCGGTGGAGGCAGGAGTCAGACGTGATAGAAAATCACTACCCGACCCCTTTACTCTGGGAGAAAGAAGCCACCACCAGAGCTCTCTTGCTGCAGTTTACTCCTCTCCTCTCCATAGAGAACACAGAAACGCATGGCCATGTTGAGCCTTCATGTGTATAGTGAGGACAGCAAGAGGTAACTGATGGTTGTCAGTTATTGAAGGTGTATGGGTGAAACCAGACAACAGTGCTGTCTGTGCCTATATCTTATACAGGAAGACAGTGATATCTGTGCCTGTGTTATGTTCAGGGAGAGACAGGAAGACAGTGATATCTGTCCCTATATCATTTACAGTGAGTACAGGTGAAAGATATTACCTTTCTGGCATATGGCCTTTGTTGGCAATTTGATAAATTTCTTTTTTTTTTTTTTTTTTTTTTCCCATTAAGGTGACAGCCAGATTACACTAAATTGCAAGAGAGAGAAGATGGCCATCTTGTGGTTCAGCGGCCCAAAGTTAGGGTCCTAATAAAGTGTAAGTGAGCGCTGATCTGCAAGATTGGAGCTCCTTTACTGAGCAATTACACTGGCCGACTATCGGGCAGGAAGGACATTGTAGCAATGTCCTTGCAGCCCTCGCCTAGTGTAGAATAAAGTATTTACTTACCGTTCCCGGGTGTCCACAGGTCTTCCCTGGTCTCTGCAGCTGCAGCTCTGCCTTCTGTTCTGGTCTCTGCACTCACTGGCCGTGGTCCTTTCTCGATCAGTGATTGGCTGAGCGGCCTGTCAGTGCAGAGACCGGAACAAAAGGAAGAGCTGCAGAGACCAAGAAAGACCCGAGGACACCAGAAAACGTAGTAAGGTAAGTAAATACTTTATTATTTCATACTACAGTCATCAGCCGTCAGCCGCACATTGCATATATATGTATGTATATATATATGTGTGTGTATGTATGTGTATATATATATATATATATATATATATATATATATATATATATATATATATATGGAAAGGTATAGCTAAATGCCGTAATATACTGAATGTTTTGAATTGCAAAGAGTATATAAGACAGCAGATTATTTTTGGGGCAAAAATTCTCTGTATTTAGTTTGCTTTCTGGTGGGTTGCTTCAGTTAACACCTGATCCCATCATTCAGTCTGAATCATTTTACTTATATTATATTAACATTGGTTAATACCTCATTTCCTGACCGTCAGTCACTGCCAGACACAAAAGTATGTCTAGTCTTGAATCTAAGCAAACAATCCGTATTGTGAAAGCGATGCTGAGGGCTGTGGATGTCTGTGACTGCCATAAACAGTCACATGTATAGCTATTGTGGGCTTGTTATAAATAAAAATGTGTATTTATGCAGTGGGGAGAATAAGTAGCTGATATGCTCCCGATTTTGCAAATTTTCCACCTACAAAGAATGGAGAGCTGTGTAGCGTTTGGTTGATAGACTCCAACTGTACAAGACTGAATCTATAAAAAGAATTCCAGAAAATCACATTATATGATTATTAATATTTCATTTGTATGTTATTGCATGAAATAGCTGAAACCAGCTGTTTAAAGTTCACCAGTGACCACCTGGATTATCCATATGAGGCATGGAAGAAGGTCATGTGGTCTGATGAGACCAAAATGGAACTTTTTGGTATCAACTCTTTTCACCATATTTGGAGGAAGAAGGATGAGTACAACACTAAGAACACAGCCCCAACCGTGAAACATAGGGATGTAATCATAATTTTGGGGTACTTTTCTGCAAAGTGGACAGGGCGACTGCACTGTGTTGAAGCAAGGATGGATGGAGCCATGTATCGCAAGATTTTAGCCAACAATCTACTTCTCTTAGTAACAACATTGAAGATGGGTCATGGCTGGGTCTTCCAGCATGACAATGACCTGAAACACTCAGCCAGGGCAACTAATGAGCAGCTCCAGAAGAAGCATTTCCAGGCCCTGGAGTGGCTTAGCCAGTCTCCACAGCTGAACCCAATAGAAAATATCTGAAGGGAGCTGAAACTCAATGTTGCCCATCGACAGCTCCAAAACCTAAAAGAGAAGATGTGTATGGAGGAGTGGGGCAAAATCCCTGCTGCATTGTCTGCAATCCTGGTCAAGAACTACAGGAGACGTCTAAACTCTGTACCTGCAGACAAAGGTTTCTGAACCAAATATTAAAGGGGTATCCTGCTTAGGTAAAAATACATTCTGAATCATCCCTCTCCTGGAGGCGAACAACTTGTTCCTTACTTATTACATTTTCTGTCTCCTTCCCCCAGTTGTGAGCCTGCTGCTTTCTGTTGAAGACACAGGAAACTGTGTGTAAGTTGTTTTCTCAGTTTCCCTCTCCTCCCCCCTTCCTTCCGAGATGGCTCTTGTAAACACATGTAATTAAAGGGGTTATCCAGCGCTACAAAAACATGGCCACTTTTCCCCCTACTGTTGTCTCCAGTTTGGGTGGGGTTTTGAAACTCCGTTCCATTGAAGTAAATGGAGCTTAATTGCAAACCGCACCTGAACTGGAGACGACAGTAGGGGAAAAAGTGGCCATGTTTTTGTAGCGCTGGATAACCCCTTTAGGGTCCCTGTCCAGCTGTATCTGCACTTTGTAATGTTGGGAAGGTTATTCACAGTGAGGTCATAATCTACTTGACTGATTAACCCTCCAAGCATTACAGGTTGCAAAAAAACAGCCGTCTAGGGACACTGTGTACATCAGCCATTTTGGAAGGCAGAGGGGAGATGGGGAGAACAGCTCACACACAGTTTTCTGTGTTTTCGGTAGAAAGTAGCAGCTCAGAACTAGGGGAAGGAGCCTGTAAAGAAAATAAGTATGGAATGGAGGGGGAGGATTTAACATGTATTTTATCTGAGTGGAATACCTCTTTGGGTTCTGTGTTTCTATTGTATCACATTTTGATTTCATACTTTCAAATGCTAAATAATTATGTAGAGGGCTCTCTAGAAGCGGGTGATGTGTTGCAAACACTGTGAAGACATATGATTTGTACACCTATATAAATTGTACGTCAACATTTATTGCTTAAATTCATATATCATAATTGATAGTTGGTCATCGCTATAAAAAACCTTGTAAAGGTAAAACTAATAGTAGAAAGCAGTCTAAATGCATAGGAAATACATAAAAATTACATATAAATGCCTAACTAGTATAAAGATAAAAAATAGGTAAAATCTATGTGATAAAATAGAAATTTATGTGTATGTGGAGCCTAGTGAGGTTGCCTGCGCCGGGCCCAGCGCAGGCAGCTCACCTAGATGTATTTAGCAGTAGTCCCGAATCAAGAGGTCTGGCATGAGCTCATATCGCTGGATGGCCGTTGGAATAATTATATTAGTGTCCTAGTGAGACAGCTTACTTTTCAGGTCATACATACAGAGTTATCCAAGTTCTCTGCTGAGGAAAGGAGCAAGTAGATCTCCTGAAACGCGTTCAAGAACCAAGGATAACAGAGCCTTTTTATCATTTACCGATTTTGAAGTATATCCCGAACTCAAGCCGTATCTGCCTGGACATTCAAACCAAGCGGCAGTTAGCAAGACAGCGCGCTCACATGCATGCGGACGCCGCAAACAGCATGAGATAGCTCACTGTGCTGAATTAGATCTTAACTGCACGGATTGCAAAGAAGCCGAACTGACTGAGACACGGACTGCCGCTACAATACTATATTGGACCGTGGGAGCTACCGCCGGCAGGGTGAGAGGTGGACATTCCACCATTTGTCATTTAAACATCACCTTATTTCACCCAAAGTGCATGACCTGAAAAGTAAGCTGTCTCACTAGGACACTAATATAATTATTCCAACGGCCATCCAGCGATATGAGCTCATGCCAGACCTCTTGATTCGGGACTACTGCTAAATACATCTAGGTGAGCTGCCTGCGCTGGGCCCGGCGCAGGCAACCTCACTAGGCTCCACATACACATAAATTTCTATTTTATCACATAGATTTTACCTATTTTTTATCTTTATACTAGTTAGGCATTTATATGTAATTTTTATGTATTTCCTATGCATTTAGACTGCTTTCTACTATTAGTTTTACCTTTACAAGGTTTTTTTATAGCGATGACCAACTATCAATTATGATATATGAATTTAAGCAATAAATGTTGACGTACAATTTATATAGGTGTACAAATCATATGTCTTCACAGTGTTTGCAACACATCACCCGCTTCTAGAGAGCCCTCTACATTGGTACACACTCATTTATTCATTTATATCCTGTGAGCGCTGGGAATAGTGGTGCACTCGAAGGGGGTGGACTCCATTCGTAGGGGTTAGGTGTAGCAGACCTTTACTATTTTTTGTTAAATAATTATGTACAAATCATACAATATGATTTTAAGGGAGAATTATTTTATAGATTGTGTCTCTCACAGGTGAAGTGTACCTACAGTAAAAACACATCTCTCCATTCTTTGTAGGTAGGAAAATCTGCAAAATCTGCAGTGTATCAAATACTTTTCCCCACTGTACAAATGTGCATTGAATTCACAAGATAATCCCTTGTCTGGAAATGAGAACACTTTCTGTGATGTAAAATAATTGTAGCCGCTGTTATTGTGTCCGGTGCCAAATTCATCATGTTATAACTAACTCTAAAGCTTTAAGAGTTTCTCATATGGGATTCCTCAAATACAGAAATGCAATTGAAAGAAAAACCAGGAATTAAAAATTCCAACTTATACCCCTGCGAAGGTTTTTCGGGGGTTAAATGATTGATTAAAGCCATACACCATTCATTGTGTACTGGTGGCACCATGTTACTGCAGCTCAGCTCCCATTCACTTCAGTGGGAGCTCAATCGCAGTTACCTTGTGCTACCATTATACAATGAGCAGCCTAAACCACAGGCATCATGAAACAGGTTTGACATGTCATGGAGGCCTGTCAAACATTTTCATCTTTCCGGGTCTGGGTGTTCTGACCCGTAGCGATGGGGAGAATGAGCGGGGAGAGGACTGTGCTGCTGCACATCTGCACATCACCGCTCTGTGTGGGGGAAAAGAAAAAGTCTGACTCCATTGATTTACATTATTTTAACCAGACTCCTCACGTGACAGGAAGCTAATTCTGCCGATTGGTACAGGTCTGAACACCCAGACCCGGACCGATCAAAACTTTTGACACAAAAACCTGGATGCTTTTCTTGATAGATATAATATTACAAGTTATGGGCACTAGATTACATGTGATAAGAAGCTGATCCAGGGATAATTCTCATTGCCATTTTGGAGTCAGGAAGGATTTTTTTTCCCTGTGATGGAGTAATTGGCATCTGTTTCATAGGAGTTTTTGCCTTCCTCAGGATCAACACAGTAGAGTTTCCAAAGGTTAAAGTTGATGGACTCTTGTCGTCTTTCAACCTTTTATTAAAGGGGTTATCCAGCGTTTTTTTGGGGGACCGGGGAGGAGGTGGCTGAAATAAAAGGCGTCCACTCACCGGAGCGCCGTGATGCGGGACCCGCCGCTGGAACGGGGAGGTGAGTCGACGTCTTTTATTTCAGCCACCTCCTCCCCGGTCCCCCCAAAAAAGTGCCTGCACGCTGGCTAACCCCTTTAACTATGTTATTATGTAACACTTGTAGTGTTTAGTGGACTTGCCAAAATGTTCTTCACACCCGATTGCTTTGCTGGCAGCTGGAGAAGTTCTATGCTGCCCCCTAGGGTGGCATCCAACCTCTCATGCTGTTGGTATTCAAATGACAAGCGTTCGGGTTCAAAGAAATTTGCTGATACCAAACGTTTTGGCAAGTCCACTCAACACTCCACATATGCAGTCATGTACACCTGTTTTGTGGCAGAATGCTCACGCATTTGCAAGAGGAATGGGGCGCTGTGTCCAATACACTCCTTTCTGATCGCCAGGAGGATATTTGTCTGTTTTGTATCATGCACATATTAAGTGACAAATATGAAATCCCTCCTTTCTTCCAGCTGCATACTCTTATTGACCGCACTATTTTTACCCGTCATGTTTTTGTACAAGAGTCCTCCCCAGAGCTTCATCAATCTGTGTTAGAATTCTAGGAAATCACATGCTTGAATTTTCCTCTTGTCCCCTAACCACTATATGTATATAAAAAAACTTTTCAGACATTGGACTAACTTGCCCTTAAAGTCATATAAATCTGCACGTATTCCTTAAGAATGGTGTTTCTGTGAAGAGGGAAGGAAACGAGTTCCCCTCTCAGGTTCACGTGTGCTCTTCATGCCGGGAAGAGACTCACATTTCCTGATGAGTTGTGTGGCAGAATTCCAATGTGCAATCCATTAGGCAAGCCTGAACCAACACTGCTATAAATTGCACAAGAGTGGCTGTCCAGACCTGGAAAGAGGGGCATTGTGAGGGGAATGCAGTGCTCACGCTGATCTGGAGCACCTTTCCCGATGTTTATCACTTTGATTCACAACTATATGTTCAGTTCCTAATGTTTGGTGTGAGAGTTTAAAAGGTAAAGTGGTACAAACTTCCACTATAGATCGTGACCTTTTGAATATCATGGAAAGCGTTGGAGTTGTTAATGACTATTACCCGTAAATTTACTGGCATGTGATGATGGGCTGACCGCAAACCATCATTTATTCTGGAAACTGCAAGTCATGACAACAAATGTGCAACAAATTTATATATATATATATATATATATATATATATATATATAAATATTCTAAATATTTAGCAGTTAAAGGAGAAGTCCGGCCAGACCCATGTTGCTGGGTAGGATAAAAGAAATAACATGCTCTTACCTCCCTTGCACCAGCGCTGGTGGCTGCATACCGCCACTCTGGTTCCCGGCGCTTCCTGGTCTGTGGGAGCTCGGTTCGTGATGTGTGAGGGCCAGTCAGCCTCCGTAGTGAGGTCCCGCTTCGGCCGCTGACTGGCTGAGCGGACCTCACACGTCACAACTTGCTTCCCTGCTGAGACCAGAAAGCAGTATGCGGCCACCAGCGCTGGAGCGAATGAGGTAAGCACATGTTATTTCTTTTATGCTCACCTTCCCCAGAACTCGCTAAAAATGGGTCTGGCCGGACTTCTATTTTAATTAAAGGCATATCCAAATTCTTGATTCTTACAATGGGGGATCCCAGTTTTCTATCTCACCCCATCAATCTGACCAATGATGGCCAGATTGGTATTATGGAGTGGTCAAGTGTATTGCAAATGCTTACAGTTCTATTAAAGGTACATAGACCACCTACTGGGAGGGCTTGGACAGTGTTCCTCTGAGTGTATTAAGTTTGTATTATAATATTTTTTCAAATCAGGTATTTTTGGAAAAAGGTTCTGATATTTACTCCCTACATCTTATGTCATCCCCTTACCTCCCTAGTGTTTGGCCTATTTAAAGGGGTACTCTGGGCAGGAGACATTTTTTAACTGTGGCCAGGGAGGGGGTGGATAAAAACAATGATGTCCACTTACCTCTCTGGCTCCAGGTCAGAGTCCGACTTACAGCTGCTCAGGTCCCCAGTCCCCTGGCTGCTTCCATGTCTGAGACTGGGCTTGAAACTTGATGATTCAGGACCAATCTCAAACCAGCTGAGAAAGCTGGATGTCGCCCTTAGCGCTGGAGCCAGAGAGCTAAGTGGATGTCATTGTATTTATCCACCCTCTCCCCGGCCATAGTTAAAATTCATGTCCCATCCGGAGAACCCCTTTAAGGCTCTAATGACCAATTTTTCTATTTGTTCCATCATTACATTCCAAGAACCTTACATTTTTCCCCATCAACATATATACATATATATATATATATATATATATATATATATATATATATATATATATATATGAAGGCTTGTTTTTTTGCAGGGCAAGTTGTATTTTTTAATGGCACCATTTTCCGGTACGTAACTTAATGATAAAGTTTTATTAAAGTATAAAGTATATTCCACTGCAACCCCTTGATTTGTCCAGAACAAGTTCTGAGTGATATTACCTTTTTATTAGTACCATTTTGGGGTGCAGTTGACTTTTTTTGTCATTTTTTTATGACTGTTTAGCAGGTGAATGAACAAAATCAACTGGCGTATTTTTTGTGTATAATGCCCAGATTTTTTTTTTTATAGCTGCTATTCTTTCAGATGGTAGCATTAATACATAGATGATTTGTTTTTTTTGGGTGGGGGGTGGGGGGGAGAATTTATTTTACTTTTACTATTCCAATTCGTTTAGATGCCCAGAATCCTTCTAAAACCACTTAGATGTCTTGTTTTTATTGACCGCACTATCTAAAGGGTTACTATGTACCACTAAAGTTTTAATAATACATGACTATAGTGCAGCACTGTGCTCAATAATACTTTTTCAATATACCTTTTATAGACAGCCTGTTGTCTGTGTCTGTGTTGTCTCCCCTCTGCTTGTAACAGTGTATTGGGAGGCAGAGCCTTCTGCTCCATCTCCATAGTGCCCACAGGCAGTTCAAGATCCAGAATAATGTAATTCTATGGCACTGGGTATGGGGTAACAGCCCACTCAGCCAATCACTG
Source organism: Dendropsophus ebraccatus (assembly GCF_027789765.1). Classification (NCBI taxonomy): domain Eukaryota; kingdom Metazoa; phylum Chordata; class Amphibia; order Anura; family Hylidae; genus Dendropsophus; species Dendropsophus ebraccatus. Next base: position 17,997,478 of record NC_091468.1, on the reverse strand, counting down.
GTCAGGGTGCAGTCCTGTCTCAGTCAGTGATTGGTTGAGTGGGCAGTCGCTTCAGAGTCGGGCTTGTCTTGGCAGTAACAGTGGCTATAGACAGCTGAGGACATCAGTGGAGCGCAGAGAGGTAAGCATAACATGTTTGTGTTTTCTTATATGGCTGCAAGCTGCTTGATTCCTCAATGGAATTGAGCAGTGTGCAATGCATTGTAACATACAAGTTGCAGTAGAGAAATGAAAACAAAATGTAATTTTTTATTCTGTAAAGTTTTATTCTGTGTAATAGATTCTATCCACTAATAAAAATGTGCAAAGGTACCCATGGCCTTCAATAACCCTGCCCTTACCTCTCTTGCCAAAGCAGATGGTATCTAGGAAGAAAACTCCTTTTAGTTCTTTGCCTTCTGCTTACTGGTGCACAAAAAATGTCCTAAGCAAATAAAATGAAGAGTTGAACCCTGTGACCGGTTACTTTTTGAAAGGCCAGGCCATAGGGGAACCTTAGCGGTGCTGGGAGGATAATGTGTTTATTCTTTCTCCAGGCACGCTTATCCCAAAAGAGCCCACAAAAATATTGTGTCTGCTTAAAGAGAACATGAAAACACACCGCGTTGGATTCAATGTTTATATGCTCTAAAATAGACTTAATAGCACATAAAATGCTCTGTTTCTCAGATAAATCCTAAATATAATCAAACCTAGTCTAAGCCTAAAATAGGCCCATGCCAACCCTAATACTTTATTGGGCAGCATGTAACTCGTATGAAAAGGCCGTATTTATTGCCTTGGGTGTTTACATTGTGTTCTGCATCAGGTCGTACCATTGAATGCCTCTGTGTTAGCAAACATATAAAAATTGTATGAAACTAATAAATCGAATGATGGATTTTAAAGGAATGTTTCAGGCATAGTGCATACTGTGCTATGCCTGGTGCAGGGCTTGAAGTAAGTATTTTAAATACTTATGTTCACACAGACATACAGTATGTTGCAGGTGATAAGCAGGAGTTTTATTTGAAGCAAATCTGTAATAGTAGTAGGGGATAATAGAGGACTTGCAGGTTTTCTGTAGACCCATTGAAATCAATAAGTTGCAAAATCCCCAGTGGATCATGTATCCTAAAAACGTCAAAGAGAGTCCCTGTGTCACATTCCGCCCCCTTACTCTGTATTACACATAGTGCAGGGAGTATCTGATTCACTTAGCTGAGGGGAGATGGGTGGGGACTTGTGGCTGACTGGATCTAATGCTGTGAGAGGGGAGTGAGTAGCATCTACTCTGTGTTATATTCTCTATTTTGATGTGTTATATTCTCTATTTTGAAGTGTACCTATCATTAATAAAAACCTTTGATGTTCCATAGATACAGTCATCCGTCTGCGCCTTAGGGTCCTATTACACCAACAGATTATTTGACAGTTTTTTTGAGCCAAAGCCAGGAATGGACTATAAACAGAGAAAAGTTCATAAAGGAAAGACTGAAATTTCTCCTCTTTTCAAATCCATTCCTGGCTTTGGTTTAAAAAAAAAATCTGTCAGATAATCTGTTGGTAATAGGGCCCTTAGTGTTCAAATCGCAACCAATCTGAAGGAGGAGCTGGGAGTAGTGCACACTTGGCACATCCCAGCTCTGGGTTACATGACCTGGATGGACTCCCAATGGAAGTCTTTGGGTCTCTCATAGACCCAGCGTGTGCTGCTATTCCTGCTCATTGTACTGATGAGTCGGGGTCTGAAACCCTTTAGTTTTTTTTGTTGTTGTTGTCAGTGTTGTTAGTGACAAGTATGCTTTTAGCTTCCATTTTCTTATTAGGAAATCTAGAAACAAGATAAACGGTTATGCAAGTGTTTCTTGAAGTAGCTTGCAGATGCAGCATTGCACAACAGGTATCTGCCATTATAGAAAAGTTTTGACATGTCAAAAGTTTTTATCGGTCTGGTTCTGAGTGTTCAGACCAATATCAATCGTAAGAATGAGCAAGGAGAGGACTGTGCTATAGCGTGGTCCGCTCCACGCTCGGTATCAGCATAATTATTTGGGCTCCATTGACTTGAACATCAGTCGGAGCCTGACTGGTCATGTGACAGGGTCAGGAGAGGATTGTGCTTAGCATGGTCTTCTTCCAGGTCTCCCAGTTGCTACAAGGATATGCAACCCAGCACCCTGTTCTGTTCTGAGATGGGACAATAACCTGAAACCGCTATGGACAGATAGAAATGGTTCCTTCTGGAGAACTTTCTGGCTTGGCTTGAACCTAAGGCTTCTAACTGCAGTGAAACACAGACTTAAAGGAAAGGCTACCTCTAAAAGAGCTGCTTTGCATATTCTTAGAATTTCTAATCAAGCACTAATGGCATAGAACTCTCGCAGATGACATTCTCCCCAAGGAACAATACCGTTTTGGTCACAATTAGAGATGAGTGAGTCTACAGCCGCCACGGCATTCTGCTCATCAGGCTGCTGGCTGCTCCTCCCCGGGTGCTGGAAAAAGATAGATCCAGTCCTGGGAAACTGGGAGAAGTTTCCCAGGACTGGATCCATCTTTTCCCAGCACCCAGGAAGAAGCGGCCCTCAGCCTGATGAGCAGAATCCCGATAAGAGTGAAGCGATTCGCTTTGTTCCTACTGTAGATTCGCTCATCTCTAGTCACAATAGTCGCATTGACATGGGTTGTTCCTAGAACATGACTGCGCCTTTTCCCCTCTTCCCTGACCTTCATAGTACTGAGACCTTGATCCTACAGCTAGATCAAGTGTCAACTATGAGAAGCTATCCAGTCTACAACGGCCATTGTTTCTGTTTTGTCATTGATAATAGAGAAGAAAATTCAATTTTTTTGAATATGCGTCATCTTGCCTTGTACAACTTTATGTAGATTACATTTCCTATGGCCATATTTTTATTATTTTATATACTGTATATTATATTTTTATTTCCTGACCTATTATTTAGTGTATAGCTATATTACAGTATGTGTGAGCCAGTGATGATATAGTCATATCTCTTATATTTACTGTATCTTACTTTACTGTAATTTACTGTATCTTACTTTACTGTAATTTACTGTACTTTATCTTTCATTATAAGGCGATAAGAAGCAGCTGTTGCTACACAGTATATGGCAGTCAACTGTGCTTGGACTGTATACAGAAACTATCCCCTAAATACCATATTCATCTTTTATTTTATGCACTAAGTCTCTCTTGTTGTTGTAGAATAAGTGACATGTATAGAAGGCAGAGTTAAGGGCTTAGACATGCTCCTGCATGCATTGCCTATTCACACCAATGGCAAAAAAAAGATTTATTTAAAAAATAAAATAAAATAGGTCAACAATGAAAGGGAGTGCCAGACATGCTGGGACGCGGGCCTCCTAAATGTTTATTTTATACTCATCTACATTTCTGTCTTCCTGGGCCAAGTGATGTTCCCCAGTGGAGAATTACACATCTAGACATGTTCTCCTATTAAGTAGGTTTAACGGCACGATATACGGCACCCTATAACAAAGAGGGGAAAAAAAACCTTCACAAAAAAAAATAAAAAATCGTAACGGCTGGATGGTGTTTAATTGAGGCCTAATGAAAATGTGTGTAAAAGCAGTTTTTTCTCTCTCCTATTACTGTAATCTATAAATATCCTTGCAAATAATTTATTTAAATGTTAATTTAACTGAATGTTGTCATGGAGCCTTTATTAGAGACTGAAAAAAAGGTCCTCAAACAATATAAATGAGTTTCCCCATATTGCAAGGATAGTAAATATCTGGTTATAACGTTCTGTAGCTGACAATGTCAGCACAAGGTTCTATGTACACATCTGTTTTGTTCATGACAACTCTAGGTATCCGTACACCTTGTCCTGTAAAGCTTAATACAGCGGAGTGTACTTAGGTTTTGATGGACGGTATCCTTGCACTGTAATAACCGCTTGTAATACAGCAAACAAGTCATCAACACATGAGAGGATGTTTTCGCATATTTTTCTTGAACTACCCTTGACATGTGACAGAGATGCACTTTCATTTGGACCCGCCGCCTACACACCGCTGCAAATGCCATTCTGCAAGCTTAGTAAAAGAAAAACAAAATGAAAGACTGTGTGATGTAGCTGTATGTTTACAGGAGGATTATGGCCCATGCAGATTTGTGTACTTGCTATTTGTCTTCCTCCTTGCGGAGATTCATCTGGTTGGAAGCCTTTAGGTGCGCAGTAGGAAAGTTAAAGGGGTTATCCACCTAAGAACTAAAAAAGTAAATGCTCCCAATCCTAGCTGGTCTTTCTCGCCAAGTCCACCTGATTATTTTGAGTCATCTCCTGTCTTTCTAGCTGCTGCTATTCTTGAGTTACAAGTTTTTCTAAAAGCCGTTCTATATCCAAGATGGCGTCAGCCAGGAAACTACATTTCCCATCATGCATCTCCCTGATTGGTCTGTTTGCATACTCGCCCTCTTAGCTTTCTTTCCTGCCCACTGCTGTCATTACTATTGCACAGTAAACGTTGTGGGAGGTTTAGATCTCTGCTTGCTGACATTCTACTTCCATCTAGACTCTAAGAACATCTATAACAATTACAATATACAGAGAGCTGTGACATAAAGACAGGTACAAATGCTTTCACTCACTGACAGCAAACAGAGAGAGAACTATAACATCTCATATTACAGAAACCTAGGTTAAGGGACATATATAAGTCTATGGAAGCAACACTTTCACTAGCAGTTTCACCAGGTTACCTAGTCAATAGACAGCTAGACCAGCCCCCAGAGAGGAGGTCACATGTCCTGTGTCTACAAAGGAAGGGGGGGAAGAGGGAGCAGCACATTGTCAGAGAGGACACAGAGAAGATAATTTTAGACATCCAGAGTGGGTAAGTATGAGAAAAAAACGGGGAAAGGGGGCAAGATAAGTTAAACATGTGTATTAGACGCAAGGGGCGGGGGTCATTTAGAAAATTGTTTTTGTTACCTGGATAACCAATTTAATGCAAGGACGTTTTCCTGGAGATCATAGCCAGACTTCTGGAAGAGAATCAACACCAAAAATGCATTATGTGGGTACCTGTCAACCCCTGCTGTGCTAGCGAGGTACTGATCCTTCATGTCTAAATAAAAAAATTATTTAAAAAAAATTCATAGATTCTGTTTGAAAAAAGAAGAATCTTTATTTTAGAGGAGTACTGACGAACATTGGTGCAAAATGCAACCTGAAATACTCTTGTTCACACAAGGGCCCTAAATGTTCTAAAAAGGGTCATGGTCACTGTCATTCCTCCAATATGATTGCTAATATATGTGTATATCAGTTTATTTACCAACAAGTCCTTTCTCTAGAAAAATATTCCTTAAGTCTTGGCCACTAGGTGTCTCACTTCTCTGCAACCTTCTGTCTGTTGTCAGTGAAAATCTGTCTCTAGTAACAGATAGGGCAGGATAAATTATAAGACGTGAAGGTGGGGGTTTAGCATGTGCTATGTAAAGGAGGGTGGGAGAGAAGCCTAGCTGTGTACCTGAAAGCCGAGCCAGTGTACCTGTTGAAGAGAATCCTCACTGCTTTTCAGGGGTAAATAAAGGCATTCATCTTGTCTCTGACCAGAAGAAGTGGTGTTCTATGGGGATTCATAGAAAACCGAGACAGAGTTCCTGTCTCGGCCAGAGATGTCAGCAGAGAGCACTGTGTCAGACTGAATATAAAACAACATTTCCTGCAGGACATACAGCAGCTGATAAGTTTGGGAAGACTTGAAATTTTTTAATAGAAGTTAATTACAAATCTATATAACTTTCTGATATCGGTTGATTTGAAAGAAAAAGATTTTTGCTGGATAACCCCTTTAACTTGTAAGCTGCAACTGTAGCAGCTTAGGGCTTATTTTCGCGTTCATTATACCACAGAACCTACAGACAAGGAAGCCCTGTAGTGGGCGCTTTCCCCACTTGGCATCATGTATCGATATGATGCTGGGAGTGGGAAAAGTGTTAGAATCTTCATACAGTGTCATTACAGTGCTGCAAGGATTCAAACACTCCCCGCATCATATTAATACATGATGCCAAGTGAGGAAAGAGTCCACTACAGGGCTTTCCCCTGTCTGTAGGTTTTGGGATTTATGGAATGTGGGAATAAGCCCAAAGTGTAACCATTTTCTGGCTGTGCTGTTGCTCTTCCCTTTTTTCTTTCTTTTTTGCTCACACAACACCTTGCAAACCCAGTGCATCAGTTACACCTTCTCCCCTCACATTCAATTTATTACAATACTGTGTAGATTAGGGGTCCTCAACTGGCTGCAGCTCAGTATACCTGTATACTGAGCTGCGCTCTGCACAGTAACTATGAGCGCTCGTAACAAGCCATTGGCTCCCTCCCTGTCATTCACTCTTGTGTCCGCAGTGGTCACAAGAGGCCACTCTCTCTGTCTCTGGTGCCGGCGCTCGAGTGATGGTGCTAGGACAAGGGGAGAGGGGCCTCTTGTGATTGCTGCAGTGCAGCCACAAGAGGGGAAGAGAAGAGGAGGCGCCCGGACCCAAGTGAGTATGTGTTTGTTTTTATGTTATGTGGGAGGGGAATCACAGGGGGGCTATAAACTACTGGGGAGCACACAGCAGCATCTATATACTACTGGGGGAGCGCAAAGGGGGGCTATATAGGAGGAGCACACAGGGGGTCTTTATACTACTGGGAAGCACAAAGCGGGGGTCCATATACTACTGGGGGAGCACACAGGGGGGCTATATACTACTGGGCGAGCGCACAGGGGGACTACATACTACTGGGGAAGCGCACAGGGGGCTTTATACTACTCGGGGAAAGCATAGGGGGCTATATATTACTGGGGCAGCAACAGGGGGGCTATATACTACTGTACTACTGGGGACAGGCACCCCCTTTGTACCTAATTTTAAAGAGCTGGTGAGAGAGAAAAAACACCAGTTTTCCCACTAATAACCATCAATTCTGTATGCAAATAGTTCACCAACGTTTGTGAGAAGTTAACAAAACACGTTTACTACTAATGTTCAGCTCGAACCTTTACCTGACAATAGACCCCGGTAAGTGGACTTTCAGTAAAAGTTGTTGAGTACCCCTGGTGTAGATTATCAGCCTGATATTGTGCCATTCTGTTCAGCCCAGTCCACTGTCCAGTTCTTAAACACTATAGCATAGCAGACAAGAGTTGTGCTATGTCTGGTCAGGGAAGCAAAACCCTTTACTACAAAAAACAGGTCTGCTCTGGTCTCCCTCCCTGAAATGTAGAGGATAAGAAATAGCTGTGCACCATGGAGGGGGTTCTTGGGGGCTCCATAACTGCAGAGATCAATGCAAAATGCAAAAATCACCTTGTCACCTCTATGGAGGGTTAAAGAACCTTTATCATTTCAGGTTTTAAAATTGGTGACCCTTTAAAGGAGAACTCCGGGCTGTGGTGACTTTTGGCCATAGTGGGGTTCCGCCTTGGACACTAACTGGCTGACCAGGCCTGACACGTCATGTCCCCACTCAGACCGAAGAGTCTGGGAATGTGGTAGAGGTGAGAAAATATTACTGCTTTCATCCTCTGCCTCCCCAGCAACCAAAAATCACCCCAGCCCGGGGTTCTCCTTTAACCTTTTGGTTGATAGGAATTAAAAGAAACAAGTTAGGGAAAACAAATATGCTCCATATGTATGTAAATGATTCCAGTCGTTCTTAGAACTGGAGATATGTGAGATGCAAGAAATTGTGTTCATGTAGGTCAGATCTTTTTCTGGACTTCCTGTCCATAGTTCCATAGAAAAACACTATGGTCAGTTAGACTTTATATTTAGTGTTCCTTTAAGTCTTCGTCACATTCATGTTTTTTATTAACCTGTTTGTTTTTATTAGTTCTTTGTTCAGATTTTTTTTCTCTTTCTACGTCCTTTTCTGTTTCAACAAGGCTGGATTCTGCCAGTATAAATAATTGCCATCCTCCGTGACCTCCTTTAAAATAGAACGATCTGGTCAGAGCTAGGATGGATATTACAGTTGTGTGGAAGCTCGTAACATTTATACATTTTCCATGCTCTGTAATACGTATGGGGAGGAGCACCTGCTTAAAGCAGTCTTCTCATTGCCAGACCACAAGATGAATGCCTGTGCCAAACTCATGGGAGTTGTCTTACTCCGTGTCAAAGGCAACACCCTGCGTTGCCTTTGCTCTGAAAAGTTTTGGCTGTAGTATTAGACTGTAAGAGTAGAGATCCTTCGCGTCTAGCAAGGCAATGCGTGCCCTTCCTGCAGCTGTGGAACTAGAAGTACCCTGATTTCTCAACATCTGCTTAATTTCCTATAGGGTTGATTTATAGACAGAAGCGAAATTCAAATTTGGAAATCTGCACAGTCCTCATATATATATATATATATATATATATATATATATATATATATATATATATATATATATATATTATATAGTATTTGTTTACACTATGCAAATCATTCTCCTTCTGATACATTTTTAAAACTTGCTTGGAGTGCCACAGTAAATAAAATATTGTAATATTGTCTTTTTGGAGGGATTGTCTAATTTTAAGGAATTCTGAGTACATTGGGGAGTGCATCCCATTCAGGACTCTTAAAGGAAAAGTTCCACAAACTATGAAATCTGCAGGGAGTGAGTGTGAAAATAAATAACAAGTTAACTCACATGTCCTCCTAGCCTTCGTAAAGCTGTTGCCACCACCGGATGTCATCTTTAGAGATGAGCGGACCGTTGGACTTTTGGTCCGACGGCATCGGCGCTCTCTTGTCTTGTCTGTGATCCCGGCCGCATAGTTGCAATCCCGCTAATATGCGGCCAGGATATTCCAGGGATTTCAACATCGATTCCCTGGAATGACCTGGCCGCATATTCCCGGGAGCGCAACTATGCGGCCGGGATCACAGGCATGACGAGAGAGCAAACTGCTTTCGGACCAAAAATCTGAACAGTTCGCTCATCTCTAGTCATCTTCTGCAGGAAACCGGATATGCCACCTACTCAGCTCCTCCCACCCCAGTCATTGATTGGCTGAGCGGGCAATCACTCAGCTGAGTTTGTAATGTTGCACCTAACAGAGCTGCATCACCCGGACTGCGGTGAATGTGACCCGGCGGTGGTTCTACAGGGGATGGGTGAGTTAAATTTTTAGGTATATTTACACCCTCCCCCACCTGCCTGCAAATTTCAAAGTTGGTGGGACTTCTCCTTTTAAGGGTCCTGAATGGTGTGCACTCCTCAATGTACTCAGAAACCCTTAAATAAGACAATGCTAGATTTTCATATTATTGATTATAGTGAAACTCCAGCTTCTGGTAATCAAATGCCAAGAGTTCGGCATCAGATGAACCGCAACTTACTGTAAGCTTGCTCATCTCTGGTGATGATAAAGAAGACATTGCTGAAAATTGGTCTGTACAGAATAGAACAGACATGTTCCTACGAGCTTTGACGTCCTCACAACTCGTGGGAAAATGCCTTTCTCGCTGATGGACTGGACACTGGCCCCAGTAACTGACTGGCTGAGCAGCCAGTTTGTCAGCTGGGTTGTGATTTCTTAGCGCCAGAGAGCGGGCACTGTCAGCAACCATTTTCATGTTTAATTTATATAATTCAGCAGCAGTTTTTTTCAAAGTAATAGTTCTAGGTAAATGTTCCTTGGCCCACTTTGAGGAAAAACTGCAAACCATTACAGATTTCATTGCCACAGCAAAATCACCACTGAACCACCTCCTATAGGTGGTGCCACATATTGTAAAAGTTTCCGTTTTAACCGCATTGTGTGGGTCAAAGGGGTACTAACTCTCCTTAATGAGAGAGTACCCCTTTGACCCATGTCGATAAACCTTTCACTAGCCAGCCAATACCCTGCTTTGCACTGAAGAGGGGAAACAATCCCGAAACAGCTGTCTGTAGATGGGAAATCTTTCCTTTTGGAGAGATTTTTTGGCTTGGGATAAAATCCCCAGTCAATGTCCTAAGACACCTAGATTGAGTGAGACTTGACTTGAAGGGACACCTCTTTGCCGAAGAGGTGTGAGATCTATTTTGCATACCCCTTCTAACCGCATTGTGTGAATTTGATTTTATAGTATCTGCCTGCTAGGATAATTTCCTCCAGCGCCAAAACACCTTTTCGGAATCCAACTTTATTAATTGGATACAGCCAGTTTGGACTGTTTCATATGCAAGTGTGAACTCAACTGCAACAAGTTTATTGGCCAATAAAATTATTGTAAATGGCCTTTTATGTACTTAGCCCGTAGACTGTTTCAAAATATTTTTCTTTTAAGCCTTGTTTTTATTTGGTTAAATTTGGAGCGTCCCAAAGCAGGAATGTTTTCCTTTAGTTTCAAGACTATCTTAGCGAGCGCTGACTTCTGAAGCGCGTTCTAAAGAAAGAGAAGAAGAAAAAATATGGGAAATAAGACTGATAGTTGTTTGCTATAACTATGGAACAAAAGGGCCCCCAGCCATGCTTTATTTTCAAATAACCCTTAGATATTTCTCGCTGCCAGCGCTGCCTACACAGAGGAGACAGAATAGCAGCTCCGGAAATGATCCTTCTCCTTCCCTGAGGGATTCACAGTTCAATGTGTGGAAGGAAGGGATGAGAGCATAAAGCGCTGTTACAATCTCTGCATATGCCGGTCCTACTTGTGCTTTTGTATGAAGGAGATTTCAATAGTTTTTTTGTAAGTCTTATATATTGTCCTTCATTACTTCAAAATTTATTTATTTTTCCTTGCCGGTTCCCTGTAAGAAAGTGATGGGTTAAGCAGAATCTTATTTTCTGTGTCGAAATCAGGACCAGTAAGTGGTGAGAAGCAGGAAACGGCACCTTCAGGATATCAGTAGCAGGGTATTGGGAAGGTCAGCACAGCCTCTTTTTTTTTTTTTTTTTTTAATACCCATTACTAGAGGGAGCTTAAAGGGGTTATCCAGCGCTACAAAAACATAGCCACTTTCCTCCAGAAACAGCACTGCTCTTGTCTCCAGTTTGGATGGTGCTTTGTAACTCAGTTCCATTGAAGTGAATGGAGCTTAATTGCAAACCACACCTAAACTGGAGACAACAGTCATCTTGTCTCTGGAAGAAAGTGGCCATGTTTTTGTAGCGCTGGATAACCCCTTTAAGATTTTTCTGGATACTGTTAATTCATTAATTTCTGCACGTAATTGTGCAACTGATATGAAGGTAGCAATATAAGAAATTAAAGTTTTACTGTCATTTCTTTTTTTTTTTTTTTTTGCAGATATCAATAGTACAGGCGATTTTAAGAAACTTTGTAATTAAGTTTTTTAGCCCCTTCCCCTCTCTATAGGTTACACAGGGCTCGACTAATGTAAGCTAGTCGAGATTTCCTGATAATGAGCAGTGAATAAGAGAGGGGGGGGGGAGCTGGGGAAAGTCTTTTTGAATGCAGATAATGGCATATTTGCCTAATATACCCAATTACAAAGTTTCTTAAAATTGTCTGCACTATTGATTTCTGCAAAAAAAAAACACGACAGTGACTTTTTAATTTCTTCGATGCTATAAATACTAAAGTATTATAGGACAGCTGGGCTTTAAAATAAAATTGTATGTTAAGGTTGTGGATTGGGAGTCAGAAGAAACTTGCGCACTCACACTCTGAAATTTAAGTATTAAAACGGATGTACCCTCAGGTACATCGCTTTGGGTTTTTTACATTAACGGATCAGCGCCGATGCAGGGATGCTGGTGGCACCAGTCTAATCCTGAGCACCAGCCTGGCATGGCGCACTGGAGGCGGGCCCACCACCTTCTAGTGTTACGATCTCCCCACCCCTCTGTGACACGGCTCCATTAGAATAAATGGAGCCGCGTCACAGAGGGGATGAGGTTTTATATGACTGGGCGGTGGCGGGTCTTCCTGCTTTGGTGGTGATCCGTTAGTGTAATGGTACATTCGCTTTTAACATTGTACACTTATTAAAGGGAGCCTGTAACTTTGAAAATCAATCTGTATAAACCTTTGCTTATCTTGCGCTAAATAGTCACGTGGGCAGTCCTGCACAGTGATTGACAGCGATTTCTGTAAGACTTGTCTGTTACTAATTAGGACTGCCCAATTGACTACTTAGGCCCAAATAAGCAAAGATTTCCATGACTAAATTAAAGGGGGCAGATAGTTGTTTTTTTTTTTTTTTTAATTATTATTATTATTATTATTTGCTCCCACAGTACACTTACCTTGTCCTCCCCCTGCTGGTTTCCGGTGTGCTGCCTGGTCTCTGTGGCAGTCCTCTTCAATTATGTTCCATACAGACAGGAAATGGCCACTCAGCAGTTAATCTCCTTTCATTAGCTCCTGGGCAGGAATTTCCTGTTCACAGGATAGGTAAACGGAACAAGTAAAGAGGAGGACTGTGGCAGGGACTGCATTTTCAACATGAAAGATGCTATTTCAAAGGGTTTTTTGGCATCGCAAACAATTTTTTATGGACTAGAATAAATTAAGCACTTCCCCTCACATTCCCTGATTCTCTGCTGCTTCTTTCTGGACTGCTTCTGTCCCCACTTATCAGCACTTCCTACTTTTTAGTTTAACAAGCAGTAATTGGCACTGATTCCAGGGCTTTTGGATTGAGAGAGGTGAGTATTATTTAGTTTTGTTTAGACAGCCTTGAAGCCCCCCCCCCCCCCGAAAAAAAAAGAGTAATAGTCCAGCCAAACACTTTATATGCATGTTTTGTTGCATATTCACCTTTATTGGAGTTAAGGAAAGTAGGGATGGTCCGAACCCGAACCCTCGGTAATGATTCCCGCTGTTTGCCCGCTCCGCGGGAGGACCGCCTGGAAAACTGGGATACAGCCATAGCCATAGGCTGTATCCCAGTTTTCCAGGCGTTCCTCCCGCTGTATCCGGAGCGGGCAGACAGCGGGAATCTGCTGCCGAGCGTTCGGGTTCATACGAACCCGAACCTCGGCAGGTTCGGACCATCATTGAAGGAAAGTATAAAAAAAAAATGTTTTTTTTTTTAAATTTTTATAACTATTTATGGAGGAGTTGCAGTGTGGAAAATTCGGAGGTTTGGTCTGGTGTTAACACTTCTTTTCCTTTCTGAAAAATCTGCAGTAATGATAGTTATGCGGTATTATGGATAAATACTTGTCAGTGAGGGGCCCAGGCTGAACAGGTGATAATCCCTGTGGGAGCTGTAATGGCAGCCCTGTTGTTTGTCCCCCAGCTTTAACAGAAACAGATGTTACTAAGAAATGGTTGAATGGAGTTTTAAACAACTTAAGAGAAGATGAGACACAGAACTGCAAACCCTTGTATTGGACTTCATTGCCGCAGTATGTTAACACTTATTTTTTCCGCTGGTAGTTAAAGGGATACTCCAGGTAGAGGTAAAAAAAAAAAAAAAAATCAAACCTGCTTACCTATCTATCCCAGTTTTGAAGCTATCAAAAATCCATTTGTTTTGGGGTTCTTCGTTCTGTATTTTGTGGCTGTACTTCCTGGTTGAGCAGTTGTACACAGTGCTACAGGTTCCAGAGTGCATTGCTTTCCCTCAGCTGTTCATCACAGTCCAGAACTTCTAGACTGTGTTCACACATTGCAGTTTCATTGTTTTACTGAATTATTTGCAGTACTTTATCATGTCATTGTGGTCCCACATACACAGCACATTGTATTCTCTACCTGTAACAGCACACAGCACACTGTATTCTCTACCTGTAACACCACACAGCACGCTGTATTCTCTACCTGTAACGCCACACAGCACGCTGTATTCTCTACCTGTAACGCCACACAGCACGCTGTATTCTCTACCTGTAACACCACACAGCACGCTGTATTCTCTACCTGTAACACCACACAGCACGCTGTATTCTCTACCTGTAACACCACACAGCACGCTGTATTCTCTACCTGTAACACCACACAGCACGCTGTATTCTCTACCTGTAACACCACACAGCACGCTGTATTCTCTATCTGCAACACCACACAGCACGCTGTATTCTCTACCTGTAACACCACACAGCACAGTATATTCTCTACCTGTAACACCACACAGCACACTGTATTCTCTACCTGTAACACCACACAGCACACTGTATTCTCTATCTGTAACACCACACAGCACACTGTATTCTCTACCTGTAACACCACACAGCACGCTGTATTCTCTACCTGTAACACCACACAGCGCTGTATTCTCTACCTGTAACACCACACAGCACACTGTATTCTCTACCTGTAACACCACACAGCACACTGTATTCTCTACCTGTAACATCACACAGCGCTGTATTCTCTACCTGTAACACCACGCAGCACGCTGTATTCTCTGTGTGTACCACCACACAGCACGCTGTATTCTCTAACTGTAACACCACACAGCACGCTGTATTCTCTACCTGTAACATCACACAGCATGCTGTATTCTCTAACTGTAACACCACACAGCACACTGTATTCTCTACCTGTAACGCTGATATTGGAATAAAGTAAAGAACTTTTTGAATTATTTTTTTTTTCTTTTCATCTCACAGCACATAATATGATCAAGCATCTTTTATCTTTGAGGTTGAACCTCACAATAAAGACTTTATCAGATATTATCTTACATGGGATATACTGTTTATGCCTTTTGTTTTTTCTCCAGGTGGGATTGGCAGTGCCGGCTCTGATCCTCTCTGCCGTTTACCATCATTTAATTGTGTTACTGCATCATTTTTTCTGAAGACTCTGCAGTACTGCAATGAAACTCCAACATGTGTGAACACAGCCCTAATTTCTCTGCAGACTTTTGCACAATCAGTGAAGTTGCAGCAGCTGTTTCTGTCACTCTTTGCCTGCTCAGGTGTAGTGAGGGGCTGGTTAGAGAGGGGGAAACACTCAGGGGATTGGGGGATCCAGCCAAGCCTCCTGTGACTTCACGCTCTGCCCCCTGTCTGCATCATCAGCCTGTGCTCAGCAAACACACACAATGCGAGACAGAAGCATGGAATATTTGTCACCTAAGGTGGGAGAGCAGAGGGAGCAGGAGACAATGATTTCTATCAGCTACCAGTGTGACAGAACAGCACAGATATGGTAATACATTGAATAGATTCATCTATATAACTTTTCATGTACTTTTAATAGAAAACAAGTTTTCTTTATCTGAAGTTCCCCTTTAAGTTAAAAGGGTTCTCTGGGTTTTTAGAAGGAATTTTAATTTGTAGGACTGCTGTTAATCCTGGCAATGAATGGGCCATAGCACTCTGAATTGGCAAATGTGCCATCTAAACAGGGATTCTTCCGCTGTTCATCTCAAGTGTGTGTTGTTTTGTCGAAGGGTACATTGTTGTCTAATAAAAACATTCAGTGTTAACCAACGGTAATCGGTGTTTATCTGTGCTGGGAGGTCTGGTTATGTAGCTGCCAGCACTTCCCCGATGATGATGCTGTTTTAAGAATCGTAGGTGAATGCTCATTACAAACAGATTTCCATTTGAGGTTCAATCACTCCGGGGAGGCACATTATAAAGCAGCCCACATAGAGAACACACTGTACTCTGATGTATATCACTTATCTTGCTTTAATCAGTTTAATAAGCATTCATCAAACAACGGGCAGACACTTAGAGTGAACCTAAAGCCTAGGTGAACTTTTGCACCCAGAGGTAAACATCTGTGCCAACGTATAATTTTAGATAAAATTTTAATAAAAATGTAATGTTTAATTCCATGATAGTCTCCTGTATGGTTTTCATTGTGTATGGAAGTCCATGCTCATGACCCGACAGCCAGAATGAGGGGCGGTTGACCCAGTATGTCTATACATGCTGGCATGCAATAGTTTATATGCCTGACCTGCTAGCAACTAAGGGTGTCAGGAGTGAAAGAAAAAGACGTGCTCATCTGATGACAAGAGGTCTATGTCACCCCCCCCTTCCCCCTAGTGCTGTTCTGATGGTATTAGGGCCCTATTCCACCGGACAATTATCGTTCAGATTATCGTTAAATCGTTCAAATCTAAACAATATTCGTTCGGTTGAAATGCATTTAACGATTAACGACCGAACGAGAAATCGTTGATCGCTTTATAAGGGCCCTATTCCACCGGACGATTATCGTTTGCATAATCGTTAACAATTAACGATCTCAAACAACCGCTATTGCGAAAGACCTGAAAACGTTCACTCATTTCCATGGAACGATAATCGTTACTTATGATCGTAATTGCGATAGATTTTTCTTCGCTATTTATTTGCTATTGCGTTCGTATCTATTGCGAACGACCAAACAATGTCTTCTTCAATGCGAACGTTTTGCGAACGAGCAACGATAAAAATAGGTCCAGGTGTTATAAAGCTTTCAACGATTTCTTGTTCGGTCGTTAATCGTTAACTGCATTTCAACCGAACGATTATCGTTTAGATTCGAGCGATTTAACGATAATCTGAACGATAATCGTCCGGTGGAATAGGGCCCTAAGACCTGGACCTATTTTTATCGTTGCTCGTTCGCAAAACGTTCACAAATCGTTCGCATTGAATAAGACATTGTTTGGTTGTTCGCAATAGATACGAACGCAATAGCGAATAAATAGCGTTGAAAAAACAACTGCAATTACGATCATAAGTAACGATTATCGTTCCATGGAAATGAGTGAACGTTTTCAGGTCTTTCGCAATAGCGGTCGTTTGAGATCGTTAATTGTTAACGATTATGCAAACGATAATCGTCCAGGGGAATAGGGCCCTTAGTCTGGCTCAAAACTTACAGCCCTATTACAAAGGTCGGTTATCGGTCAAAGCATTGCTCAAGTCTGGCTTAAGCTTAAAAATCAAGACCGTATTAAGAGGCCCAAGTCACCTAGTAAGGGAGTTATTGGACGTATTCGGCTGCTATGGCGGATAATCGCTTTGTGTAATAGAAGACAACTATCAGCCAACATGTGTGATGTTGGCTGAATGTTGTCTTTCAACAAGTTGAAACGCCAACGATCAGCCTGGCAACAATATGCTGCCGTCATTCTGTGCAATAGAAGCGGCGGCAACAAACCGCTGCCCTCCATTATGGGCTGCCCGAACAATCTCACGATTGGCCTGGCAGCCCCCCCTGCACTTACCCGCTCCTTCTCGCTCGCTGTCGGCGAGATCTTTCGTGCAGCCCTTTGATTCAAGCAGCTGCGACTTTTAAGGCAGGATTGTTTCTGAGCCGACCCCTTTTATTGTACAAAAAAAAATGCGGTAAAGCTCATTTCACAAATGCATGGTGGGCTTAATGGAAGCAACATCCCCGTGACTTATCCATTGCTCAGTAAACAGCAATGGTGGACCTATCATGAGGTCTGTTGGATTCCAGGGGGTGTTTGTTGCCTTGCCGAGAAAGTTAGTAATTCAAAAAGTGTTGTTTTGCCATTAAAATTACTGGGCCCTGCGATGGAGGCATCTAATGGGCATTCAGTGCAAAAGTAGGTAGCTTCACTACTTGTCACCCATAAGCTACTCTATGTGTGAAAAAATTGCATGCTACCAGTGTCGCTTCGTGTAAACAGTCTTTCAAAGATTCACCCTATGTGAAAGATGGGCTTAAGCGATCTTAAAAACGAAATTTTTTAAACGATTTTTTTTGACCGATTTATTCGTCTAAACACTGATCGTTATAAAAACCAAATTGTTGCTGCAAAATAGTTAAATGATTGATTGGGCGAATCATGTGGATTTGGCAAGGGCTCTAAGAAAGGCCCGGTGTCTGAGGTAAGGCCGGGGCTGGCAGGATAAGGGGTAGTAGTTGAATGATATAGAAAGGATAACTAGAAAATGGGTGGAATGAAAGGGTTAGTAGATATTTTAAAGTGTTGCTGGCACAGCGGGTATATGTGGACCCGGGACAGCCCAACAGAAAAGAAAGTGTTGTTATGGGTTAAATAATATATAGTGTATTATGTATCAACTATATGGTACGCGTACAACCTTTTTGGAGTGTGAAATGAAGGGTTTATATGGGGTTTCCTTATTTATTTTTTGCCTTTAGGGCAGGAATGTTGTGCATTTTGTTGTTCCTTTTTCTATTTTTATATGTTTTTAGAAATAAGAAATATAGTAATAGAAAAAAAGAAACAAACTTTTATCATGCGAAACATTTTAGTTTGCATTTGTTTCTTTTTTTGCTCAATTTCAAGCATTAGAATTTTCATTGCTCTGGGTATATGACTGTCTGCGGATCTGATATACTTCTCAATAAATCAGCTTTTGTTCTATGCAATCAGATTGTGTTGTTTAGTCAGAGTTTAGACCTCGGAGACCGACGCATCCAGTGTATGCCATTGTTGCGTACAGCGGGAAACTGTCCAAACCACCTCATGTTTATATCATTACAAAACAGAATATAAAACAAGTTCTCTCAAAAATCCTTCTTTATTGGCGTTCCCATGCTGTATTTTTCATGCATTTCTTTTTTCTTTTTTCCCCCCTTCTTTTCATGGCGTTGTGCCATGCTATAACAGGCCTGCACCATTGAATTTATTTTTTCTATGAGTGCTGAGCAAAATACATTATGGCAAGAGATCAGATTCTAAAATAGTCCGACCATAAGGAAAGAAATAAGCTTTACCTATAGATCTATATGATTGTGCATTACTATCAGGCAGGTTGCACCTTTTGCAGAATGACAATTCTCACCATACTCTGGTAGACAAAGGTTGAAAATGGGGATGAGAAAACTCAGGGTCCTATTCCACGGGCAGATGGGGGCCCGATCAATAATTGAAAAGGAGCGCCGATCTGCTAGATGAGCGCTCTTTTACTGGGCCTATTCCACGACCTGATAATCGTTTAGCGAGGGCTGCAGGGACATCATTACCAATGTCCTTGCAGCCTTTGTTCAAACACCATACATTACCTAAGCATGTTGTAGGTCTTCTCCTGCACTCCTCCTCTCTCCCGGTCCCGCTCGCAGTAGCAGCTTCGGTGCGGCCTGTCTGAGCTGACAGACTGCTCAGCCAATCACTGGCAGCGGTGGTCCTGGCCAGTGATTGGCTGAGCGGTCTGTTAGCTAAGACAGGCCGCACCAAAGCTTCTGCGCCCGGGATCGGGAGGAATCAGAGGGCAGGGGAAGCCCTGCAACATGTTTTGGTAATGTATAGTGTTGGTGAAATCGCCGGTCGCCGGCCGTGCACCGCTATTCCACGCAGCGATGCGTGGTTGGTACCCAATGACTTTAGGTTTGAGCCTAAATAAACGATCAGCTTATGACACGATCATCGGCTGATCATTGTCTCTATTACACGGAGCGATAATCGGCCGAATCGGGCCGATTATCGCTCTGTGGAATAGGCCCCTTACAGTAATAGCGATGTGCTTCGCTAGGCTCGGCGGTCAGTTTGGTAGCCGTCTTTGGTAGCCGTCTTTGAGCTCAGTGCTGCTCCATTTCAGGTGACGGTAAAAGCTAAATACAATCCTGTGAAAATGAAAGTAGTTTCCCAGGACTTCATCCAGCTTTTTTAGGCACCCGGAGAGGATTGGCATGGAGTTCAAGCCAACCGTCGAGGCTAGCAAAGTCTTTCACTTTGCTTTTACTGTAAATTTGCTCATCCCTAGTTGGAAACACTGATAGGCTATGTTCACACTACGTATGAGACCGGCCGTTCCGTGACTCAAGCTGGGTCGCGGAACGGCCTGTTTTAGCCCGGATCATCACGGCCAGTACTTAAGTATCGGCCGGATGATCTTTCCTCCGTGGAGCTCTGATGCGGGCGCATCAGCGCGCCCCCGCATCAGAGCTTCCCATAGCACACAGTGAAGCAAGCGGCCGGAGCCGCTCGCTTCACTGTGTGAACTGACAGGTCCTTCTGCGGGCGGAATTCATTGAATTCCGTCCGCAAATAATGGACCTGTCAGTTGTTTGCGGTGCCGTATGGGAACCGGCCGGAGCGTATACGATGTGTGTACGCTCCGGCCGGGATCCCATAGCAAATAATGCTATGTTCCACCCCGCAAATCTACTGCTGTAGTTCTGCGGCGAGAACTACGGCCGTAGATTTACGTAGTGTGAACATAGCCATATACTGTAAAACTTAGATGAATATCTGCCTAATGGTCTCACAAAGGCTTACAGTGATGAGCTGGTCACGATGGGTTTAGCTGGTCACGATGGGTTTGCCTGGCAGTGGAAAGCAGCAGAGATTGTAAGCCCTCTCCCTATGTAGCAGTCAGTCATTTACTTTGTCCATTTTGATTTCTTGATTTTGTTATATTCTGTATTTCAACCTGTTATCATGTGTACAGCTTACCCTTACTGGTGAGTTTACAAGGAACAACTATCATTTGAATTTTAGCAATATCGATCGCATTTGAGCAATAATCGGCGAACGACCAAGCAACGAGCAACAAATCGTCCATTGTGATCTTTCAACAGTTTCTCAAATCGTCGTTGGGCGTTCCCTAAAAATTCGCAGATTGCTTTGTGTAAACGGTCTTTCACAGATTCAACCTATGTGTGAGATGGGCTTAAGCGATCTTAAAACCGATTGCAAGAACAATTTCTCTAACGATTTTTCTAACGATTTATTCGTCTATATGCTGATCGTTATAAAAACCAAATTGTTGCTTCAAAATCGTTAAATGATCAATTGGGCGAATTATCTCTTTATGTAAATGGCCCATTAGATCCAGAGAGTGCCTGTATAGTCCACCCTGCCCGATGCTCTGGCCGTGCAATAGACTATTGTAAACGAGTGCTGATCTACGTAATTGGCGCTGGTATACATGTAGCATAGGGCCATATAATATTGCTTTTTCTCTACACCTAAATTTTAGCCCTGGTAACACAAGTCAGATTATTATAAGGTCCTGGATTTGGTGGATAATTTTCACTGCAGATCCACTGCCAAATCCGCAGCCAAATCTGCATCTACTAGTATAGGTGGATTTTCTTTCATATTTAGCTTTTGGTTTTTACATGATGAATCGAAGTTGAAATCTGCTGTGAAAGTCCTCTATTTTTGTTTCATACAAGAACGGACATGTTCGAAATTATATTTACAACATAATCTTCTTGGAATTTTGTGGAATTTTTCACCACATCTGGATGGGGTCTTGAAACTCCATCCTCTTGTATTGTTTGGTAAATTGCTACAAATCTGTAATGTAGAATAAACACCATAAATCTGCCTTGTCTTGACTTTGCCTTGGAGTCCCATAAGAAACTCCACAGTGGTACCATTTTTACTCTCTAAGCATAACTAGTGATTTATGAGTCATAGCTTGTTCCTGAAATGAAACTAGGAAAAATTAAAACATACCGATAACCGTGGACATTTGGTTATTGTCTCCTTTGTTAATGAGGTTCTTGACTACAGAGAAAATGTTTCCTATAGAGGCTGTGTTACTCAAATCTCCTCATTCCTGTGGCAGGTGCCTATATCTGTTAGGGTACTATTACTTGGAACGATAATCGGCCGAATCGGCCCTATCCGGCCGATTATTGTTCCGTGTAATAAAGACAACAATTGGCCGGTGATCGTTGTCATCGTCTGATCGTTGATATACTGTACGTTCTGACCTATAATAGCAGTGCGTGGCCGTTGCTGACGATATGCAAAGAAAAATACATTACCTATCCAGGCTGCAGGGCTCCTCTTGTTCTGTGCTTCTCCCTAGGTTCAGAGCGGCTTGTCTCAGCTGACAGGCTGCTCAGCCAATCACTGACCAGGATCTCCGCGGCCAGTGATTGGCTGAGTGGCCTGTTAGCTGAGACAGGCCGCTCTGAAGCTGGAGCGCGTGGAGCCAGGGAGAAGCACAGAACAAGAGGAGCCCTGCAGCCTGGACAGGTAATGTATAAAGTTTAAACAAGGGCTGCAAGGACATCGCTAATGATGTCTCTGCAGCCATTGCTAAACCATTATCGGGCCGTGTAATAGCCTCAGTAAACGAGCTCCGATCTAGCAGATCGGCGCTCGTTTAAATTTATTATTGGGCCTTCATCGGCCCATGTAATAGTACCCTTAGACAGTCTTACTCACCTCCCCCTACTATAGTGATGCCTTTTGCTGCCAGCCAGCTACAGCTCCTCTTCTCCCTGCCGCTGGTCATGTTAAGTCACCATGGCAGTATGGTGGCCTATATTAAAGGTGATGCCACCCTCATTACTTTGCCTACGATTTCATATTTATTTTGTTTGGCTATTGTTTCTGAGCTTTATTCCTTACCCAGATTATAACCATAGCTTTTGTTCTGGATTCTGCTTCTGCCTTGGATTTGTCGCTGTCTAATCACTGGTTCATCCTTATCTCATTTTTGACCAGTGGGTCAGGATACGACCCTGTACAACCTGTGACCAGTTGGAATTCAATCTGGGTGCTTAAAGGGGATATCCAGGAGTCTTAAAGGGAGGCCCTGTACGTGTGTACGGGACCATGATCCGTAATGCAAAAAAATAGGACCTACTGTAATGCGGACCGCATTTTGTGGGGTGGATGGCTGTACTAATGAAGCGGCAATGTAGTGCTCCGTGAAGCACTGAGCACTACAGATGCACATTTTTAGTGCGGTCCACAGTCGCGCACACTATGGGTGTGTGAATGTAGCCTTAATAATTATGTTATGCCTACCTCTCTGCGCTCCCTTGGGGTCCACCGCTGACTGCTGCTCCGCTGCTTCTGAGATACACTCTTTTAGGGAGTCTCAGCGGGCTGTCACTCCAAACACAAGGTTGTCTCACAAGCTTCAGTCATCGGAGGACACTGTAGCTGGAAGATTGGAAGATAGTACATCTTACACACCTTTTAACAGTGGCAATAATACATTTCCGAGCTCCAGCAACTATTCTGGTTAAATCATTGACAACCTCTACTTAGAATTGGTCATTAATATCAGATTGGGGGGCGTTGACAATTAGCGCCCCCATTGATCAGCTGTGGTGGTGGCATGCCTAGAGTCAACTGAAACAAACAGCTCCATTCATTGTGTGTTGGCCTAGTCGGGGGAACTGCAGCTCAGCACCCATTAATTTCTTTAGGAACTGAGCTGTAGTAACCCAGTAAAGCCACTACACAGTTTTAAGGCTGTCATCCAAGGAGGTGTCAACACCCCACAGATCTGATGATCCCTCCTGCCATCCTTTCAATTCTTTGACCTAATTCTAGTCTTCCTGGGTAGCAGAACACTGGGAATGGGGCCACTCTTTCATTGGAATCTGCTTAGAGAGCTTAACGTGATCCTATTATGTTGTATCATCGTAGGCCCACTCGAATGTTTACAAGATTATCACGTTTTATATTATTCAGGTGTGTCTGGCATCACTTTATAATTCTCTATTAGACCCTGAAATGTTGTGTCTGCTCCATCCCTCCATACCGCTCCAGCCATTCACCAGCTTGTTGCATTAGGCTGAAATATGTAAGCTTAGATATTTAAGCACGTTCTGGGAAGACGACTCCAAGAATTAAAACTAGAACCGGGAAAGAAAACCAATTTATGTTGGACTGAGACTTTCAAGCACTGGCTTGCACTGGCAGGGAAGGGCTTAAGCCTAAAGCTGTCTAAGTACACCGACTATGGTTCTGCGGTTTAACCGTGTAGCGTAGACTCTTCCCATTCATCCCTATGTATCTGTCCTGGGCTCTTCCTAGACCTGAAACAGTTAAGCCACCGGCTTTGTGCAGAAAAGTTGCTGTCTCATCTGACACAGAAGGGGGATTCTTTCATCGGCCTCTTATGTAATCACAGATTTAGTTTTTTCTATATTGTGGTTTTTACAAAAGGCAAGTTCATAGTAACATTTCAGCCTGCAGCAAACTCCAGAGGAATCTGCCGGCTCTGACAAACTTTCTCCTTTGTCTGTTTCCATTTGGCGTGCACCAGACGAACTTGTTGTCACAAGTCCTCAACATCAGCGCCATTGGGAACCGCAGAAAAAAAAGGAAATGCCTAACGTGCTGAACTGGTGCTAATGATGGCTCCGTATGAAGCTCGGCTCCCATTGTCCTCCTGCAAATGATTAGATAGTAATTAGTCACTGGACGTTCCCGTAAATGTTTCTGGGTCAAGTTTTTTAGCTACAGAATTCATTAGGAGAAATAGGTAAGAGTACTTGTGGTGCATGTTCAGCATAAAAAAAAAAAAGCACCTTATACACCTAATGCTAAAATTTGTATGCTATGGAGTTCCCTACATCTTCAAAACCATTGTCGCTTTCTTCCATACAAAGCGCCACTCTTGTCCTTAGTTTGGGTGTGCGGTATCGGAGCTTAGTTCTACTGAAGTGAATAGAGCTGATTTGTAATACCACACACAACCAGGGGTGGCGCTGTTTTTATTTTGAAAGGAAGTGGCTGTTGTTTTTTAACCACCGGATAAGCATTTCGGTAGTCAAGAAGAGGCTGTTCTAGGACACTCTTGGCATATATTGGCCCTTTATAAGTAATGGATGCCTTCAGTATATACGAAAGCCTAACATGAACATATCCTTAATGGGGCATTCTCATCTCGATTTGTGGTCCTCTATCCAGGACATCCAATGATCCCGAGATGCAATCACTTCACAATGAAGGAAGCTCTGAGCACACCTGTGCGACCGCCATGGCCTGTTCTTCATTCATTTTCTACGAGGCTGCGGAGCATACTGCCATTATGGAGCCATGATGGTTTTGCAATGGATCCGAATTCTTTATTAATGGATTGGTCAGGTTTCTCTTTATTGGCTTCTCCAGAAATTTTTAGCTTTTGAAAACTAGATGAAAACTATGAAGTCTTCAGTGCCATTTTTCCTGTTAGAAAAGATTAATGCATTTGTGACTATTTGGTATCTCTGAATTCTTATATAATTAACTTTGTTTTAGTGCCATTAACCTCTATGGGAGCTGTTAAAGAAGCACTCCAGCAATAATATAATTTTATCCTCTCAGCATAAGACCTTATACACGTTCCGTAAAATCGTCTGTAGTCGCAGAACCGTGATTACGGACAATTTTAGGGCCCATTAAATCCTATGTGTGCATTTACACCATTTGTGCCTTGATCCTTGCCACGAAAAAAACAGGACAGGTTATAGTGCGGATGGTAGATACAAATGTGAACAGCGCTCCATAGTGTGATATCCACGTTAAAAAATATTGTCAGAGACATTGGAGATTCTCACCTGAAGGAGTTGTGCAAATGTAAAGCACAACTCTCAGTAGTAGCGTGTAAGTAAATGAACCGCAGCCACTCCCAGGAACCACACTGGTTACTTCAACACATCCGATCCTCCTCTCCAAACCTAGGATAGTATCAGGCGCAGGTCCAAGATAGGCATTAAAAGTGATGATATATAGTTTTTATTTGTTAAAACACAACGCGTTTCGAAGTCGTGCCGACTTCTTTCTCAAGTGTTTACCTTATTATAGTGCGGATGGTGGCACAGATGCCTTCCCCCGCTCCTGACATCGGCTCCCATCTCCCCTGCTTCTGTCTCTCACCGCTCCTATCTTCCCCCGCTTCTGACACTGGCTCCCGTCTCTCACCGCTCCCATCTCCCCCGCTCCCCTCTCTCTGCTCCTGTTAGCCTCTCACTTTGCCCGCGGACAACACCAGCGCCTCCAACAGACGTTCAATGTTTTTGTCCACTCTGTGAAAAACGTGAATGACACCTTAGGCCTAGAAGGGTAAAATGCTTACCGGTGACTCCATTTGTCCGTCTTGCCATTAATTCGGTCCCCGCTGCAGCCCAGTTTTATTGGCAGAGTGTGTGGATAGATCGGACGTCACTTTCCTTTTAGGTCTATGAGCATTTCATAGTTAAAGTTACTTCTGGTTTACTCAGCCAATGCAGTAAGAACCGGCACTGCAGTGGGGACCAGAGCTGGCAGAAGAACCCAGGAGAGGAGCAGACAATCAGCGAAGGAAGCAGGGCAGCCATATACCCTCACCATCCCTATGCTGGGAGGGTAAACTATATTATAGCTGGAGTGCTCCTTTATACATGGTTGTTTTTGGCTTCTTGAGCACCAGGGTGGTTGGGGTGCCTTTAATCTCGATACACTGTAGGTGTGGGTCCCAGGGGCACTTAGGCTTTATACATGAACCCTACCCTTATTATATGTCTACTTTACTTGTATTCAAAAATATAGTATAAATTTTTATGTAATATTTGAATACATGTAAAGTAGACGTATAATAAGGGTAGGTTTCGTTTATAAAATGATGCATGGAAGCATTGCACCTAAATCTGCAACAATACTTTCTCAGGAAACTTTAACTCAGTCCTCAACAGAATCCATGTTCATTCCACAAGAGGAAAATCTGCAACGAATTTGTCTCGCGTGAATTTGTCCTAAATATATGTTTGTTCGGCCCCAAATTCTCTGATCTTTGTTACATTGTATCCTGTTACCTCGTTCTGGATTAAATATGTATATATGGAAAGCAGTCACCGTGAAATGTGGATTTGGGGCAAAACGCTCGTAACTCCAGCTGCCTAATGGAAGATGTGACTACAGATAGAACGGTTCACGGTAGACGGTGGATAGGTTTTCAATGGCTGAACAGGCAATTCCAATGAAGATCAAGTATCATGTCAGCCCCCTGTCGGAGGGCTCCATGTCTGATCACGCAGATTTCCTATTGTTGAGGGGGGGTGTGGGGAATTTGGTTTCAATTAGGTGTACATTGAAAATGGATTCTGAGTCAATATTACCCGGAGGAAATTCAATTAGCAGATTTGAAATTGAATTTAAATAAATTTCAGTTAAAAGAAAACGAGATGGAGCCTGATTCCTGCTTCGTGGCAGCGGGTGTTTGTTTTGATATCACATTATGTATTAAGCTTGTATATCATATTGTATTTTATACTTCTAAATATATAATTGTTTTTTTGACTTTTACAATTTTGGACTTGCATATACGTCCTGTTCAACAATAATCAGCATTTGACCAAGTAACCTATATCTAGACCTAGGGGTCGCACTGTTTCTGTTACCAAAGGGAACCTGTCGGCTCTATGTATCAGGTCAAGAGCTGAAGACATAGGCATTGAGCCTATAGGGAGATAGGATTCATAGAGGTCGTGCTGAGCTGCAGCATGCATGCCGCCTCCCTCCTCCACCCCTGTCTGCTCTGCATGATTAAGCGACAACAGGGATGTCAAACCTAAAGCTTTGATGGAAATTGTAGTTTTGCAACAGCTGGAGGGCTCGGAGTTTGACACCCTTGATCTGCAGGGGTTGGCGTCAACACCAAGCCTTATGCATCAATCATGCAAAGCAGGAAGAGGTGGGGGAGGGAGAAGGCGTGCATGCTGCAGCTTAGCACATGCTCTGTGACACTTAAACTTGGAAGGAAAACATGATTTTATAACTTTGCTAATAGCCATTAGCTAAGAGACAGGTACCATTTGTTTTAAAAAGGTTAGAAAGACAACTGTTTCCTTCAAGGAACAGTGCCACCCTTATCTGTCTTTTGTGTGTAGTATGTCAAAAAAGGCCCCAACATGCTTGATGGGCATCGAAATAGGGACCCATTGTCCCTATCCAAGGCCAAAGAGTGTCCTTTTGTCCTTTTCCCCCCTGTACATATAGTTACATCACAAAAAGTAAAGGATGAAATAGCAAAGTAGTGTAAAGGTGCAGCAGATCACTAAACAGATGCCATCTGAAGGCCGTTGTACACGGGCTGATTATTGGGTATGTGAGGGTTCCTAGGAAACCTTGTTGCCGACAATCGTCCTTTGTAAAAAGACCAGTGGAAAAAGAGCAAGTGTCCATTCATCAGCTTATTGATCTTTAGATATGGAATACATACTGTAAAGGTCTGTCATATGCTATTCTTGCAGATTTTCAAATGGAGGGTAGAACATATTGCAGAGATATCCTTCCCGCTGCTACTGACAACACCTGAACAATGTATTACTGTGCCATAGGCAGATGGATACCTGGTGCCACCACATTGTCGGCAGTTGTACATCTCACCACCACCCCCTCCAGGCTGGGTGCCTACTACAGTATGTCTTTCCCTTGTCCCAGCCCTGGGTTTAGGACATGCAGAACATACACCTCGTCATAAATGTTCTGTAGTATATGTGTCTGTTGTGTTATTTTTTTTATATATGTTATTGTTTCTATGTTTTTGCAATCAGTTTTTTTTTTTTTTTTTGGCAAAAAAGGATGAAAAACTGATGAAAAAAACTGTGTGCATCTGTTTTGATCCGTTTTTCCATTGACTTCCATTATAAAAAAAGGATCAAAACGGATCAGTTTTTTAGCGTAGAATGGAAGTCAATGGAAAAAACGGATCAAAACGGATGCACGCACATGCATCCGTTTTTTCTATCTTTTTTTTTTTTTTTTTTTTTTGCAAAAAACGGGCTGGGTTCACACTACATTTCTGCAATCCGTTTTTTGCAGAAAACAGATGAAAAACTTATGAAAAAAACAGAGGCAACTGTGTGCATCCGTTTTGGTCAGTTTTTCCATAGACTTCCATTATAAAAAAAAGAAAACGGATCAAAATGGATCCGTCTTTTTAGCATACACAAAAAACGTGGTGGACCTCATTTTTGTGTCAGCTAAAAAAAACAGATCTGTTTTGATCCTTTTTTTAATAATGGAAGTCAATTGAAAAACAGATCAAAACGGTTGCATGTGTGTGCATCCGTTTTGCAAAAAACGGTTGAAAAAAACTGATTGCAAAAACGTAGTATAAACCCAGCCTAACTGTAATAGTTGCTGTCAAATTGAAGAACTTCTCAAGAACAGAAAATCTCAGAATGCACGGGAGGGATAATAATAATTCTATTATATAATATGTAAAAAAAAAAAAAAAAAAAAAAAGTATACAATAAAGTATTTTCTTCATCTACAACCTCTTCAGCCCCGACCTGCTCCTGGCTTATACCTGATACACTAATATAGTATTTAGCAATGCTCTTAGTGTCTGGTTTATAGATAAAGCCACGTTGCATTGTGGCCTGTATGGTCTCTAATTGCATCCAGTGTTCCTGGAAAAAAAAGCCTGGATGTCCCTATATCTAAAAACAGGTCTGGCCGTGAATGGTTTGATTGTTTCAGGAACAGCTCTCGTTCTGTGTTTGAAGTGGTGTAGCCTGGTTTTAATAAAACCCCCTGCCCTCTGTGACCTCCTTTACTTGTTTGATTCTTTCAGATGCAAGGAGGAGAGCCTGCGCTGCCTACCTCGCCAATGGTTATGCAACGTCTTAGAGGAAATTAAATGTAGCGATCCCTCTTCTAGGCTCTGTGCGACCAGACGCAGTGCTGGAATTCCATTCTACATACAGGTACTTAGCAAGCTGTGCTCGGTTTATTTTATGGGATTGAAAGGGCTGAGCTCTTTAATCGAGTATGCAAGAGGATCTGCATCTGCTCCCCCATGGCTTTCTCATAAAAGTTTCATGATGATGTTTGCTGTCTGTGTTATTTCTGAGTACACAAGGCCGGACAACTTTCTCCAGACCAATGAGAGTCTGTTTTTTAAAGTGGTATTCCATTTATATAATGTGGGATATTTCTAGGGTACGACATAACATTGATTGCTTGGGTTCGGAAGTTTCTGACTCCCAAACTTAAAGAACTGAACCTCGAGTTGCACCAAACATTTTAAAGTAAAGTAGTATTCCACTCAAACATAACTTTTGATATGTTGCTGCCCATGGTGATACTAACAATTCATTATATACTTGTTGTTATCTATTCAGTCTCCTTCCCCCAGTCCGGAGCTTCTGCTTTCTGCTGAAGATACAAAAATCTGTGTGTGAGCTTTTATCTCCATCTCCCTCTCCTTCCCCTTCCCTTCTGAGACGGCTGATGTAAACAAGTTACTGACTGGCTTTATTTGCAACATTATAGCTCATTTGTAATGCCAGGAGGGTTATCTGAGGTCAAGTTGCTGATGAACTCACTGTGCTTATCCCTCCAGTATCATTAAGAAAGCTACAAAGTTACAGCTAAAGCCAGCCAAGCACTTGTTTACATCAGCCGTCTTAGAAGGGAGGGAGGGGGAGAGAGAGAGAAGCTCACACACAGATTTTTGTGTCTTCAGTGGAAAGCAGCAACTCTGAACTAGGGGATGGAGACTGGATACATAATAACAAGTAATACCTCTTTAAAATGGGCTAAAAACAAAGAAGGTGTGACTTCACATGTGACTTGCAGTAAATCACGCCCACTTTTCAATTCACCTTTATATCTGTGTGGTGAGAAGAATCAAACATTTAACCGCAAATTTGTACCATCCCCTCTTTGCATAAACTGCTTAGTAGCATTGAGCAGATCCCTCAAACCGTTCTGGTTTGGCTACGTTCTTCTAATCGAACCCTCAGCGTTTGATTTCCCCCCAGCTGCAGCAGTTGAATGCCACCCTGTGGAGTGCTGAGACACATGGATACAGCCGTAGGCAGCTACATTGTCCAAAGCCAAACAGTTTGATACTTCCGCTCAGCACTACTGCTTAGTAAAGGTGGACCGTATAGTGAAAGAGGTTTTCCAACATCAAACTAACTTGTCCCCTATGCACAGGATAGAAAAGAGATTGTGCTCCTCTGTTTTGAATACAGTGGGTACGGCATGTGACTCATGGCTCTATTCATTGCTAGTTTGATGCCAGATATAGCTCCCAATCCCCTGAATAGACACACAAATGTATTATAGATTATATTTAAGCCACAGATATTCATTAGGCTTCCATTTCGATCCATTAGAAAAAAAACCTTGACGCCAAGATGAAAAAAAGTCTTATTGCTCTGTATTTTCAGTAGGATACACAATAATCATTATAATGTTACATTGACTTCAGTCCTAAAGGTTTTCCAGTCGTTTTGCCATCGTAGTAGTGAAGTGTAATGGACATCTGCTGTTAAAATGATACATTCTCCCTTCTTCGACCCTACAGTGGGGTCCTGATAAGTAATTCTAGAACATTATGTCTCCTTTTGTGCGACATTGTTCAGCTTACCCAATCCTTCTGCCCCGAGATAAGGTGCAACAAAGACGTTTGGTTGCATTAAACAAGGATTTATTGTTTCAATTAAAACATAATTTTCTGGCTGCCAAACAAAATCCTATCTCTGTAAGGGATAGGCATCGTAAAACTGGAATCTGCCAAGGTCGGGAACTTTTCTCACCATCAATACTCCTGCTGTAACCGTATGTGACAATGGTTTTTAAGTTCGCCTGTCGAGCTGCATTTTTCAGAATTATCAAATTAGCTTTTTTTTTTCACCTTCATAGCTGCTGAGTACCAGTTGGGTCCATTATTCTGCAGGCTCCATATAGAATTTGATAGGATGGTAGATTTTAAGTGTTATATTTCAGGTTTCTTTTTTCTTTTTACAGCAGCAACAGGACTTTTGGATTTTTGAAGTGTGATCGGAAATAATAGGAAAAAGCAAACTATTTACAGTGTTCGCCAAGTTACATGAAGCTAGTTACACGCAAGTGTATTAACGTGGACTATAGGCTCAATCGTCGGGTATAACTGTAGAACAAATGATTATTTTAGCTAACCAATCCTACATCGTCATCTTCTGTAGAAGGAGAAGTTGTTACTTGGGGAAAAAAATGTTAAGTCTTCACCTGGGATAAGTTGCACATCTTTCGCTTGTACAAAAATTTTGCAATACTGACCAAATGAGCAGTGCTTGGCATAGAGGTCCCGGCTGTCCCTGCAGGCCAAATTTACTATAAATTTACTATAAATTCAAGGTATAATCTATGGCAGGTTTTAGCATCCTTATGGTATGTGCGCCTTGTGATAAACTTGGTGCAATTCTTTGCTTGCAGTGATTTACTTGAAGGGTATCTGTCATTAAAAAAAAAAAAAAACAAAGGCATGTAAAAAGTTCTTTTCGGTCAGGGTCTGAGTGTTTAGACTGTGACCGAGCAGGAGAATGAGCTGGAAAAAGTCACATTCTCTTCCGAATCTGTTTTATTTGACTTGGACAGCCACATAACGTAAGTCTATGGGGCCAACCCGGTTGGGAAAGAACACGAGTGGGAAGCGGCATGTGGACTTGCTTTGTCTCATTTTCCTAATTGGTTGTGGTCTAAACACTCAGACCCTGACCTATCAAAATATTTGACATGTCTCTCTGGCGTAAGTTTCATTTCATGTTAAAAATTTTTGTTTTAAGCTGCCAGTGCTCATTAGCAAAAATTTGGGGACGTTTACCCCTCATCTTTTCACTGTGAACTAATGAACAGCAGAGTGGAAAGTTCAAAAATCTGGATGGATCAGGAGTGATCGCTGCTGACAGATATTTTAGGTGTATGTTTACCTTTATATACTGCCGGGGTGAAGCCAATATAAACTGAAATGTGTATGGCTACTTAGCTTGTTTAGCAGTTGTTCAACCATCAACATCAACCTACTTCTCTCTATTATCTATAGTCACCTAAAATGGGCACTGTCGTTAAACTAAAAACATTTGACAAGTTACAAGAACAAGTTTGCTCGGCCAGGGTTTCACCAATCACACAAAGTGGGGGAAGTGTAGAGTAGCGCATTTCACTCCCTATTTTTTAGCAATCTCCGCTCACGCAGCCTGGATAGATGATAGCAAAGGAAATGCACTATGCAGCGTTTGCACTGTCACTATCTTAACCCAGCACTGCATATAAGTTGCAGTAGCAGCCTGTTCCTCCTTGAATTATTGGAAGCCCAATGGTCAGATCCTGATTATTGCATTAATAAATATTGATATCCGATTACTGAGCCCTGAAAATCATAAAGCAGTAGGTGGATAACGCAGGATCATCACGTTGACAGAAGGTGGTGTCATAGCTCAGCAAAGTTATATTTGCTGCTGAATAAAGCATGCTGAAAACATTCAGCTTTTAAAAACAGTAGGTTGTATCTTTATACTCAAGACCCGATCAGCCTATATAAATAATGTATAAATTATCTATGCAATATAAAAATATGTACAAAGGGCTGAACTCCACTAAGAACTTGAATTTAGCAGATGGAAAGTTCCATCAAGGGATTTTGGACATTTTCAACAACACAGTAGATGTAGCTGATCCACTCCGATCACCTTTGTGGGTTAGAAGAAGAATGTTTCCCCCTTCCAGGATGAATCAAAAACATCCTGTATTCTAAAATCCAGCAGGGGAGGGAAATTGTTTACAAGTTTTACCCTACCTCTCTCCGTGCACGTGGTGAGCAGCAGGACCGGCCACGGGACCCCCGCTGGGCTCCGGGATCTCCGGAGCTGACACGTCACAACCTGGCTGATGGGCTGGTCTGCTCTGCCAGTCAGTGACTAGGGCAGGATGCCGATCTAGTCACTGATTGGTTGAGCGGCCAGTCCATCAGCTGGGACAGGCGTTTTCCCCGCTCACTGCGGGGATCAGTTGATCAGTTTGGGTCTGAGTTTTTAGATCTCAACTGATCACTGGAACAGATAGGGAGAAGTGCGCCCTGAGCATGTTCTCCCTCTGGCTCTGTGTTACATGCCCCAGACAGTGTCATAATGCAAGTCTTTAGTGATGTAGTGGACAGTCAGGTCGCGAACATTAAAATTTTTTGATTTGTGCCTTGGATGTGTTAATTTATTTTTGTATATTTTTTGTTTATTTTTCCCACAATGATCTTGATAGACGCACATCCTTTTATTCTAGTATTCGATCTAACATTGATATTTCTAGAAGTTAATATGTGGAAATGCTAATTGAGTTGCAACCTACAGTATGTTTCCATCATACAGGGACTTTTTTTTTTTTTTTTTTTTTTGTGGCAAACACCCAACCTACCCCCTATAAGCCAAAGCCTGGGATTGATTCCTCCATTGTTTGCAGGGCCAAAAGTGACTTCATTTATTTGCCGTGCTGTGACTTGCGCTGGCGCTTGTCTGTGTTTCATGGCATGATATCCTAAACCAACAGGGTGATAATGTTTAGTGGAAGAACAGGTATTTGTTCATACAGTACTTATAAGATTCTTATTTGCTTAGTTAACACTTTCTATTATATAACGGCACAAAATGGTATC
Source organism: Dendropsophus ebraccatus (assembly GCF_027789765.1). NCBI lineage: Eukaryota > Metazoa > Chordata > Amphibia > Anura > Hylidae > Dendropsophus > Dendropsophus ebraccatus. The sequence goes on along the minus strand of NC_091468.1, from coordinate 17,963,535 downwards.
TGGCATGTCCCGTTTCCTGTTATGAAAGATTTCCTCTTCAAGGCTCGTCGTCTATAGCCTTGAGGTTATTACTTAGCCGTACATTGAGAAAGAGTGAAAGACGGACTTAGACTGTAAACCATGGCTTTTGTCAACCAGGACTTGGTTTCTGGAGCGTTGCTGTACGTTGTTTCTACATATTTATTATGGAGTCCCAGTGCTTTGAGAAGAAGCATTGAATTTTCTATGCAGACAAATGTGCAAGCACACAGCGCATCTCACCATGGTTGGGAACGAAAGACTGATATATTTAGTAGAAAATTTAATGTTGGTAAAGTGTCCAGAGGCTCATGAGGAAAAGCTTAGGTTATGGTTACTGCAGGTGTCTTCCACCAATTTTATCAGTGTTTTCTGCTTCTAAGTTCATCATTGAGTAGAAGTAATCTGTGGGGAACCGGGCTGTACTTTTTCAATTTTTCTACAGCCCCACCACTGTAGAGAGCATAGGTTTTATAGTTTCTTTCAAATTGAAGCATCCTCTTTGTTAGCCAAAGGTTATCAGATGATTGTCCTGGACAGAGGAGGGGACCCCTGTCGATAAAGTACTATTTTGTATATTGGACAAATGCCGAAACACCTTAATGCTGAAATTATGAGTAAATTAGGGTAGGCGTGGAGTAGCGAGAGAGTCTAGGGGGTTCCATATCTCTGATCACTAGCATTTGCTATCATATTTTTAATGGTTGGGTCCAGTCTCTGTAGTCTCCCCTAATTGTGAGAAGGACAGGAAGTTGAAAGGCGGCATCTGGTAAGCCGCTTGCCAATTAAACAAATCGCTCCGTTTAGACGGATGCTTCGCTCATCTCTTCTTACCAGACTTAAAATGATGGCATATCCTAGTGCTCTGCCCCCTTAAAATAAAGTATGTACTGTGATAATACCAAGAACCAATGTGTAGCCCTAACGTAGTACACAAAGTGTTTAGTTGCTTCTACATGATATGAGCTCTGTGTAATAGTATATTTTATCTGTGGTGGCATTGTAAGGAAGTGGAGAACTCTGTCTTATTTTCCACAGATCACTGCTGATCGTACAGGATTCCAGCAGCAGAATAGATGGGGGAACATTTTATTAAAAAGTATGTGTAAAATAAATTTACATAACTTTTTTTTTAATAATTCATTTCACATATTCTGCATGCAAATGTGCATGTTGAAGCCTGCAGCCTAGCTTGAATCCTCATCCGCATAGCATGTGTCACCATGAGCGGCACGGTTCTGATCCTAAGAGCACAGAGCTCCGTTCAGTCTGTCCCCATGCCTAGAAAGAGGTCAGCTCGGATTTTCGGTTCTCATGCAATTTCTACATTGAGCTTATTCATGAGTTAATTGACTTTCAAACAAAGCCGCCATTGTACGTATATATGTTGACTATCTAGAAATCACAAAATCAAAGGGCATTTGATCTAGAAAAGTGATTGAACATGTAGAGTGTCACGTACTCAGTGTTCAGAATAAAAATCCAGGTTGTTTTCTAAGTCAAGTTTAGGTTTACTCTGATTTTTGCTGGTCTTAGATGTTTGCCAAAAGGTTTTTTTGTCTATTTTTTTCTGTAATATGCAGGAGACAAGGAATCATGGAACCATGGTATCCGCTTGGAAAATAAAAATGATCATTTGAAATTTTAACCATGAGCCTGGATGTTCATCGGTGTGTAAATATTCCAACCAAAGAATACTTTGACAACAGAACCCATCTTAAACGTAGGGGTCTATTGAATGTAATCTGATGTTCATGGAGGCTTTAAAGGGGAATTACAGCAAACACAAAAAATACAGTGCAGTCAGGGGGGTGTAGGAACATAATTAAGAATGTATACATAACCAACCCTGTAGCGCTGCATCACCAATCACTGATCCCCATTGGCCTCCTAAAGCTATCATTCCTGCAATGTCACAACCAGTTTGACGGAATGCCTGCTTAGCCAGTCAGTCACTGGGGCGGAACACATCTGCAGTCACTGATTAGTTGAGCGGGTACTTTTCCCAGGGTCGTGGCATAGAAAATGAAGTCTGGTGGAAACCTGGGTAGTGTAAGACAATAGAACCAAGTTGTGTCCTTTGTGAAATGGAGCTTCTTCATTTGACCAAGCTCCTGCATTTGAGTCCTTTTTTTGGTATTCTTGTATAGGGGCAGTTGCTTTTTGTAGGATAAAGTATTTTAGTACTGTACTCTTCGTATGTACTTCTCCATAAGCGTAAATTTAGTTTTTTGATGAGCTGAAAAAAAACAAAGCAAATGTATGGTTAGAGAAACGGGCAGGTCCGATGCTAATAAATACAGAGTAATTGTGCCCAAATGTTTTTATTATGTGTAAGAGACTTGTCCACTTTGGCCAAACCTATTTTTGTGCACTAACGAAAAAAAAAAAAAAGTGAAGAACTTTGTTACAGAATGTCGTACTGCTGGTATCCCCAGGATTCTTCTGTAATCTATGGGCAGCACGGTGGCTTAGTGTCTTAGATTCCAGGCTCAAATCCCACCCAGGACAACATCTGCAAAGGGTTTGTATGTTCTCTCAGTCTCCAAAAGAAATATACTGCTTTTGGAATACATTGAGAAAGAATACATTTAATATTTTCCATTGAAATTGTAGTACTGTCTGTGTTCTCCAAAGGTTAGCCAAGGGTAAGCATAAAGATGAGGGCCCTGGACAGAGCAGAGGACCCCTGTCAATAAAGCAGAATTTCCTAAACTAGACAACCTAAATTATAAGTAAAATTGGTAGACTAAGTATAAAGACGCAAGAGAGTAATGCTGCGTTTACACGGAACGATTATCGTTCGAATTTTCGCATAAACGATCGCATTTGAGCGATAATCGTACCGTGTAAACAAAGCAAACAAACGACAAGCGAGAAATCTTTCATTTTGATCTTTCAACATGTTCTTTAATCATCGTTTGTCATCCGCTGAAAATTCGCAGATCACTTAGTGTAAATAGTCTTTCACCGATTTACCCTATGTAAAAGATGAGCTTAAGCGATCTTAAAAACGATCACAATAAAGATTTTTCTTATGAATTTTCTTATGCTTTTTCTAACGATTTATTCGTCTAAACGCTGATCGTTATAAAAACCAAATCGTTGCTTCAAAATCGTTAAACGATTGGTTGGGCGAATTATCGCTCCATGTAAACGTAGCATAACCCGTATCTGATTGTGTGTAAGCGTGATTTCACTAGCATTTACCATGCAGCCCCTTCTTAAAGGGAAACTATTAGCAGGTTACAGAAAAAAAAAGGACAAATTTGTCCTTTTTTTTTTTTTCCTGTGTTCCAGATGGGGGAGTGGCTTCCTCTACTTGGTCGCGCACTCCATCTGTCCCACACAGGTGGTGTAATTACTCTTGCTGGTATAAGACGGATCTTGCATGCCAGAGCATAGGCTTATTTCATGCCATGGAGAGGCCATAGTACAGTGTAGGACTGTCCCGTGTATGAGGCCACCGTAACGTGGTGGGGTACTTTACACCATTTTCAAATGGTAACCAAGAGCCTCATTATTTTTGTGGAAGTTTTTTTTGGAAGTTGGGGGGCTGCTTTTAACTATTTTCATGTCTGTAGTGGGTCTGTATCTTGCCATTGCGGTGAACTGTTGCATTTTTTGTGTTTTTGTGTATCGGCAGGTTAATTGGATCTAACCTGCTGGTAGCTCCCTATAGCGCCAGGGACACTTAGGAGGAAGGTATGTGTGTTACCTTCCTCCTTGGCGCCAGTCCTGTGCTGTTAGTCGGGGTAAAGTCCGCTCCTGTCCGCACCGTTAGGAATACTGTAGGGGGTGGGCCGGATGAAGCAGCAGTGCTCCTGAGGGTGCTTCAGAGCAGACTTTACCCCGATTAACAGCGCGTTACCGGTGCAGAGGAGGAAGGTAAGACACATACCTTCCTCCTCAGTGTCCCTGACGATATTGGGGGCTACCAGCAGGTTAGATGCGACTAACCTGTTGATAGATCCCCATTAAAGTACTGTCAGGATAAATAAAACTTTTGATATGTTGTAGACAAAAGTGCAAGTGTGTTCTCTCCCTGCTCTCTCACATGGGGCCACCTTGGTTTCATACACATAGCAGGGTAAGCGTGACCCCCCCCAAGCCCACATCGCTGGGGTTCCAGGTTCAAATCCCACCTATACCAACATCTTCAGGGAGATTGTATGTTCTTCCTGTGTTTGCATGGGTTTTCTCCAAACGCTCAAAAAAACCAAAACATTTGAAATAAAGATTGTAAGCCTAGATGGCGATGTTTGTGAAGAAATATGCACAATATGTTGGCATTATATAAATGAAGGAGTAGTCTACAAGGGGGAAACTGGCAACGGATGTTCGAATTCCCTGCAGTGCCACCACTGGTGAATTCAAGTATAACACAGTACTCTCAGTACTCACAAGTACTCACAAGGTGGGTCCTCCAGAGAGAGAGAGAGAGACGGTCTTTGTTGCTGCTTTCTATTCCTGTTAAAGAAATTCATGAAAACAGTTTCCCTTTAGAATGATGCAAAATTTTTTGAACAGATGATAAAGAACAAAACAGCTTTTACATCTTAACTACAAAAGATTTTCCCATAGTCTCTCTTATTATCTAGTGAGACCGTCACTTTGAGCGTTTAGCAATTAAAGTAAAATTGTGCCAATTGAGCCCTTCTGGTAACGTCTTTTCTTTTCTTTCTTCTCTACAGGCCCTGCTGGCATCTGAGCCTAAGAACAGCAAGGCAGGCCTCTTGAAGATGACTATGAAGGAATTAATAAGCTTGGCCATGCCTTCGAGTGACTTGAGTGGAAATAACAGCACAATTCCACAGGTGATGGTGATATTACACAGTCTCGGGAGTCACAGCGGGCCTCTCTCAACAAAGGGCATAATATATAACTTTACAACTGTTACTGTGGTTACTGACAATCCATTGCAAAATCACTGAGCAGATGAAAAGGTTGATCCCAGAACTCAGTGTTTCAGGTCCAAGAATGACAGAAAAATTCATTTTTACACCCGCGCCATCCAACTGGCAGCTCTGTGTCCGGATACGGCCTACGGGGGCTTTTCAATCACTTCTGGCTGGGGTGCGAGCTGCGTAGCTTTACTCAATGACATCACTTTTTCTTATAAATAGGATCTCGTCTACCCTTATATCTTCACAAAACGCTAGGGCTTTTTGATTTATCTGCCATCTCTTGTTAAATAGGGAATGTTTTTAGGAATATCTTAATACGGTAACTTTGATGATCTGCCCAAAGCTGTTTTATATTTATGATGTGTTTTTTAACCCCCACGCTTTTAATACTTATCATACTAGGATATGTCACATGAGCGCTGCATAGGAATACAAAAGCAATTTACAAGCTCTAGATCTCTGCAGTATTGTTCAGACTATAGTATAAAAAAGGCAAAATTCTATATTATGGATTGTAGAAATGATGCGTATTTGTGGCACATTTTGACTTGACTTTCCCATTGATTTAGATTAGGTCAGTATTAGAGCGCAACTTGCTCAAATCCGATCGTTCGACACGGTTGTTGAAGAAGTTTGATTCAGCCCTAGGGAGTCCTGGAGAACATGGATGCGGCTATAGGTTGTGTCCATGTTTTCCTGGACTCCCTACGGCTACATGCAAATTCTTCAGCCGCTGATATTTAGGTGGTGTTAGTCAAACTTGATCATCCTTGAGCAGCCTTGTGGTAATGCACTTAATATTACAGTTCTAGCATAGATCCTCAATCCAATGGTTATAAAATGCTCTAGGCATATAATCAGCCTCCATGTGGCTTAAATTTTGCTCAAGAAAACCCGATATGGAGTAAAGGCATAGGGGAGAATATGGTGTCTTGCCAAATCATGATAAAGTAGCATCTTACATCTTACCTTACATCACTAGTATGGACTTGAAAGGTTGTAATTAAGGTTGTCCTCAAGTACCGATAGCAAACAGAGAATCCTAAGAGTGTTGTAGTGCTGGGATGAAGGATATACAAAGCAGCTCATTGATATCACCATTCAGAGGTAGCTTTTTCTTTACCTAGTAGAAACATAGAAGATTGTCGGCAGAAAAAGACCACTGGGTCCATCTAGTCTGCCCTTTTAGTATTTTCCTTCTTATTATCTTAGGATAGATATGTGTTTATTGCAGGCAGGTTTACATTCAGTTATTGTAGATTTACCTACCACATTTTGTTCCAAGCATCTACTACTCTTTCAGTAAAGTAATATTTTCTCACATTGCTTCTGATCTTTCCCCCAACAACCTCTCACTGTGTCCTCTAGTTCTTGAGTTCAGGTTTTTTTCTAAAAACACTCCCCTCTTGAATCTTATTTAGTCCTTTTACATACTTAAAGGTTTTGATCATGTTCCCTTCTTTCCTCCAGACTATACAGATTCAAATCCTTAAAGGGGTATTCCGGGAAAACCCCTCTCAATGTAAATCCGGCACACAACCTGCTGCTCTATTAATTCCTATGGAGCGATACAGCCCATCATACGATTTGGTTTCCCTACTGCCTGGTTGCACTGGTGACTCATTTTAAGGCTGTCAAAAATCACTGCCCCTAATTCCTTATCCTCTGCAGTCTTTGTCAACACAGTACTGCTGATATGATACTTGGATAGAGGATTCCTCCTCCCCAAGTGCATTATTTTATATTTGGAAACACTGAACTGCAGTTCCCTTTGTTTGAACCACATATCTAGCAGAGATAAATCATTTTCCATATTCCACCTCCAGGAATATCAACCCTATTGCACAATTTTCAACAAACAGGCAAACCAGTAAGAAGTCTTACGACATGAATGATAATGTAAGCTAATCGAGACTATGCTCAGTCTTAGCACTACAATTTTAACAGACACCGGCGCGCCTATGTAGAGTAGAAATGGTACCCAAATTGTCGTAATTGCATTTTCCTTCAAATTTTACCATTGTGCGGCTGTGTCACTACAGTACCACAAAGTGAGCCTAATATCGTGAAATGAAGGGTGCAATGAAAAAGAACGTTTGGACCTGCAAAAAACAAGCCAGCATATGGCTTTGTGGAAGGAAAAAGAGTTATGGCTCTTAGAAGTCTGGAAGGGTTTTCATTGGGTTAAATAAGTGCCATTCTTTTGATTCTCCTAATGAATTTAAATTCTCATGTATGTTATTCCAGCCCAATTGATAGCCACGACCTGGTATATACTTACATCTGATGGTGGTGACAGAAGTTTTTTTTTTTTCTATTGAGCAACATTGAGGCTTTTGGGAATGTTCTGTTTTATTTGACTGATCACCACTTACATTACATTAGATGTATTTTCCAAACCTAAAGTTAGGAAGTTATCCAATGTAATCTATTTAGGTGAGGACCTCACAGAGTGCAGCTGTACAGATCTGGAAACACTGTATTCTAATATGTAGAGGGGAATGATGCTGTCCATCCTCGAAATGCTTGGTTGCAACAGTTTAATTTGTGCGAGACATGGAGGCTTCAGAACCTACCAGACTCAGGACCCCTTCCCAAAATATCCTAATGTTCCTAGATCGAAATTAACACCGACTGACTCATAGTAACTTAGAACAATATTTTTATTGCAGCTGTGCTCTCTTTACTGAATACATGAAAACAAGTAAAGGTTGACCGCTACTGTTAGAACCAATTCCTGTTGGAGTTGAGCACTCAAGTTTCAGATCCTTTAGCTGTACACACATGGGCCAATGATGCAGGGATGGACCTGTAAGCATTCAACATGTAGAACAGTCATGTCAGACTCTGACGACATTATTTTTGGCCCGCCTAGGAAATTAATTGACTTCCTAGAGCTGGCCCGCTGATAGGACACCACAACAGATTATAATATGGGCAGTGTTCTGAGCCACCCATACTATAATCTGTTGCGATGTGCACCGGGAACCTGTCACCCCTAGACGGCTCCCGAACCCACCCAACCCCTTGATACGGTTCCTATATATATGCCATCCTGCCGGCTGGCTAGCTACTGCATCGGGCACTATTGTGGGAGGCTGGCTACTGCATGGGGACTATAGTGGGAGGCTGGCTACTATATGGGACACTATTGTGGGGGCTGGCTACTATATGGGACACACACTATTGTGGGGGTTGGCTACTATATGGGACACTATAGTGGGGGGGATGGCTACTATATGGAACACTATAACTATGTAAGGCACTATATGGAAAACCATTTGGGGGATTTATCATATCATTTATTGTAGTACAAAGTGCTTGTTGACGCACACCGCTCTGACAGTGCCAGGAACGCTGCACACCACTCTGAAAGTTCCAGATAAGCTGCTTGTGTGCTTCAATGAATATCAGGATTGGCACTCGAGTTTGTCCAAGTTTTTAATTTTGGCTCACTGTCTTTTTTAGTTTGACACCCCTGATGTAGAACTACTGCAAGAACAGTGAGAGAAGCAGGCGGCATATGGCGGCGGGGCGGACGGGAACTCCCGGCAGGCGCGGGTGTGGACGGGAGAGCAGAGTGGCACACCTCCCCGGCAGGCATATGGCGTCGGGGTGGATGGGGGAGCAGAACCGCACACCTCCCCGACAGGCATATGTCGGGTGGACAGGGAGCAGGGAGGCAAACTTCCTGGCAGGCATAAGGCGGAGGGGCGGACAGGACTGAAGGCGGAAGGGGAGCCCAGCGTAACACCTCCCGGCAGGCATACGGCATTGGGGTGGACGGGGAGCAGGAGGCATGTTGCAGGGCGGGGTGGAAGGGACCGGAGGCAGACGGGAAGCAGAGAGGTACACCTCACGGCAGGCATGTGGAAGCAGGATGGATGGGGAGTGGAGTGGACAGGCTTGGGGTGCAGGAGGCGTGTAGCAGGGGAAATGAGCAGAACGGGGAGCAGAGAGGTGATGGAGGCAGACGGGGAACAGAGCGGACAGGCTGGGGGGAGCAGAGAGACGATATGGTAAGCAAATTCTATGTCGCAAGGGGAAATGATAGAGTTCATTCCATCATTTCCCTAAAAGGGGTCAGTGATTTGATTAATTCCCTAGGAAAATGATGGAACGGTGCGATCATTTATTCATTTCTCTGGATTTTATCAAATCCCTGGTTCTTTAATTTCTCTGCAACATATATAAGTGGAAAATATGTAGGGAATAAATAGGTAAAGCTTATGGTAATAACCTTTAGGTAATGGTGATGAAGAATTGGCCATGAAGGTAATTCAGCATATAAAAATGGAGAAGCAAAGAGAAAGTCCTTAAAGGAGACCTCTTCACCCCCCTCCCCCCCCGTGACGGGGTGACATGCTCCCGACCCCCCGTTACAGCCCCCTATACTCACCTGATCCCGCGCGTGTCCCGCTTCCTGATCCGGTCGGGTACCGGAGATATCAGCTCCCGAAGCCCGGCGCGCGCGCTGACAGGAGAGTCCGATGCCTATAAAGGATGACGGAGCATCGGACTCCCCATTCATTCTCTATGAGCGTCGGACTCTCCTGTGAGCGCGCGCGCCGGGCTTCGGGAGCTGATATCTCCGGGACCCGACCGGATCCAAAAGCGGGATCAGGTGAGTATAGGGGGCTTAAACGGGTGGTTTTGTATAGTGTGTAAATTAGTGTTGTCACAGCAGTAAGAAGCCCAGTGAGTGAACCTGGAAGGCGTAGAAGAGAGTAGTAGGGTTTTTGATTCATTAGATAAATACCTGTCATAGTGAGTACTGGGCCCATTACTTTCATCCACAATTTGACAGATGGGCATTTCATTGTTCCCTGACCATTGTTCCAGCTCAGATGCAGTACTGTCCAATAATGTTTGGGTTGGTACCTTATACTCTGTGGTTAGCATTTAATCATTGGTTTATTGTGCTGTGCATGACATGGGGGATTTGTAAAATAAGAGTGAAGAATTGTTTAGTTCTCTTTCTTAACTAGTTTGTGAAAGAAGATTTGACATCTCCAAAAGATCGTAAAATTAGGCAGTATATCATATGATACCATATGAGTGGCCTCTCTCACGCTAATTTAAAGAATAAGGTCTCAGAAGAAAGTGTGAGTGTCATGGTGTGAGAATTATTATGTATATGTCATTTTACCTAGAATATAGATAATACATATATATACTCCATCCTCTTACTGGGTCTAGATTCAAGGTTAGGCCAGTAAATAAAATACAATAGTTAGTGTAAAATAAATCATATATTGTCAGTGTGAGAAATTGCCTTTATAATTTATAATTGTTATAAGAAGGTATGAAATAGGCAAATAATATCAACAAAAATACAATACAATGTAAATAATCAACAATAAACATTACACTAGCCACAACTAAATTATTACAACCCACGATATGAATTTGAATAATAGTTACCACACTCTGAACTGTTAAAGGAGAAGTCTGGTGAAAATTTTTATTAAAGTATTGTATTGCCCCCCAAAAGTTATACAAATCACTAATATACACTTATTACAGGAAAAACTTATAAACTGCTTTTTTCCCTGCACTTACTACTGCATCAGGGCTTCACTTCCTGGATAAAATGGTGATGTCACTTCCTGGATAACATGGTGATGTCACTTCCTGGATAAAATGATGATGTCACAACCCGACTCACAGAGCTGTGCGGGCTGTGGCTGCTGGAGAGGATGATGGCAGGGGGATGCTCAGTGGCCCTCTGCCATCTTCCTCTCCAGCAGCCACAGCCCACACAGCTCTGGGAATCGGGTCGTGACATCACCATGTTATCCAGGAAGTGAAGCCTCGATGCAGTAGTAAGTGCAGGGAAAAGGGCACTTTATGTGCATTTCCCATAATAAGTGTATATTGGTAATTTGTATAACTTTTGGGGGGCAATACAATACGTCAATAAAAAATTTTGCCAGACTTTTCCTTTAAATACACACCAGTCTTTTGTGTCTTCCATCCTCCTTGACTTCCTTTTATCTCCTTCCCAATGAGCCATGTTCTGAGCTCCTGCTTTCTGCTGAAGACCCAAAAATCTGTGTTTGAGTGTTCTCTCTGTCTCCCCCTCCTCCCCCTCTCTTCTAAAACATATTATGTGAACAAGCTCCTGGCAGGCTTTATCTACAACATGGTAACTTCTTTGTAAGGCTGGGAGGGATATTCTGAGGTTAAGTTGCTAATGAACTCACTTTGATTAATTCTCCCAGCATTACAGAGAAGCTACAGTGTTGTAGATGAAGCCAGCCAGAGACTTGTTTATATCACTCGTCTCAGAAGGGAGGGGGGAGGAAGAGAAGACAGAGAGAGGCTCTCACACAGGTTTTTGTGTTTTCAACAGAAAGCAGCAGCTGAGAACTGGGGGAAGGAGACTGAATATATAATATGTATGGAAGGAATTGTTAGTCTCACCATGGCCAGCAACATATCAAAAGTTAAGTGGAATACCCCTTTAAGTGACAAGCGATAATTTTTTCTTTTAAATGATAGGTGTTTACATGAGAAGACATATGCACTATTTTGTTTGTATCTATGCAAAAGATGTGATCAACGACATTGAACAAACGTTTATTGTTTGATTGTTGCCGCATTTATACCATAAGATTATTGCTTAAATTTTTTTGCACGATAATCGGCTCATGTAAAAGGCCCTTAACAGTGAAATAGTTTGAACCAGATACTAAGAGCGAGAGAAAAGGTTAAAATACATTGATCCTGCCACGAGAATTCTTTACATTCCCATTTGAATAAGTCAGTTTCAACCGGCTAGTTTTAAGGAGACAAAATTTAGTTCCTAGGCATGCAGTGGGTCAGAGGGGACATGGACTCCCAGATATTCGGAAGATTTAGTTGGGCAAATACAGAAAAAATTAGAGCGTAAAAGATTAATGACAGATGGTTCCTGGATATTATAAGGGGCAACATGTTTAGAGAGGTTGAGATTGTAGTTGCGGAAAAATCTAAACTCACAGATGATCACCATGGGGGCAGGAACAGAGGTATGTGGTTAGGTGATGGAGAGCAGTAAATCATCTGCAAAAATTGAACATTTTAAGTGTAGTTCCGAAAGCTGAAGTTTACCTACATCAATACTGCCATGGATAGCCAGCGGAAGATGCTCCATTTAAAAGGCACCATTTTGGGTGGGTCAGCTTTTTCATTGCTTTGTACAATTTGGTAGTGTAGGTATTAGAGATGAGCAAGCCGGGTTCGAGTCGATCCGAACCCGAACGTTCCGTAGTGGATTAGCTGGGGCTGCTGAAGTTGGATAAAGCTCTAAGGTGGTCTGGAAAACATGGATACAGCCAATGACTATATCCAAAATTTTCAGCAGCCACGGCTAATCAAATGCCGAAAGTTCGGGTTCGGATCGACTTGAGCATGCTCCAGGTTCGCTCATCTCTAGTATCTGTTTCTTGTCTGTTTCTAGGAGGGTGGGCAGAAGTAGCTGCTTCAGTCTCCATACGGGTAAAAGCATCATCGATCATGGAACCAGGCAGCAGACTGGGTAGGGCAGTGTCCAGTAAGTATTGTGAAAGTGAGTGAGTAAGCAGGTCTAGAGTGGGCCACTCTTTTAATTTAAAGAGTACTTGGGTATCTCTGGTACTCCAATAGAGCTTGCATAGATTGTGTACCAAGCCACTGCCCCATGCAGTGCGGAGAGTCGAGCCATGTTTTGGAGATTGTGGGGGGTCCCAAGGTTGCACACGCACTGCGTGGATGTTTGGCAGGAGGCCTCTCTGGGTGATGGTCAGCCCACCCCAGCTTGTTGAGCTCCTCATCGTTGTGTGATGAGAGATGATTTGGAGCTTCTTGTTGTCCCTGATCTCCATGATCTCAGCGGACAGGTACTCCAGCACAGCAGCGAGGAGCACTGGCGGAGAGGTCTGTACACAACTGAAAGGGAACAGCAGTCCTGCCTGGGATATGCGAGTCTTGGCCTTAGCACAGACTTTGACCCCTTGTTTGCCCTGTCCTCACATAATAAAGATAATGTTAGGTAACCTCTCAGAAGAAAGTCTGAGATAGCTAGTGGCAAAACCAGTAGGAAGAGGAAGATTGTGATCCCGCTGTATAGAGCTCTAGTGACATCACATCTGGAATACTGTGTCCACTTCTGGAGACCTCACCTACAGAAAGATATTGATAAAATAGAACTGGTACAAAGATGGCTACAAAGATGGTATCTAAATACAGATCTAAAACTGTATAGTCTGGGGAAAACAAGAGAAAGCTGGTACATGATCGAAACCTTTAAATATGTTAAAGCGCTACATAAATGTAGCATGTAGACTACCTGTACACATGTTGTAGTAGTCTGGAAGTGGATCAGTCTCCTTATTACTGTAATCCCAGTAGCCAAACTGGCTGTATTCATGAGATGAGCATCCCCCCCCACACACACACCTCATAGGCAGCTATATATCCACACCGCAGTAGGTATACCGTCTCTTTAATAGCAATCCTAAGTGTCCTTCTATAGGGTGTAAATTCTCTCTTTTAAGAATACTTTCACCTATACTGTTATGTTTTTCCTCTTTAATCGTTTACGTCAGCAGCAGCAGCTGTTGCTTAGATGTAAATGAGTTTCTTGAAAACTTTGGCCTAGCGGAGAGTTCTATTCAAGAACAGCTGCTTGGAAATGACCCACTCGGCCTTGGCCCTTAGACGGTCCTAGGGGAGAGGTAAGGACTCTATGACTGCCGCTATTGTATTCTTGTATTGTCCTTTATGCCGGCTTTCCTGATTTAACAACTTGTGTTTATTTCCTCTTAATGATGTTCACCGGTATGTGTGCACTTATACGTTATTGTGCACCACCTGACCTGGCTGCCTGTAGACATTGGGCTTACATCTAGGGAAAACAGCCATGGTTCATACTCCTTTGTATTCTGAATACCTGTTGGACACAGAGCGCTGTGCGACCGGTACTCTAGTGGGTTAATGCTCCGAGTAGAAGACATATGTCATTAGCATGTTAATCTATACGACCATCTTGAAGCAAGATCTCACTTTCTGCAAACCACAGTGAAATCTAAACCGTATTTCTGAGTTTTATCGTGAAGTCTCTGCTGTCTTCTGATGTGTTTACTCGTGCATATTTATGCTTTAAGCATGTTTGATCAGTTATGTCTACATCTGTTACAGTCTTTGCAGCCTTTCATTTTTTTTTTTGCCTTTTTTTTTTTTTTTTTTTTTTTTGGAAACTACACAATTCCCTATTGAGACTTGTTTAAAGTCAGATGAATATCCTCGTCACATGTTTGAGATTTTTTTTTTTAACTCCTTTAACTTACACGAGAGTCTGGGCTATTTCCCAGAAGCACCTGAGGCACTTTAGTTTGCATTTTAAGCGGCCTGACAGCACATTTGGGATGTACGACTGATTGATTTATGTTAATTAAATTAATGTATATTTTACGCTCGCAGGTAAGGTAGAGAATTAGGTAATGATGATCAGGGTCCTGGAAGACGGTAATAATATATTATGACTTTGAAGCCTGCAATTATTTATTAACAAGATACGTGGCCCAGATCCAAGCAGTGATTTCAGCGAGAAGGGATGTGCATATGGGGTTTAAGCAAAAACAGTTGTTAATCAATTAGAAAACCTTGCATAATAGCGTTACATTTATTTGCACAGAACGCCATCAATAAAATTCTGCTTTTTCATTGGATGTCTAGACACGAAAAAGCAAAAATATATACGTCGTCTTGTGCAAGAACTGCCTGGTGTAATAACTTTTAACAAATTTTATATGAAAAATTCCCCATACAAGTGAGTTCTAATCCGGGCGTTATGGCACTAGTCTGAGTGTGTTGCAATTGCAAAAATGTTATCCTATAATCACTCCAGGTGATTTATTTTTTTTATATATGTTGAGGGAATTTTATATACTGTATTTTCCTGCATATAAGACTACTTTTTAACTCAGTAAAATCTTCTCAAAAGCCAGAGGTCGTCTTTAGAGATGAGCGAACCTCGGGCATGCACGAGTCCATCCGAACCCGATCGTTCGGCATTTGATTAGCGGTGGCTGCTGATGTTGGATAAAGCCCTAAGGCTATGTGGAAAACATGGATATAGTCATTGGCTGTATCCATGTTTTCCAGACAACCTTAGAGCTTTATCCAACGTTCAGGTTCGGATGGACTCGAACCCGAACCCGGTTCGCTCATCTCTAGTCGAGTTATATGCCGGGTGTCGTCTCATAGGGTGAGTGCTGAAAAACATTGGTACTTGACTGGAGAATCTGCGGTCACCACATACGGTGGGGGGAGCTAAAAAACGTCCGCATCCCCGCCGTATGTGGCGCCCGTATGGAGGGCAGAGTAAGCTGCAGGCACCCGGGGTATGGAAAAAGGAAATGATACGGTTGTGCTGTGCCCAAAAAAAACACACCCCTATCACTCTACTGCCCTTGTATCCTACTCGTATTACTGTACCTCCTTCTCTGACTCTCAGATCTCGCTGCTGTCTGATGTTATTTATTAATTTTTATTTGGTCTGCGTTGGAAGTTAAGTAGTCTTATACGGTGAGTATATCCCAAACTCTAAACTGAAAAAGTTCTAGGTTGTCTTATATGCCAGAAAATACGGTAACTGTTTTTAGTAAAAGTTTCTTTTTTGTGCACTTTATACTTTAGAAGGACTAAAGTCCTGGTCACATGCATTTCTGACTTTTCCATTGTGACTGCAGCATTTTGGTAATTTTAGATCGGGCCCTGAACATAGAAGAGTTGCAAATTAAAGATGAACACATCTTGAGCATGCTCAAACCCGGATGTTTTGGCATTTAAATGCCAGTGGCTAAACAATGTGAATGCTGCCCAAGGGCTGCCTGGAAAACATGGGTTCAGCCATAGGCTATGTTAAAATATAGTTTTTCCATCAGTATTTTGGTCAGTGTTTTCTCAACCAAAACCAGGAGTGGGTTGAAAACACAGAAGCTGTGCAAATCGTTCCATTATAATTTTGCCCTGCCCGTTCCACTCCTGGTTTTGGTTGAAAAAAGACTGATAGAAATACTATGTACTGCATACTATACTCACCTCCTCAGATCCCTCGCAGCTTCTGCACCAGTTTCTCCGCTTCTTCTGAGTTGTGTGCTCCATCCTCTAAGTAGGTAGATCCTCTGAGATTAGAAGGACACACAACCCGGAGGAAGGGGAGACCAATGGAAGACTGGGTTAGTTGGTTTTGCAGCTGCAGGGGACCGTAGAATTTGGGTATAATTTAATATTTTTATGTAACCCCCATCCCCAGGCCCCCGAGTATTAGTGCAGACAACTTCTTTGATGAGAACTGAGTAAAGAGTGCACGTGGCACAGGCTGTATACATTCCTCCCACAGAGGTTAATGGAAATTGTGTAAAACAGCATGTTCAACTTCTCCGCTATCTCTGGCTAATGCACGCAGGCCAGATGGAGCAAGGGATCCCTTGTTCTTAAAGGGGTGTTCCCATCCCAACTTGTAGGTTTCCTCAGGTTAAAACATAATCAACTCCTAATATGTTGCACTTTTCCTCCCTTTGTTGACAACTCGTTGTCTAGGTTACCGGCCACTGCTCTGCTCTAAAAGCTGTAGTCAGACTTACATATTTATCGATAGTGTAGATTTATAAAGGGAACGTAAATATAATGTATAAATGTGTATAGTATTACTGTATATACACCAACCAGACCACTGCTTTTAAAGAGTCACTGTCGTATTTTTTTTTTTTTTTTGCAGAAATCAATAGTCCAGGCGATTTTAAGAAACTTTGTAATTGGGTTTATTAGCCAAATCTGCCATTATCTGCATGTAAAAAGCCTTTTCCCAGGACCCCCCCTTCCTTCCTCTTTTTCATCCACTCTGAAAAATCTGAAAATTGTGACTTGTTGCAGGAGACGTCCCCTGTCTGCTCTAGGGAGAGGGGAGGGGGGAGGAGGAAGGAGGGAGTTAGCCGGCAGCAGAAAGCAGATAACAGAGGATTACAGGCACGGAGCTGGGTGACAGCTGTAATCCGAGCTCAGACAGGTCACTGGTGACTGTCACAGGAGATATCCCGTGAGGGATTTGTAGATTAACTCTTTGTTGTCCTGTTTTGGTCTTTTCTTTAGCTCTCTCCATAGGAGAACAATGAAGACAGGGGGGAGAGCTTCAAACTGCTTTTTCATGATAAAAATATAATAAACCCAATTACAAAGTTTCTTAAAATCGCCTGGACTATTGATTTCTGCAAAAAAAAAATCACGACAGTGACACTTTAAAGCAGAGTGGTGGTGACATATTTATGTAAACCTTTTTTTAATATTTGATTTTTATTCATGTTTTATATAAAAACAAATCAATCTTGTGTAATTGAAAAAGGCAAACACTAACCCCTCCAGGTCTAATGCTCGGTAGTGATGGTTTGCCACAATTTTAGCCAAAAAAGAAAAGAGAGTTTAGAGTTTTAGATGAGAGAACATTGCCAGAATATGATACATTGTAACAAACCTTCAGCTCAGCTGCAACTTTGCACTTAATTCTTCACCTCTCTTTTGTCTCCTTCCACCCATAGGTTCATGCGTTGAATATTTTGAGAGCAGTTTTCCGGGACACACGTCTGGGTGAAAATGTCATTCCTTATGTAGGAGAAGGAACCCAAGCTGCAATTCTTGGATTTACATCTCCAGTCTGGGCTGTAAGTTTACTTTATTTTTAATCCTATTGACACCATCGAGACATGTTAAAACTTTTGATCGCTCTGTGTCACGTGCTTCTGTTTCCGCTCTGTCTTGCCTATGTAAGTCTATAGAGCCCGACAGATATCACGTGACACAGAGCAGGTAGAGGAAGTCCAGCAACTTGTTCCTCTCCCAGTTTATGATCGGTACAGGTCTGACCACTCAGACCCAGACCATTGAAAACTTTTGATGTGTCAAAAGTTTTTCATTGATACTTTTTAAACGACATTAGCTTCATGTTATGCGACATTCACATAAGTTAGAATTAGTTAGGACATCTGCTGGAAATGTGTGTGCTAAAGTTGTTCACAGAATCCAATGTCAACTTGTTTTAAGTGTTCTAATGCACATCACCATCCACTTGTGATTACCAGTTTGTGTTTTTTCGAGCCCTTTTCAAACCAATTTAGGCCATTCCTATGTCACTGTTACTTGCCATGCAATATATTATGTTCTAAGAAGATAATTGATCTTCATTTTATCTTATTCTGCTGTGATCCAATGGAGAATCACTACCAAGGGAAGAAAGTCCAAACGAGGGGCAGTGGACTTTTTCTATGTTTGGTTCCCAAGTGTGATGCAGTCTACCTCTTGTTTCTAATACATTCCCTAGTTTATGTTACAAGACTTGTCCTACAACTAATAACTGGCTTCATGTGAATCCCATTTAAGCCTATGGAGCCCTGGCTCCTCCAGATTTGTGGACCAAGCCTGCGACGGATTTTTGTTAGAATACCGTACAACTACTTCATCTATTGCAGTGTGGATCTTATTCCGTTATATTTTTTGCTCTTGTAGTAATTCTTTGTTCTCCCCTATCATGTTGATTTTTTTTTTTTTTTTTTTGCAAACTCAGAAAACAAACTTTACTGGGGGCAGTAAAATAAAGTTGTAGTGAAAGTGTCAATCGGTGATTTAGACAGTCTTCAGCACTTAGAAGGTAAGGGGTTAATGCATGGGAAGGAGGCCTCACCCGTCCTGAGGTTAAATCTCAGCATGGTTTGCTAGTTGTTATGCACCATAGTTCAGCAAATAATCTGGCTCTGGGAGTGTATAGGGAGCGGAACGGTGCATGTTTGACTAGCAGTAATACTCACCTTCATACACTCGTAACATCTGTTGCACATAAAATCTTTATGCTCCCAAGACCTTAAGCCGTGAGTTATTGCTTTTTCCACTGTCACGTCTTTGGACAGATTAGACCTGGTGCCATGGTACCCTCCGAATTCTCTAGAAAAATATGCCAAGTGCCAAGGAGAAGCTCTGACAAACTCTTCTGAATTATTAGCTGGAAATCTGTGCTGCTCCTGTGCGCTCCCATGATACGGGCTGTTCTTGTGGAAACATTAAGCACTTTCCCCTAGATACCGGTTATGTCTCAACTTGAATGATGGCAGGAAGAGGAAAGCGAAGCCTGAATACAAATCACTAACAATGAAACGTGTTGGTGTTAATATGGGTTACACGTCATGGAATTAGTCCATGTCCTCGAGTTGTCATCTTCTGAATAATACAAATTATGGACCGATCTAGGGCGCAGAGTACTTACTGGAGTGAACGTAGATAACACAAACTTCATAGACTGCTCTGTAGGACTAGACTAGACTAGACTAGACTGTGTAGTAAGTAGTTTTATATTGGGGTGGTTTGGAGCACTGGGGGGCAGGTCAGCCACCTCCAGAGCACCGATCCACCCCCGTCCTGCCCGTTACTCCTTATGAATATGAACGGAATTGGCCAGCTAGGGCGGATCGGTGCTCTAGGGGTGGTAGTCCTACCCCAGTTCTCCAAACCACCCCATTAGCCTAAGGGCCCTATTCCACCGGACAATTATCGTTCAGATTATCATTAAATTGTTCGAATCTAAACGATAATCGTTCGGTTGAAATGCAGTTAACGATTAACGACCGAACGAGAAATCGTTGATCGCTTTATAAGACCTGGACCTATTTTTATCGTTGCTCGTTAGCAAAACGTTCGCAAATCATTCACATTGAATAAGACATTATGTCATTCGCAATAGATACGAACGCAATAGCGAATAAATAGTGAAGAAAAAACTATAGCAATTACGATCATAAGTAACGATTATCGTTCCATGGAAATGAGTGAATGTTTTCAGGTCTTTCGCAATAGCGGTCGTTTGAGATCGTTAACGATTATGCAAACGATAATCGTCCGGTGGAATAGGGCCCTAAGGATATAACTAGTAACTACACAGAATGAAACTTACCTTTATCCTCGGCATCCTGTGCACTATAGGGACATATCAGCAGGTTAAATTAGTCTAACCTGCTGATAGTTTCCCTTTAAATGGGGTCCGACCAGATGACATTTTAAATAGAAGTAAATTACAAATCTGTATAACTTTGACACCAGATGATTTAAAAGAAAAAATAAAATAGCTGGAGTTCCCCTCACATAACCCCCAATGCGTACCTGAGAACAGTCACAAGTTATGATCGTTCTGGGTCCAATCGATCAGACCGTGACTGTTCAGGAGAACGAGCCAGGAGAAGTGTGCATGCAGCATTTTCTCTCCGGACACTATATTATGTGACCTGGATGGCTGCATAATGTAACTCTATGGAGCCGTCCAGGACGGACAGACACAGAGTAGGAACACATGGCAGCACCATGTGCCATCGGGTTACTATAGTGCCACTATAATTGAAGTAAATACACAATGTAAAGGACTAAGGCCACATTCACACACCCGTAGTGCAGTCTGTGGCCGCGGACCCGTATGTGTATCCGTAGTGCTCAGTGCTTCACGGAGCACTACGTTCACACATCATTACCCAAGCGATCCGTGCCGCAAAAAAACGGTCCGCATTACAACATGTCGTTTTTTTTGGCGCCATGGATCGCGGCCCCGTATACACATACGGACGTGTGAACGGGGCCATAGAATAACATTGGTTTCATGTTCTGACTGCAATTGCGTGCCCGCAGTTGCGGACAGAACAATGGACGTGTGAATTAGGCCTTAGGCATTTGACCATTCATCACGTATGTCCCGGAGCCACAGCTGATCATTAGGGGGCATTTGGTGATGGCACCTCACAGATCAGACATTAAAGGGCTTATCCAGTGCTACAAAAACATGGTCACTTCTTTCAGAGACAACACAACTCTTGCCTGCAGTTCAGGTGCGGTTTGCAATTAAGCTCCATTAACTTCAATGAAACTGAGCAGCAAAACCCCGCCCAAGCTGCAGACAAGAGTGGGGCTGTCACTGGAAGAAAGTGGCCATGTTTTTGTAGCACTGGATAACCCCTTTAATGGCCTATCCTGTGGAACATTAGAAAGCCCCTTTAAACGATACAGGTGAAATTTAGACTAAACAGTCTACAAATGCTAACACTAACTCACTGTGATAAATCTGGAGCATTTACACTGTTTAAAATAGTTTTAGTAAATTCCCTCCATAAACTCATTCAAGAAAGAAAGTTTAATTTAATCATCCAGTTAGCTGCTGATTGACTATCTTCAGTTATCTCATAGACCATAAATAGTGCAGCAAAGCACAGAATTGATCACTGCTTCATTCAGATGAAAGCTTTGGAAGTCCCATTCTGGGTTATGGAGGTCCCCCCCTGCAAATCCTATATGGCAGGGTATGGTCACAAGCACGCAGCTGTTGGTAGTGTTTCTACCTTCTCCTTCCAGAATTGTGGTCACAAGCATGCAGCTGTTGGTAATGTTTCTACCTTCTCCTTCCAGAATTGTGGTCACAAGCATGCAGCTGTTAGTAGTGTTTCTACCTTCTCCTTCCAGAATTGTGGTCACAAGCATGCAGCTGTTCGTAGTGTTTCTACCTTCCCCTTCATGCAGCTGTTGGTAGTGTTTCTACCTTCTCTTTCCAGAATTGTGGTCACAAGCATGCAGCTGTTGGTAGTTTTTCTACCTTCCACTTCCAAAATTGTGGTCACAAACATGCAGCTGTTGATGGTGTCTACCTTCCACTTCCAGAATTGTGGTCACAAACATGCAGCTGTTGGTAGTGTTTCTACCTTCCACTTCCAGAATTGTGGTCACAAACATGCAGCTGTTGGTAGTGTTTCTACCTTCCACTTCCAGAATTGTGGTCACAAACATGCAGCTGTTGATGGTGTGTTTCTACCTTCCACTTCCAGAATTGTGGTCACAAACATGCAGCTGTTGGTAGTGTTTCTACCTTTCCCTTCCAGAATTGTGGTCACAAACATGCAGCTGTTGATGGTGTGTCTACCTTCCACTTCCAGAATTGTGGTCACAAACATGCCTTGTGGCACAATAGTGACGTCCGCAACTTGTTCAGGTTGTTTAGAGTTTGTTTTTGTTTGTTTTTTAAGAAAAGATGAAAACAAAATCACAGCTCAAAATAAAATAGTAATGTGCACTATTAACCCAATTTCTAAATTTCCTAGCAAAAAACTAAATCTGCCACACGTGACACCCACCTCATGCTCCAGGATACGTCATCTTGGATCCTCACTGTGTATTAACAGCCATCATATATATTTTCCTGCTCTTTGCAGCATATGTTTTTATATTTTTCTTTTTGTTCCAGTCATGCCGTATTCTGTCACCGTTTTCCCTTCCAGTGCTCTGTGTGTGTATAAGTAAATGCACGTATAATATATACAGGCACTTACTATGCGCCTCGTTTTATGTGACACATAAGCAGCACTTTGGAAGAGATTTCATAGCCTATATTTCTTTTATTATACTCCAGCTTTTCCTATATGCGCATGAATAGAAAGTTTATTAAAATATGACATCTGCTAAAGCCATTCCTCAAAGTGCACTGCCTTGGATAATATCCTTGCAAAAGAGGTTTAGTATGGTTGTTAAGGGAGCGGGAGGGTGGACGAGAAAGCTGCCACTCTGCGCTGACATTACAGATGTGCTGCATTTTATGTACTCACTGTTTTTGTAGATTTTTTTTAAATCCGTTTGGCCTATTTTTTGTTTGCTATTAGACAAAGGGTAACTTTTTTTTTTTCTAAATGTGTTTTTCTGAATTATATCAAATACTTTTCTGTCTGACCAGGACCTCTATAGCTCTGTTCTTACTGACTATCGTATAATGTTGAGACATGTCACTAGGGTATGACATTGTATTCAGTATTGGTAAATGGACCCAGATCTGCTGGTACAGGGTATTGGTTACATTTCATTAGAATTAAAGGGCATTCCTGTACTTTTTTTTTTTAATCAATGTCTGACCAGTGATGATCTGACACCTGCCATTTTATGGGGTGTATAGTACAGTATTAGTAAGTGTACTAGCTGCTAAAGTAGAGCTAAAATCAGGCCCTTTCCCAGGCTGTGCTGTCTTGCTCTGTGGTGATTCTGTATATGCCTATGGAGGACACTGGGGGCGGGGCATGCTCCTCTATGCTCGGCCATCTCATGGACAGAATCACTACAAAGCAGGACAGCACAGCCTGGAGAAGGGGAGTCTGATTTTAGCTCTGTGAGGTACACAGGGAGTTGTTGTCAGTAAGTGCAGTGACTACACTTGCTACAATTTTGCTATAAAGTGGCCAACCCCTTTAAGGGAATGTCATCCAAGCCCACACCGATCCCCCCATTCATTGTCCTATTGGCACCCCAGCCTACTTTTTGAAGCAGGTGCCACATGATGACCTCAGCCAATCATCAGCCTCACCAGTCACATGTCCATACTCTGGGCATCGCCCCCCAGTGATGGAGGCCTTGATGCCTTGAGTTTGGTATGTGACCACTGAAGCCCCTGACTGGCTGAGCTGAGGTGGTCACATGATATGCGCTTCAGAAAGACGACTGGGATGCCAATGGAAGCCCCAATAGGGGATCAGATCATTTCAGGATCGTGAGTAACTGCTGGTATTTTATAGCATTTGGGGTCCTTTTTTTTAATAGAACCATAAAACGTGAACAACCTCTTTAAGTCCACATGATGGTTGACAGGGAGGGGGGGGACCCTATTGCAGATTTTACATTGCGTACTCTTGATTACTAGCCATTTTTGAATTATAATGACCATTGGGGTTACCGAGTTTCTCTTCTGGACAACAATCCTTTTCTGTATGCTGTATAGGATATATAGCTGTTGTAGAGTGGGTCCCCGCACCTGTGCATTAAGAAGTTGGCCATTTATTTGAATGGTCCGCATATAATTCTACACATCCCCTGCAGTGGCCACTATGGAAGAAATGCTGGGGTGCTCCCTGCTTTCCCAAAGAAAAACAGATGATCGGCAGAGATTTCTGGAGACAGACCCGTCAACTAATCTCTATGGCGGCTTCAATTTAACTGAGGTATGTCATCGAGACAATAACTGACAAATTACGATCCCATAGATTTTTTTTTTTATAGGGCCTGTTCACGTGTCTGTAGTTTTATGGATCCGTGATACCAATGTGCCCTAGTACAGGCTGTAGTTGCAGCACGGATTAAACAATAGAAGTCAATGGGAGAAGTCAACTTTACGTTCATCTTTTACGGATGAATACGGGTGCATCGCAGATGTAATTTTGTGGATAGAGGACTGCCTGATGATTCATTTTGCAAAAAATTGTGGACGATCCAAAACCAATATGTAACTTATTCTGTTTGGTGCTATGGGGGCGTTTCTCGGCCCCTTCGTAATTAGCCATGTCCATCTCCTATGCATAGGTAAGAGCGGGCAGGCACAGCGATGGCAAAGAACGCCACCTGTGCACCTAACAGAGTTTTTTACCCATTGGCTTTGGTTGAGCTACAGGAATATGGTGCCGTGGGGACAAATAAGACCGGTGCCGGAATGTGCAGATCAGTTGCTTCAAATCTACAAACCTGCTGATAGTTTCCTTTTTAACAGTAGTGTGACCAAGGCCGACAGAAAGTCCTGTTAACGTATGAGTGTTGATCTGGTGTTGAGAATCTTAGAATAACCGTGAGGCTTATGGATCCGGCAGAGACGTTTAAGGAGATTATAAACCCATAATTAATACCGAATGACAGATCCCGGCTGTATTACCAGCGAGACGTTTGAACTATTTGCTTAAACAATTTACTACTTAATGTGTTTGCCCAATTTCCTGAAGTATAAAGGACCAATTACCTGGTAGATTATATGTGCCAAGACATCCTGTGTGGAGTGGGAGGGTGCTTCTTGGAGCTGACCAGACTGCGCCCTGTATCATACACTGATCTAGAATCCATTGTTATTGTTACTTTAAGCCAAAAATTTTCTTAGCTCGGTAAATGTTGCTTAAATGGCTTTGATATTTAGCATATTCATTGTATAAGGCAAAAGTCCACAACTTTCTACTATATATTATTTAGCTTATTACACAGTCTATCAGGAAGTTTTGTATTGTCTTTTTATCATGTTGTGATTCAGCTTTGATTTGAGTAAAATTACAAAAAACTTGTAGAAATTCCCTAGACATTCTTACACGATTGCTTCAAGGGGTTTTTCACTGTCAGCTATGATATCTGAGGAAACGGTGAAGTTACTGATGCTCCTGATGAGGTGGCGGATGGTCTCCTAAGGCAGTGATTTTCAACCAGTGTGCCGCGACACATGGTCGGGTGTGCCGCGGGGAAAGTTTCCCAAACTATGGTGCCCCTGTGAAACAGGAGAAAACAATGGGGGAGAGAAACATGGGGATGGGGGAGAAACAGGGGAGAGAAGCAGGGGGGAGAGAAACATGGGGATGGGGGAGAGAAACAGCGGATAGAAGCACAGGAGAGAAGTATGGTGGAGAGAAGCACAGGAGAGAAGCATGGGGGAAAGAAGCACAGGAGAGAAGCAGGGGGGAGAAGTATGGTGAAGAGAAGCACAGGAGAGAAGCATGGGGGAGAAGTATGGTGGAGAGAAGCACAGGAGAGAAGCAGGGGGGAGAAGTATGGTGGAGAGAAGCACAAGAGAGAAGTAGGGGGGAGAAGTATGGTGGAGAGAAGCACAGAGGGGAGAAGAAAACAGGCCCAGGTTTCACACTGAGTGAGTATAAATACATTTAGAATCTATATTATTAACTATATGTATAATATGTACTGTTTTAGTGTCATTTTGTGCCATTTTGGTTGGTGGTGTGCCCCGGGATTTTTTAAGTATAAAAAGTGTGCCTCGGCTCAAAAAAGGTTGAAAATCACTGTCCTAAGGGATCTCCTTCCAGACCTGGACTAAGGATCCTATTACACAGAGCGATTTTGAACGATTAACAATAAACAATCGCAAACAAGATTGTTTATAGTTAACCTGAAATTGTTCACCATATTACACAGAACGATAATCATTAGATACGATCGTTACTATAATAGTTATTGCGATTGTTACTATGGTCGTGTATTCCTTCTGATCCCAGCAAAACAATGAACAATGTGCAATTACACTGAACGATTAGTAAAAAAAATGCGGAACTTGAGCGAATGAATGTGGAATTTCAGCGAACGATTAATGATAATTTTAGATTCAGATCTAAATCAACAACAGATGAACGGTTTTTCGATCGTTGCCTGCAATTACAGAGAATGATTATCGTTTAAATTCGAACTATATAGCGATTTTTCGCATGATTTCCAGTGTAATAGGGCCCTAAAGCATCTGCCAACTCCTGGACAGTCTGTGGTGCAACGTGACATTGGTGGATGGAGCGAGACATGATGTCCCAGATGTGCTCAATCGGTTTCAGGTCTGGGGAACGGGCAGCCAGTCCATAGCTTCAATGCCTTCATCTTGCAGGAACTTCTGACACACTCCAGCCACATGAGCTCTAGCATTGTCCTGCATTAGGAGGAACCTAGGCCAACCGCACCTGCATATGGTCTCACAAGGGGTCCAAGAATCTCACCTCAGTACCTAATGGCAGCCAGGTTACCTCTGGTGACCACATGGAGGGCTGTACGGCCCCTCAAAGAATGCCACCCCCACTATTACTGACCCACTGCCAAACCGCTCATGCTGAAGGATGTTGCAGGCAGCAGATCGCTCTCCACTGAATCTCCAGACTCTGTTACGTCTGTCATATGTGCTCAGTGTGAACCTGCTTTCATCTGTGAAGAGCACGGGGCGCCATTGGCAAATTTGCCAATCCTAGTGTTCTCTTTCAAATGCCAAATGTCCTGCACGGTGTTGGGCTGTGAGCACATCCTCCATCTGTGGACATCGGGGCCCTCATACCATCCTCATGGAGTTGTTTTCTAACTCTTTGTGCAGACACATGCACATTTATGGCCTGCTGGAGGTTATTTTGCAGGGCTCTGGCAGTGCTCCTCCTCTTCCTTCTTGCACAAAGGTGGAGGTAGCGGTCCTGCTGCTGGGTTGTTGGCCTCCTCCACTTCTCCTGGTGTACTGGACTCTTCATGTAGCACCTCCAGCCTCTGGACACTACGCTGACGACACAGACACAGCAAACCTCTGTGCCACAGCTCGCATTGATTTGCCATCCTGGAAGAGCTGCACTACCTGAGCCACTTGTGTGGGTTGTAGAGTCCATCTCATGCTACCACAAATGTGAAAGCCCCACCAACATTTAAAAGTGACCAAAACATCAGCTAGAAAGCATAGGTATGGAGAAGTGGTCTGTGGTCCTCACCTGCAGAACCCTCCTTTATTGAGTTTGTCAATGCATGTGAAATTGTCAGTCAGTGTTGTTTCCTAAGTGGACAGTTTGATTTCACAGAAGTTTGATTTATTTGGAGCTATATTGTGTTGTTTAAGTGTTCCATTTATTATTTTTTTTTAGCACTTAGAAGTTTTGCACTTTTGTGATTTCATGTTAATTGGAAAACAATTTCTGTATGGAACTATATTCTGTGGTTTGGTGACTGATCAGTGCCCCCCACCCCCCATCTTTTTATTGTCATAGCAAAAGCATTGTCTCGTAATGTCACATTTTATGGAACTGACAGCTGTTTTCCCATTTGCTAATATTAAAAAAGTCAAAGTTTGTTTGTTTAATTTTCCTTCCCTACAGCTGACATAGCTAAGAGAAGTTGTGGTCAACTAAAGGTTTCCCATCTAATCTTACATAGCGGTGTTTAGTTTTGGCTCAGAGTGGATGCTCTGCATTTGAGGACTTTCAACCAGTGCTTGGACAGTCATTGACTTTAGTTACAAGAATCCCTTCTGACTAATATTAAGATTCCCCTAAATCTGTAAACTTGCAAATCCCATTGTACCATGCATACATAATACGGGGTGAGCAGAGTTCATTTACGCAATTGCTGTTGGTGTTTCGTAATGGTGATTTCACTTATAGACTGTGGTAGACTTTACAGTCACAACTTTTTACTGATTTCACAGCGATTACACAGGCTGAGCACGCACCGTCCTCCTGGTCTGTGTTGTATGTTGCTGTGTGGATGATGGGGGAGTGCGGCACAGTCAAGTACACTAGTTAGTGACACATTTGGCATGTCATTGGATTGTGTGAGGACACATGGACCACCTTGTGAAATTGCTTTGCAGCACGCCAGTCTGTTGTTTGATTGTGGCGTCACAGTCTGGATGTTATGTTAATGGAGAGCTTACAGTCCAGTAGTCACATAGGCTGCACAATTTAAAAAAAAAATTCAGGACAACCCCTTTAACCCTTTGAGGACCAAGCCCAAAATAACCCAGTGGACCTTGCAAATTTTTATTTTTGTGGTTTCATATTTTCCTCCTCCTCCTCCCCCTCCCCCTAAGAGCTCTAGCACTTTCAGTTTTCTATCTACAGGGCCATGTAAGTGCTTGTTTTTTACAGGAGTAATTGTACTATGTATTGGCGTCTTTCATTCTACCATAACATGTATGATGGAAGCCCAAAATTATTATTTATTAAGATATAAATTGGTGAAATTGTAAAAAAGAATGCAATATGGTAACTTTTGGGAGGTTCCTGTGTCTACGTAATGCACTATATGGTAACAGCGACATGATACCATTATTTTATAGGACAGCCCGAACACAACCATGTGCAGGTTTACACAGATTTTCTAATGTTATCACACTGTTCGGTAAGTGACAGGGGACTGCCCCATATATCAAGTACAAGATGACTGTACCAACTACTTTGGTGCAAGGGGACAGGGATTCCGTTGTCACTTCGGCCCCTTCGCTTCCGCCCTGTTCTTTTTCTTTTGTATCCATTGTGCCCCCGTCTTTTATATAGCCAAAACAGACGACAAATGAAATTCTTCTCTTCTGACTAAATACATTCTTCATACATTTGTACCAAGATTTACGGGGTCTTCAGGTAGCAGGAATAGAAGGGAAAATTTAGATTTGGCATCCCCCCTGCTGACAGATTTATTGGTCGGTTATATATTAGGGTGTTTGGAAGATAAGAGATGTTTTACGGCATCTAATGTTAAAGGCTCTTTAGGATACATATATGTCAACGTGGATGGGAACCATTTGGCTGACTTGTACTATACATTAATCTGA
Source organism: Dendropsophus ebraccatus (assembly GCF_027789765.1). NCBI lineage: Eukaryota > Metazoa > Chordata > Amphibia > Anura > Hylidae > Dendropsophus > Dendropsophus ebraccatus. The sequence continues at coordinate 17,934,495 of NC_091468.1, read as the reverse complement.
CCGGCTTTAGTGATCTACTGTGTACATCAACCACTGAGTCCGTTTGGCAGAACAATTGCTACAGGTTTATCATGGAAAGTTGTGCATGGAGAAATATACACAGGGGATTTGTATGACGTATCGGTGGCGTATATGTAAACACTGAGTGTTTTTTTTTCTCCTAGAAACGTAAAAAGTAGTTCCTTGAATTAAGAAGTTATGGGGCTATTTTCCTATTAAATATATACGAATATTTGACCTGGAAATACCCCTTTAAAGGGGTTATCCAGACTTCCTCCATCCGCCTGTCCGTGATGACAAATACGCAGATGAGATGCGGAGCGGGAGCATGTTGCAGGCAGTGATCAATATGTTGCAGAATTCTTTTGCCCCTCTCTCATGAAAGTTATCATCAAGAACAGGCAGATGATTATCCCCTTAAAACGAATGTACAAGCGGTATATCACTTTTCTGTTTTTACCATGAATAGACTGGTGGTGGCACAGAGACCCCGGAGCAGTATAGTTAAAGTGAATAAGCTTTTTTTTTTTTTTTTTTACTGGATCTCTGTAGAGATCACTTTCTGGCAGCCTCCTTATCATCACAAACAGAACAGGAAGTCTCAGCTTAGTTTTAGGGTTAGCAATCAAAATGAATACTGCATGATTTAAGGATTATTTTAAAATATAAATGGTAAGATTGGAGGTAGAATTGCAATTAGAATTTGGATTTAGATAAAATTACGGAAAAAAATGTTTAAAAACGTGTTTCAAAAAAGATGTCTTTTTTGTAAGATACACTACCTACAATATTTTTCATGATGAGTGAATTACAAGTGGACTTGTTAGTTTTTATTTGTTAGTTAGTAAAGGCCTGGGATTACAGCAGCCTCAACAATACTTCAGGTTTCTTTTTTTTTTCTTTCTTTTTGACCATGGCAGGTGGTAGTTACATTGTCCTGATATGAGTAAATTAGGAGAAAGGAGAAGTAGATAGTGGCATCAAAGAGTACTATTTGAAAAAGCGTTTTTTTAATGGTTACCAATAAACGATTGAAAAAAAGCTTTTGGGAACGACCTGAAATTGTTCACCAACACACAGAACTATAGTTGTTAGTTATCATAACTACGGTCGTTTACTCCTTCTGATCCCAGCAAAAGAATGAACAATGTCTACATTTAGCGAATGATTTCATAGTTAGCTTAAAAAATGCAATTGGCAACACACCTACAATTTTTCGATCAGTGCCTTGCAAGATTTCTCCTTTTCAATGCTTGTCTTAACAGTGCGCATGTGCCGCTTTGGATCGTTTGGATGTGTTTAGATAAATGATAAATAGGAGAAATCCTTCCCAGGGGCATTCCTAATAGTGAGGGAGGGAAGGAGGAAAGGACAGGCGTCGCAGGCCTAGGGCACAGACACTCTAGGCCATGCCATATTGACTCGGCTGCTGCAGATTAAAAGATTATTTTCTACTCTAACCAAGGCACCAGGCGCATTTTAAAAGACCAACCAGGAAGGACTTATCAAAATGTCGGTATCAGCAGTTTGGGGGGGGGGGGGTGAATACAGTATTGCATTAAAGACGAACGATATAATTAATTGTACACATTAATTGTAATGGGGCCCTTAAGTTGGCGCTGTATTGAACTTGCGAAAGCTCATATTGCGGCCATTGAATCTCCTAGGATGGCACTGTAGTGTATTTTTTTTTTTAAAGACAAACAATTCTTCCCAAAAACTGAACTGGTTTTGCAGTTTAGTATAAGTCTATGTATATCTCTTCCAATCCCTACTCTCTAAGCCAAATAATGGGATGTCAAGCAAAATAGCAATATTATGTTTGTACGGTGTCCACTTATTTTAAATCATATGACCCGTACGTAACACGTCCCCTATGTAAAACATGGGTTTGTAGAGAACACAATAATTTTTATTTCTTTTTGGCGGCTTTCCTAAAGTTATAACTCAAAAGGCTTTACTTCTTTCTCAAAAAATGCTTTGTCCTCTCTCCGCAAACCCAGCATATGCAATACATACAAACACATGTTTTGATAGAACACAAATATTCTTGTAGGCACGGTAACAATTAACAAAGCTGTCAAACTTGGCAGCCTCCATCAAAGTTTTATGAATATGACAGCAGTGAACCCGGCAAGTAAACGAGACGCCAATACGGCTATCTGTGGGAATTAAAAGTTGCAAACACGCTGCCTCAGCAGAACGGAGAAAGATAAGCATCATAAATTGATTACGAGCACCGAAAGGTAGAATATGCCTTTGTCCTCCAACATAAAAAAACCCCTTTGCTTTCTACACACACTGTCACTTTGGTTCCGTCCTTGTGCCGATTAGAATCACAAATACTTGGGTAAGAGAGTTTCTATGCTAAACCTCCTGTAAGCAGCACCCACTCAAGGGCATGGTGTGGACAAGGACAAGAAGGCCTGAAACTTGGCTTGTTGGTCTTGGCAAGACGGCTCATTGTAGCCTTGTGTTTATTTTATGCCTTTGAGAACTTTTCATGTAGGATGAGTGTAGACTTTGTGATGGAACGAGGCAAATATTAAGAATCCTCAAATAAAAGGAATCAATGAGATCCCGCACAATTTTTTCAGGCCATCTCAAAAAAATTGGTGGACCCTCACCTATAGCGTGATGAGCTTTTGATAGCTTTTCAATACCAATCGGCAACATTAAAGCGACTCTGTGCCCACAATCTGATCCCCAAAAACCGCTTGTACCCTCGGATAGCTGCTTTTAATCCAAGATCTGTCCTGGGGTCCGTTCGGCAGATGATGCAGTTATTGTCCTAAAAAAAAACTTTTAATCTTGCAGCCCTGTGTCAAATTGGTGTGGCCTAGAGTGTGAGTGTAATAGGATTGCGACACCCCTCCGACCCTCCTCCCTGCCCTCCTCCTCATTAGCAATGCCCCTAGAACAGGGCTGCAAGTTTTAAAGTTGTTTTTTAGGACAATAACTGCATCACCTGCCGAAGGGAGCCTAGGACAGATCTTCGATTAAAAGCAGCTATCTAAAGGTACTAGTGGTTTGGGGGGGACAGATTGGGGGTACAGAGTCACTTTAACAAAGACACCTGTCACCCATTAAAAATACAATGGCATCTCTTTAACTGTTAAACTCAAATTAAGCCAAAATGCAATGATACGTCTTCCTTAGCTGTTTATCACACCAGTTTTAAGCCAATAGCTAATGAAAGTCCATGGACGGTTTTGTGTCTTACCTACAAATTCTGCAATTGGCAATTTTTTATTTTTGCCTAGGGTCCTAAGTTCCTTCGGTGGTGGGGTTGAACTGTTTTAAACCATTACATATTGGATCAGCTCGTGTTTTTGCATCCTGGATCCTTTGACCATGTCGACGATTTGCCTTACTAAACACATTTCTGAGATGCAAGTTGAAAATAATGAAAACCAAAACGTTTGCGTTGAGTGTGTTTTTTGTTATTGGAGGGCCCAGTAAATTTGTTTAAAAATTCCTCCATGAACATTAAAATACAAGCGGGTTCTGAGGTGTGGTGGTCTGTAAGGGCTTCAGCATATTGTGACTAGACGTCACGCTCAAAAACTCGCCTTTGGTTCTGGGTTGTGTGTTTTCACTAAGAAATTACTGTAGGCATCTGCAAGTCTTTTTCCTCTGTGATATTTTGTTATAACCGTTTTGTGTTGATTTTAGGTGAGAAATTCCTCCACACTTCTCTTCAGCACGCTGATTACAAGAATATTTGGAGTCAAAAGAGGAAAAGATGAACGCTCCAAAAAAAACAGGTAAGCACCACTTGAAACGAGCATCACTTGTGAAAAACAATATTTTGGCCAACACCAATTTGAGAAGTTTTGCCGGTTTTCAGGGATTTATCTGCCGACTAACGTTACACAGAAAAACCTTTCTACTTGTTCCTTGTTTCTTATGTATGCCAAGCCTAAAAACCCAGTCTCCAAGTATAATCTGCCCCTTAAATCGCGAGTTTACGAAATGTAATAAAAAAATATGGAACATGCCAAACACATGAAGTGAATCACTCTCGATGTCACCCGTCTGCAGTTCATTAGCACCGCATAGGATATAAGTAAATCAGATTCTACAACGCGGCTACAAAGTCATGGTCGCTGGCGTCGCCTCGAAGTGCAGACTGCCGTGTTTTTTTTTAATGCTGTTTAGTACATACAGTATAGAATTACCAGGCCATCGAGTTGTAACTAATCACGGGTGACAATGTGCTGGAACAGTGTCTGCTTTTGTTATGTTCGGTTTTTGTTATATGTTGTAAATAAAATGTTTAAGACCACACAGTAGGATTACAGCTAAATGAGTGCACCAGTTTTTGGACTCCTTACGTCAAGGCTGTACTACAGGATTTGGTTTACATCACGTAATAGGCCTGAAGAAGGTTCATTGCAATCCCAGAATGTCCAGTCTGTTTCGATTAAATCTTTTCTTATACTTTAAGAACACTTTCTGATGGCACGCCATGACCACACTCCCTGGAGGCCATACATATTAGAGTAATGTTGGCTGAACCCGTCAATGTTGGCGGAACAAGAGGACTGTCTAATGTGTTTTAGGCATTTGGCCAAAGGGTTTCAGTGTGATTTTTGACAAGCCTGTTCTTTAGGCCTCATACACGTTAGAAACGTCGACCAGATCAGTCAACTGTTCAGTGTAAGGTATCTTCCATACTCTTCCCCTGAAAATAATCAGATAGAAAGGGATCGAGCATGATAAACAGTTCCAACATGCCTGATGTCTTGTTTTCCCAAGACACTTGCCAGCATCCTCTTATTTATCCCTATTTTGTTTACTTGTTCCCATTAAGAATGTAGGTACACTTGGCCAGCAGCTGACTGAGGGCTGTATTAGATGACCCGACATTGTACTGTAAGGCTGCGTTCACACATTGTATGACACTGGCCATGTCTTAGTATGGCCGGTGTCAGTGAAGTTCATCCTGCAGTACCGGCCAGGTGAACTTAATTTCTTTTGTTTCGTAATGTGGGCACGTTCGGGTGTGTCCGCATTCTAAATCGACATGTAAAGTGCGTCCGTACATTGTCTCTTCTGTCAGTCTTGTGCAGCCGCTATTCATTGAATAGCGGCCGCACAAAACTTATGTTTCGAAAAATACTTTAATCTAAAAGGAGTATTTCAAGGATCTTGAGAAAAGTCAACCAGATATGCCAGGAGGTCACATCAGTTGGGATCAGAGAGATGGTAGCACTATTTATGTTAGATCAGACCTGATGTTTGTTTTCAGTAGAGAAATGCCCTCAAATTTTGTCCACCTTAACACTGCAATGGGTGAGTCCTGGAAACTGAAATGTAAGTATGTATGTATGTATGTATGTACTGTATATAACTAGTTAGCAAAAAAGGGGTTTAATCAATACTAGTGAATACTCAGTTATAAGGAATAATCAGTAATGACTGTTAAATAATTGTTGTTCCGATTCCCGGTGAACCATTTCAAACTATTGTTGTAAGAGATTTTGATTCTCCAAAGATAACAACTGTTTCTGGTAGAGTCTGGTACATCACAAAACATTTATCATGCAGCTATCCCCAAACCTTCAATGAAATGTAATAATTTTATAGCGCAAAACCACAGTGCTTTACAACTGGGAAGAAAATACAAAAATTAAGACAAGGCAACAAAATGACAGAAGTCCCTGTCCATAACAGCTTATACCCTACAGGAGAGCGGACCCTGCCGTCTTTCAACATGTTGAAAGACAAACGTCTCATATAACGTTGATCTGCTGCCGTCGCTCTGTGGAATAGGAGTGGCGGCAGCAGACTGCTGCTATATGCTAAGGGCTGCCCGCACACACACACCTCTATGCGCCTCCCAGCTCTCACCCACTCGCTGACGCAAGTGAAGTGGTGGCAGCAGGGAACGATGAGCAAACAAGCACTCACAGAACTCGTTTGCTCATCACAGTTGCCCCGTGTAATAGGGGCTCTTCTCTCTACAGGAGAGAGGATCCTGCCCATAAGAGCTTACACTCTACAGGAGAGAGGTCCCTGCCCATAGGAGCTTACACTCTACAGGAGAGAGATCCCTGCCCATTAGAGCTTACACTCTACAGGAGAGAGGATCCTGTCCATAAGAGCTTACACTCTACAGGAGAGAGGTCTCTGCCCATAAGAGCTTACATTCTACAGGAGAGAGGACCCTGCCCATAAGAGCTTACACTCTACAGGAGAGAGAGGACCCTGCCCATAAGAGCTTACACTCTACAGGAGAGAGAGGACCCTGCCCATAAGAGCTTACACTCTACAGGAGAGAGGACACTGCCCATAATAGCTTACACTCTACAGGAGAGAAGGCCCTGCCCATAAGAGCTTACACTCTACAGGAGAGAGGTCTCTGCCCATAAGAGCTTACACTCTACCGGAGAGAGGTCCCTGTCCATAAGAGCTTACACTCTACCGGAGAGAGGTCCCTGTCCATAAGAGCTTACACTCTACAGGAGAGAGGTCCCTGTCCATAAGAGCTTACACTCTACAGGAGAGAGGACCCTGCACATAAGAGCTTACACTCTACAGGAGAGAGGTCTCTGCCCATAAAAGCTTACACTCTACAGGAGAGAAGTCCCAGCCGATAAGACTGTACAGCCTATAACATGTTAATGTGAACATTAACGAATACTAATACTGTGGCTGCATTGCAAGTAGAATCGTGGTCTTACTCTTTCCATTATTTACCCAACTCTTTTGCACGATATTCGGCATCGCTGAAAAGCCAGGCATCGGTCACTGCAGGGTATGCATTACGTCGACCTTTCAGGTCAAGACCAGCCACTTCAATATCTGCAAAGAGCCAGCCCTGGAGGGGATACATTGTTTTTATAGAACATCCTTTGAAATTCAAGCATCGTAAAGTCTTCTAGAACCAACTGAGGGATCTTTAGTCTCGCAGGATCTTGAGGGTTTTTTCCTAATTTGATTGTAATTCTAAGATATTAGTAAAGAGAACGAGCTTGGGTCGCAAGTTTAGAGCAATATTTGGAAGGCCCGTGGTACGTAGGCCAGGAAGAATATGTCCTCTGACTTATTTCACAATGTTTTGGGTTGCCAGTTTAAACAGTCCCGAGGACGCCCACCAATAGTCACAGGGGGAACTTGAGACAAATCCTATGCGCCGATTCTTGAATGAAGTATTATAGTGATAAAAAAGAATACACTGCTTTATGAAAGACGAGCCCTTCTGCCTTATAGTCCGCTGACCATACATGAAAGAATTTAGTGTTCAGGGTCTGAAAGGGCCACATTTGTTTCACTCCTGGCTCGGAACGTCTCATATCGCATTGATTTTTATCACAATAAATAGCACGATCCTCTTGAACTGTGAAAGAGTTGATTTTTTTTTTTTTTTTTTTTGCTGGGTATTTCATGAAATGCAATAAGATGCGGGAGAGTGGAGTCAACCATAATGTCTGGAGTTTGATGTGGTTCAGGATGAGTTCAGGGAAGGTGCTCCGGGATACTCCCAGTTCAGTCTGGATGTTGTCTATTGTTTGCCTTGGTTTTAGTAATGGACGTGTAGTTTGTAGAGAAGTGAAGATTTACGCCTATTTTTCATACTGCGTCCTATGAAATAATTTTTATATTCACTTGTAGTAATGGTGGATTCACTTTTTTGATGTTTCCACTAAGCCAAAGCTTTGGCTATCCATGCATGATGGGAGTTGTAGTTTTGCAACAACTGGAGGGTCGTAGGTTCCCTACCCCTGTACTAAGCAATAGGAGTCCATTCTGGAGTAGATGTCTTTCCTGCAACGTGGGATGGAAATGCTGCAATTGACTTTCACTGGAAACAATATAAAGTTGCGGGCAGGTGGATGAGATTATAACCCGATCGTATCCACATGCTGTGGAAGTGAAAATGCAGTAGAGGTGAACCCAAACCCACAGTCTGGAGAAGATAGATGCAGCCCTAGGGTTGCCTGGAAAATATGAATGCAGCCAGTGGCCTATTGCTGTATCCATGTTTTCCAGGCAGCCGTAGAGCTGCATCCAACTTTTCCAGCCACCAGGAATCAATTGCTGATTTGTGAAGGTGAAGGTTAGCCGGTCTGGTCCAATCCCACAGAGAAGCTATGAAGGAATGAAAAAGTTCCTAATGGATATGTTGGCATCTCAGCTTGTTGAGTTATAGGGCTGTGTAGCTGTCATCTAGGGATAGTGTCAATGCTGACCACTGTCCACCACCAAGATCTACAGTAAGAACCAGCACTAAGACATGGAGCAGTGGAAGAAGACAACTAGGCCCGATAAATCACAGTTCCTTTTCCATCATGTGGGCAGCTGAGTGCATCACTGACCTGGAGAAGAGGTCACACCAGGATGACATATGGGAAGAAGACAAGATGGCGGAAGCAGTGTGATCTCTGGGCAATGTTCTGCTGGAATCTTTGTGTCCTGGCATCATGTAGATGTTTCTGTGACAACGACCACCTACTTAACCATTTTACACACCAAGTCCTCCCGTTAATGGCAGCGGGACCCCCTAATGGCAGGGGTCAGCGTGATAATGCACCAGGGGCCGCATTGCAGTGCTTCGACCTCCAGATTCCCCAGATCTTAATCTGATTGATCATCTGTGGGATGTGCTGGAGAAACAAGTCCCATCTATGGAGACCTCACAGGAGGGTAGGGCCCTATTAAACGGGAAGATAATCGTGTGAAAAATCGTTAAATTTAAACGGTAATTGTTCTGTGTAATTGCAGGCAACGGTCGAAAAATTGTTCAAATGTCATTGATCGTTGATTTAGATCTGAACCTAAAATTATCGTAAATCGTTCGCTGTAATTCCACATTCATTCGCTCAAGTTCCGCATTCGTCATTAATCATTCAGTGTAATTGCACATTGTTCATTGTTTTGCTGGGATCAGAAGGAGTAAACGATTGTAACCAACGATTATCGTTCGGTGTAATATGGTGAACGATTTCAGGTTAACGATAAACAATCAGTTTGCGATAGTTTATCGTTAGTCGTTAATCATTAAAAATCGCTCCGTGTAATAGGACGCTTAGGGTATATTCACACAGGCGGGCTCGCAGCGAGATTCTCGCTGCGAGCCCGGCAGGTCCTGGCAGTTCCCATAAACTACATACTTGCTGCGGTCTAAACGACCGCAGCGAGTATGTAATTATACCGCGCTTAACCCCTTCTACTCCCGCCGGCTCCCCCGCTGTAAGCAGCATACATTACCTGTCCTTGCTGCACGGGTCCGGCGTCCTGCTCTCCCGCCCAGCCAATCAGTGGCTGCGGCTGGGCAACACACTAATTGGCCGGACGGGAGAGCAGGACGCCGGACCCGTGCAGCAAGGACAGGTAATGTATGCTGCTTACAGCGGGGGAGCCGGCGGGAGTAGAAGGGGTTAAGCGCGGTATAATTACATACTCGCTGCGGTCGTTTAGACCGCAGCAAGTATGTAGTTTATGGGAACTGCCAGGACCTGCCGGGCTCGCAGCGAGAATCTCGCTGCGAGCCCGCCCGTGTGAATATACCCTTAGAGTGGGTTCACACGTACAGTATCCACAGCAGATCTGCAGCAGACTTGGTGGTGCAGATTTGATGCTGTGTTCAGTTATTTAGATGAAATCCGCTGCGGATCCTGTACGTGTGAACGCACCCTCAAAGGAACTACTGCTAATGTTTTAGCCCAGTCCTCAATGGGTCAGTGCTGTTTTTGTGGACATCGCCATAATGTATTACGGCTGTGATCTATATATATATGTATATGTATGTATGTTTGTGTGTGTGATGTGTATCGGTTCTGAGCTAGATATAAATGACCAGTCTTGATGATCTGCGCTAATGTTCAGGTATTGGCTGGCGATGAGTGACTGGAACGTAAATACACTCTTCTATAGTAATGGGTACTGGTTCTATAGTAATGTATACTGGTATTGCTCTCTTATTTTCCCTGCAATACATATTCCATACCACAAATCTGCAAAGACATGCACAGCTTGGTCTCTTGGTCCCTGTAGAGCATTTCCACATAGCCTATACAGCATACATAGCTGCAGAGCAGACATCCAGGACCGTGAGGCTTGGCTGTCGGTGCTGCTCGCTCTTCTATCCTGGGCTGTCGGTGCTGCTCGCTCTTCTATCCTGGGCTGTCGGTGCTTCTCGCTCTTCTATCCTGGGCTGTCGCTGCTGCTCGCTCTTCTATCTTGGTCTGTCAGTGCTGCTCGCTCTTCTATCCTGGGCTGTCGGTACTGCTCGCTCTTCTATCCTGGGCTGTCGGTGCTGCTCGCTCTTCTATCCTGGGCTGTCGGTGCTGCTCGCTCTTCGATCCTTGGCTGTCGGTGCTGCTCGCTCTTCTATCCTGGGCTGTCGGTGCTGCTCGCTCTTCTATCTTGGGCTGTCGGTGCTGCTCGCTCTTCTATCTTGGGCTGTCGGTGCTGCTCGCTCTTCTTTCCTGGGCTGTCGGTGCTGCTCACTCTTCTATCCTGGGCTGTCGGTACTGCTCGCTCTTCTATCCTGGGCTGTCGGTACTGCTCGCTCTTCTATCTTGGGCTGTCAGTGCTGCTCGCTCTTCTATCCTGGGCTGTCGGTGCTGCTCGCTCTTCTATCTTGGGCTGTCGGTGCTGCTCGCTCTTCTATCCTGGGCTGTCGGTACTGCTCGCTCTTCTATCCTGGGCTGTCGGTACTGCTCGCTCTTCTATCTTGGGCTGTCAGTGCTGCTCGCTCTTCTATCCTGGGCAGGTCGTGTGTGAAGCCTTCAGCGGAGAGCTAATATATTATTTATGAGCGTTGATACCAGATTACTCTGCATATTTACAGATATAACATGTTCGTATCTGCACGTAGCTCATCAGATAGTAGAAGAGCCATTAGAATTCCCTCTCCTGTGCACACAGAAATATCCATGTGCTGACTGACAAACACTCACAGATGGAGCAGAGCTAAATCCGTCAGAGAACGCTTATTTTGTGGACACTTGTCAGTCTCATGGAAAACCTCGGGTACCTGCACCTTATAGATCATAGACATTTAGAAAATACATTTTTCAAGTTTTTGTTCCCTTCTGAAGGGGGTTGCACAGGCTTAGAAAAACATGGCCACTTTCTCCAAGAAACAGCGCCACTCTTGTCCTCAGTTTGGGTGTGGAGGTTTTGCAGCTCAGTTCCATAGAATAGAGCTAAATTATAATACCCCGCACAACCTGAGGATGGGGGCGGTGCTGTTTTTGCAAGAAAGTAGCCCCTTTATAAGTAAATGATCATGGAGAATAAGTTAAAGGGGTCCTCCCCAACAACAATTTTTGTTGTCATTTGCAACTTCCTTTTACATCTCTACCTGCGTTTAAAAATTGACGGTCTCTCCTCAATATTAGATTAGTGGGCGTCTGACTTTCACTCTTCCTACCAATTAGCAAAGGCCACAGTGCTCAAATATTGTGTATTAGGTCACTTGCATGACACAGTGCTGCAGAACATTGCACCTACACCACGAAGGGTATGTCTGCACGTGGCAGATACCCTAAAGGCTCACACATTTGTAGATTTGTTGCAAAATTTTTACTGCTATTGAAACTCATTGAAAAATTTGCACCTAATCTGCTGCAGAGCCACCACACGTAAAAATAACCAAAAGAATGTAAAGTTCAGGTGCAGAGCATGCATAAACACAGAAGAGGCTGGTGGGATTGCCCAAGTGCTGAAAGCGGGACCCCCCCATTAATCTATTATCGAGCATAGCCATCAAATTTTAAATGGACACTGTGGGGGAGATTTATCAAACATGGTGTAAAGTGAAACTGGCTCAGTGGCCTCTAGCAACCAATCAGATTCCACCTTTTATTTTGCAACTGAGCCAGTTTCACTTTACACCATGTTTGATAAATCTCCCTCATTTTATGAGGCTGGAAACCCCCTTTAAAATATTTCCATGATTCAAAAAATTCTAGAACACGTTGTGTATCTATATAGTCTCCTGTCACATCCGCTCCCTTTGTTCTTTATCGGATGATCTCTACAACTCATTTAGTTGCAAACTTTTGTTTGTTTGTCTCTGGTAGTTCTATCATTTAACTCCTCTGTATATTTGCCATGCAGACATAGCAGTGCTGAGTTTGTCATTTTATGCTTTAGATCTCTGTTAGCTTATTCATTTAAGGAGTTTTCTGCCATGACAATGACACAATTAGTTCTGCTTCTTCTCTAGGTTTATAAGATCAACAGGTTGATTCTTTGTTGCAGTTGAGAGTCTGGCCACCTGGTGGCAGTATTGATCCATAGATTGTTGACCCAAGGCTCTGCTGTAATTCCATTCATCTTGAGAAATTCACTTTTTTTGTTTATAGTTGTGGGAGGGGGCGGGTGGGTTGTTTTAAAGGACAGGAGCACTTATAAACACAGCCACATACATTTTCCCCTTGCTATTTTGGTTCTCTCCCGCTTTGCCTGCCAATTGTGTCCTTTTCTGTGTCACGGTATAGATTTTGCTGTCTATAGAGGAATATGTATGTATGTTAAAGAAGGGGATGAGGAAATTAACACTTTGTTGGATCTGGACGATATGGATTTAGCAAGTGCTACATTGCATTAAAATAAAACAAACAAATATTGGTATTTATATCCAACAACTTAGTATTATCTCCATCTGACACCCAGAGGAAATTGTATTACCACCAACCTGGAGAACTCTACACAATATAGTCATAGGGCCTTTTGTAAAGTCGCTATAGTGCACAAATCCCCCACCTGTGAAACTACAACTCTCACCAAGAATTCACCTGTGAGGACATGCTGGGAGTTGTAGTTTTACAACAACTGGAGAGACACAAAATGTTAAACACTGCTGTTTAGGGCCTTTCTTTAAAGTGGAGCAATTTTCCTTCCTTCCTTAATGATCCGGAATGGGTCCGGCTGCCATGGGTGCCATCGTGTGTGTACTGGTGGTAAGTATCATTATGTTCTCAATATATAATCTCAATATTAACATTCTTTATGATGATAGGATCCCACTGGGCATGTTTTGTTTCTCTTCAAAGTAGTTCTTTAAATAGTAGAAAATGACACTATTTAGAGCTGCACCTGTGAGAAAAAAACTCAGTTTCAATGGACATCCTATAGTGGTGTAACTTTTGAAGGTAAATTATTTTTTATTTCTTCTTATAGCTTCCTTTCCTACAGGTCCAACACGCAAAAGAAATCTGTAATGCTTCAGTTCACCTGTGGGAGTGCTGCAGGGAAATAGAACACTTGATACCTCTCATAGATTACATAGAACCTATAGAACAATGTAGAGAGAGTGCATTCAGGATCGGCACATCCTGGTCCAGTAGGGAACTATAGAATACTATAGATGGTGTATTTAGAATTGGCACATCTAGGTCCAGCAGGAACCTATAGAATACTATAGATGGTGTATTTTGGATTGGCACATCCAGGTCCAACAGGAACCTATATAATATTATAGATGGTGTATTTAGAATTTACACATCCAGGTCCAGCAGGAACCTATAGAATACTATAGATAGTGTGTTCAGGATCAGCACATCTAGGTTCAGCAGGAGCCTATAGAATACTAAAGATGGTGTATTTTGTATTGGCACATCATGGTCCAGCAGGAACCTATAGAACAATATAGAGAGAGTGCATTCAGGATTGGCACCTCCTGGTCCAGCAGGAACCTATAGAATACTAAACATAGTGCATTCAGGATTGACACATTTAGCTCCAGCTGGAACCTATAGAATACTCTAAACAGTGTATTCAGGGTCGGCACATCCAGGTCCAGCAGGAACCTATAGAAAACTACAGACAGTATATTCAGGATTGGCACATTCAGCCTGTATAAAAAATCTGTCTGGATCTCGTTGCTGCATTAAATTAATATGTAATTGGAGTCACATTTTCTTCTGGCCTCTCTTCTTTTGCTATTGTTTTGGAATATAACACTTTCGGCCGTGCATGCTTTGGCCCTCGAAAACCCAGCTTTTTTACTAGTACAGAGAAGCAGAGGTCACTTGCCAGAACAATTAGAATCTAAAATACACGAGAACGATTTGTGAAGTCCGTTCCCATAGAGCTTAGCATACATATAGCGGCATCACATGCCCAACCTGCGGAAAGTTATTTTCTGGAGTCTCTTCCCTGACTTACTGGAATTCTAGAACTCCAAATATGTGCAAGTGCAAGCAAAAGGCAACATGAGCGAGGATTATAGCACACAGGAGAATATAAAGGCGGTTTGGATGCAAATAAAGGAACTCGGTTATGTTTAAAGAGAAAAAAAAAATCCCATGCTATGACTGTTACATAACATGCTGTTAACCAGATGTGCTCCATACAGAGTTACATTTATTGGGAAGAGGGAGAAGACAGTAGATGTATATTAAATAAAATAGGTTTCAGTGATACAGCAGGGTGCGTATGGGCTACTGGACATGCAATTTAAAGGGTCACTCCAATCATAAATACAGGATATGCAAAAAAAAAAGTCCTAAAATCTCTCCATATGTTTGCATGCTTGACTTGTTAGAGTGTGCATGTCTCTGAATGGGGAAAGGGGCTAAGCTGCTGTCAGACTTTGGGTGACAGCCTACATGCCCTAGGAGACCCCCATGAGAATTACATGGTTGGCTATTTCCACCTTTAGGCTGGGTTCACACTATGTATATTTGAGGCTGTATTTGGTCCTCATGTCAGGTCCTCATAGCAACCAAAACCAGGAGTGGATTGAAAACACAGAAAGGATCTGTTCACACAATGTTGAAATTGAGTGGATGGCCGCCATATAACAGTAAATAACGGCCATTATTTCAATACCACAGCCGTTGTTTTAAAATAACAGCAAATATTTGCCATTAAATGACGGCCATCCACTCAATTTCAACATTATGTGAACAGATCCTTTCTGTGTTTTCAATCCACTCCTGGTTTTGGTTGCTATACAGCCTCAAATATACATAGTGTGAACCCAGCCTTAAAGGGATGATCAGCCTAAAGGGGTATTCCAGCCGTAGGCTAAAAATCAATATTGTGTCAGGCCCCTTGCCAAAAAAAAAATCTTTTCTTTCTTCTGAAACAAACCCTTGGGAACAGGGCCTACTGGTTTTTGCCAATTTCTGTCCAAAACAGTACAAGTACTACTCAGCGGCCATCTTGGAAGCTTGTGGGGACCCGACTGAACAGAAACGGTAGCGGTGAGGGGTCAAGGCTATGTAAGTATCATTTTTCTTTCTATTTTGTAAAGGGACAGCAAAATATAAATAACCTAAAGCAAAATGCTGCTTTTACTCCCACTGCCTGCTCAGCTGTCTTAAAGGGGTTATCCAGCGCTACAAAAACATGGCCACTTTCTTGCAGAGACAGCCCCACTCTTGTCTCCAGCTTGGGTGGGTTTTTGCTGCTCAGTTCCATTGAAGTGAATGGAGCTTAATTGCAAACCGCACCTTACCTGGAGACAAGAGTTGTGTTGTCTCTGACAGAAAGTGGCCATGTTTTTGTATCACTGGATAATCCCTTTAATAACACCCATTGATAGACTTTCGGGAGATCAACCAACGTGAAATGGACAACTCTCCTGCTAAACCCTGGAAAAATGTACAAATTATGCTGCAACTATGGCATGCACCCTCAAGCCAAAATATGGGTAAGTGGTTTCAAAGCTTCCCACATTGTGTTTTCTGACTTTTTAGTGTAACCAAGTGTCCTCCAGAGGTCATCCTCAGACCCAAGAAGACGGATAGAGGCTTCTTACATCAGGAATACTGAGTGCCATCTTGCTGTAAGCTGCTTCCACAAAGCTAGGAACCATAAGAAGTCAGCACTCCTTGATTCCTGTGTACTTCTACTTCTTAGTAGTCACAGCTGAAGAAAAATGTGTCATGGGACCCTCTTGGCTCTGTTTTTTTTTTGTGTTGTGCAGATGTTTGGGCCATATGTGGCAAGTTATTTGGCAGCAGGGGCGTAGCTAATGTCTCCTGGGCCCTGGTGCAAGAGGCCAACTTGGGCCCCCCCCCCCCTCCTTTCACGGCCAAGTGATGCTATTGGTGTGTGTGTGTGTATATATATATATATATATATATATATATATATATATATATATATACACACACACCAAGACAGATATTACCAATAACACCAGCATATTGTAAGAGAAAGTATTATCACTGTAAATATTACTGCCATACTGTTACCGACCAAATCCTGTATACATATTAGTCTCCTCACTCTGGCACCATCCTCATCTCTATACACACTGCACATCTGTATTGGCCCCTTTACACCCTGATTTAGTGGGTAGATGGCCCCTTCTCCCCCCACCCTCCCTTATAGATGGCCTCCTCTCCCCCTCCATATAGATGGCCCCCTCTCCCCCCTCCCTTATAGATGGCCTCCTCTCCCTCCTCCTTATAGATGGCCCCCTCTCCCCCTACCCTCCTTATAGATGGCCCCCTCTCTCCCCTCCCCCTCCCTTATAGATGGTCCCCTCCCCCCCCTCCCTTATAGATGGCCCCTCTCCCCCCCCTTATAGATGGCCCCTCTCCCCCCTCCCTTATAGATGGCCCCCCTCCCTTATAGATGGCCCCCTCTCCCCTCCCTCCCTTATAGATGGCCCCCTCTCCCCTCCCTCCCTTATAGATGGCCCCCTCTCCCCCCTCCCTTATAGATGGCCCCCTCTCCCCCCCTCCCTTATAGATGGCCCCCTCTCCCCCCCTCCCTTATAGATGGCCCCCTCTCCCCCTCCCTTATAGATGGCCCCCTCTCCCCCCCTTATAGATGGTCCCCTCCCCCCTCCCTTATAGATGGTCCCCTCCCCCCAACCTTATAGATGGTCACCTCCCCCCCCCCCTCCCTTATAGATGGTCACCTCCCCCCCTCCCTCCCTTATAGATGGTCACCTCCCCCCCTCCCTTATGGATGGTCCCCTCCCCCCCTCCCTTATGGATGGTCCCCTCCCCCCCTCCCTTATGGATGGTCCCCTCCCCCCCTCCCTTATGGATGGTCCCCTCCCCCCCTCCCTTATGGATGGTCCCCTCCCCCCCTCCCTTATGGATGGTCCCCTCCCCCCCTCCCTTATGGATGGTCCCCTCCCCCCCTCCCTTATGGATGGTCCCCTCCCCCCCTCCCTTTTGGATGGTCCCCTCCCCCCCTCCCTTATGGATGGTCCCCTCCCCCCCTCCCTTATGGATGGTCCCCTCCCCCCCCTCCCTTATGGATGGTCCCCTCCCCCCCCTCCCTTATGGATGGTCCCCTCCCCCCCCCCTCCCTTATGGATGGTCCCCTCCCCCCCCCTCCCTTATGGATGGTCCCCTCCCCCCCCCTCCCTTATGGATGGTCCCCTCCCCCCCCCTCCCTTATGGATGGTCCCCTCCCCCCCCCCTCCCTTATGGATGGTCCCCTCCCCCCCCCCCTCCCTTATGGATGGTCCCCTCCCCCCCCCTCCCTTATGGATGGTCCCCTCCCCCCCCCCTCCCTTATGGATGGTCCCCCCCCCCCCCCCCTCCCTTATGCATGGTCCCCTCCCCCCCCTCCCTTATGGGATGGTCCCTCCCTTGTAGATGGCTCCTACCCCCCTCCCTTATGGATGGTCCCCTCCCCCCCCTCCCTTATGGATGGTCCCCTCCCCCCCCTCCCTTATGGATGGTCCCCTCCCCCCCCTCCCTTATGGATGGTCCCCTCCCCCCCCCTCCCTTATGGATGGTCCCCTCCCCCCCCCCTCCCTTATGGATGGTCCCCTCCCCCCCCCTCCCTTATGGATGGTCCCCCCCCCCCCCCTCCCTTATGGATGGTCCCCCCCCTCCCTTATGGATGGTCCCCTCCCCCCCCTCCCTTATGGATGGTCCCCTCCCCCCCCTCCCTTATGGATGGTCCCCTCCCCCCCCCCCTCCCTTATGGATGGTCCCCCCCCCCCCCTCCCTTATGGATGGTCCCTCCCTTGTAGATGGCTCCTACCCCCCTCCCTTATGGATGGTCCCCTCCCCCCCCCTCCCTTATGGATGGTCCCCTCCCCCCCCTCCCTTATGGATGGTCCCCCCCCCCCTCCCTTATGGATGGTCCCCTCCCCCCCCTCCCTTATGGATGGTCCCCTCCCCCCCCCCTTATGGATGGTCCCCTCCCCCCCCCCCTTATGGATGGTCCCCTCCCCCCCCCTCCCTTATGGATGGTCCCTCCCTTGTAGATGGCTCCTACCCCCCTCCCTATAGATGGCCCCCTCTTTCCCCCCCGCCCTCATAGATGGCCCCCTCTTTCCCCCCGCCCTCATAAATGCTCCCCCTCCCCCAACCCCCCCCCCCCCCCCCCCCCCCCCCGTGCAGGCTGATAAAAAAAAAAAAAAAAGTTAACTCACCTGACAACGCGCTCCCACGTTGATCCTCTGTCCTCCTGGTCTGTCCCTGACTCCCTTATGGATGGTCCCCTCCCCCCCCTCCCTTATGGATGGTCCCCTCCCCCCCCTCCCTTATGGATGGTCCCTCCCTTGTAGATGGCTCCTACCCCCCTCCCTTATGGATGGTCCCCTCCCCCCCCCTCCCTTATGGATGGTCCCCTCCCCCCCCCTCCCTTATGGATGGTCCCCTCCCCCCCCTCCCTTATGGATGGTCCCCTCCCCCCCCCTCCCTTATGGATGGTCCCCTCCCCCCCCTCCCTTATGGATGGTCCCCTCCCCCCCCCCCCCTTATGGATGGTCCCCTCCCCCCCCTCCCTTATGGATGGTCCCTCCCTTGTAGATGGCTCCTACCCCCCTCCCTTATAGATGGCCCCCTCTTTCCCCCCCGCCCTCATAGATGGCCCCCTCTTTCCCCCCGCCCTCATAGATGCTCCCCCTCCCCCCCCCCCCCCCCCCCCCGTGCAGGCTGATAAAAAAAAAAAAAAAAAGTTAACTCACCTGACAACGCGCTCCCACGTTGATCCTCTGTCCTCCTGGTCTGTCCCTGGCTCCCTTATGGATGGTCCCCCCCCCCCCCCTCCCTTATGGATGGTCCCTCCCTTGTAGATGGCTCCTACCCCCCTCCCTTATGGATGGTCCCCTCCCCCCCCCTCCCTTATGGATGGTCCCCTCCCCCCCCTCCCTTATGGATGGTCCCCTCCCCCCCCTCCCTTATGGATGGTCCCCTCCCCCCCCCCCTCCCTTATGGATGGTCCCCTCCCCCCCCCTCCCTTATGGATGGTCCCCTCCCCCCCCTCCCTTATGGATGGTCCCCTCCCCCCCCCCCTTATGGATGGTCCCCTCCCCCCCCCCCCTTATGGATGGTCCCCTCCCCCCCCCTCCCTTATGGATGGTCCCTCCCTTGTAGATGGCTCCTACCCCCCTCCCTTATAGATGGCCCCCTCTTTCCCCCCCGCCCTCATAGATGGCCCCCTCTTTCCCCCCGCCCTCATAGATGCTCCCCCTCCCCCAACCCCCCCCCCCCGTGCAGGCTGATAAAAAAAAAAAAAAAAAGTTAACTCACCTGACAACGCGCTCCCACGTTGATCCTCTGTCCTCCTGGTCTGTCCCTGGCTGCGCGGCTGCCGGGGGTGTCGCGTCTTTTCCCCGGCAGCGCGCGCTTCCCCGAGCTCCCTGGGCGGCGGAACCGGAAGTCAGGGCCTAAGGCGCCCAGGGAGCTCTGGGATGCGCGCGCTGCCAGGGATAAGACGCGACAAGACTGAGCTGGACTCTTATGACCGCAAGCATAACAATGCTGGCGGTCACAAGAGTGATTGATCGGGAGGGCCTCGCGGGGGCTACCTTCGAGGTAGCTACGCCACTTTTTGGCAGCCTTATTTATTGGACTTTAGGGTCTGTTTTTACAAGCACAATATTGACCATATATAAAGTTAGATAAGGTATAAAACCCGTCCTGGTGACCTTTTTCCTGAAAAGTGAATGTCCAAGTTTAACGCCATGTTTGGTCCAACATTCTGTGCCAATTCATTTCCTATAGGGGTTGTACGTTAAATTCTTTCCAAAATGTTAGGAACGCTTCAGCAGAATACTTCAGCAGTCCCTTGCTGTGCAATTTTAACACGTCTCGTGTCGAGAGACCAGAATGTAGAGACTGTTAATGCTACATTCACACAGCTGCAAATTTGTGGACCTTACAGACAGGGAAGGAATGTAATGGATTTGTTCCCCATCAGGCATGATGTGTCAATATCGTGCCGACAGCGAGGAAACTATTTGAATCGCCATGGCACTGTAGTGACAGAGCCGAGTCGGGAAACAAATCTATTACATTCCTTTTCAGTCTGTAAGGTTCGCAGATTTGCGGTTGTGTGACTGCCCCGTTAGAGTCCAAGGATGAGCGCTGGCAGTCTGTGCTCGAGAAGAGCGAATTTGCTGAAAGTTAAGGTTTGCACAATCCCGAACTATAGGCCTTGGAGAAGGTGGATGCAGCCCGAGGACTTCCTGGACAACATGGATACAGCCTTCTCCAAGGCAGCAGGATTGAAATCCCTATTTTTTGGGTTTGTGCAAACCTGAACTTTCGGCAAGTTGGCTTATCTCTAGATGGTGCTATATAAATAAAATAAAATGTATATAAAACCCTAAAATATTCAATCACTTCAGGATGGGTAATCCGTGCAGGGAAGTACATTCCTGTAGATCATGTACAAGCTACAAATTGCTGCAGTCTCAGTACTCACACTCAAAGTAGTTAGGTTCCTAATGTTTATTTCCTTGAACACCTCAGAGTCATAACAGGACAATATAACACACCTATGTAGATCTTTCAGTTAACTTTCTCTGACTTTTGGTGCAGTATAATTTACAAAGTAAACAAGTCAGTAAGAGCCACACTCAGAAGTACAACGAGTCCTATAAGATCTGGAGAGAACAGGCCCAGAAGGCTGCTATTTGTTCTACCTATGGAGAATTGTTGGAAATAAAGCAGTCGTCTTGCATGGTTTTTCGAGCAGAGATTGTTGACTTGACTTGTTCAGGATCTCTTCTTCTATAACAGGAAAGAAACGCAACAGGACAAGTGTGGAAAGTGTGAGAGTCCCTTTAATTCTGCATATTGGAAACTTTATGATTGTAGAGAATTCATATATAGTACTGTAGACTCTGGTATAAGGGCAGCTCAGTGGGTAGTACCATAACTTTCAAATAATGGCCTATGGGTTTAAAGGAGAAGTCTGGCCATTTAAAAAATTTGGCAGGGGCAGGGGGGTATTTGATCATGAGTAGAAACTTACCTCTCCCCATGCCCGTGGTAAGCGATAGGACCGGCCTCAGGACTCGCGCCTGGCTCTGGGATCTCCAGCACTAACTCGTCACGACCTGGCTCATGGACTGGCCGCTTAGCCAGTCAGTGACTGGGGTGGGACTCCACTTCAATCACTGATTGACTGAGCGGTCAGTCCATTAACCGGGACAGGCCGAATCATGACGCCATCACAGCTCTGGCAGAAATACCTTCCAGCCGGGGTCCTGAGATCAGTCCTGTTGCTCACCGGGGGCACGGGGAGAGGTAAATTCTTACTCCTGATCAAATTCTCCCTAGCCAACCGCCAGATTTTAAAAATGTCCGGACTTCTCCTCTAAATCCATAAACGACGCCATCCTTATGGAGCATGTATGTTCTTTCCATGTTTGGGTGAGTTCTATTGATGAGCGCAACTCAAGCATGTTTGAGCCCATTCATTTTGCATTTAAATACCAGTGGCTGAAGAAATTGGATGCAGCCTTAGGGTCCTATTCCACGGGCCGAGCAGGGCCCGATCAACGATGTAAACGAGCGCCGATCTGCTAGATCGCCGCTCGTTTACTAGGCCTATTCCACGGCCCGATGATCGTTGAGCAAGGGCTGCAGGGACATTGTTACCGATGTCCTTGCAGCATACATTACCTGTCAGGTCTTCTTCTCCGCTCTGTCTTCCTCCCCGGGTCCCGCGTGCTCTGGCTTCAGAATGGCCTGTCAGCCGATTGGCTGAGCGCTCCATCAGCTGACAGGCCATTCTGAAGCCAGAGCGCGCGGGACTGGGAGGAAGACGGAGCGGAGGAGAAGCCCTGCAGGTAATGTATGCTGCGCTTCTCAAATCGTTGGTCGCCCGCCGCACACTACTATTCC
This sequence comes from Dendropsophus ebraccatus, assembly GCF_027789765.1. Taxonomy (NCBI): domain Eukaryota; kingdom Metazoa; phylum Chordata; class Amphibia; order Anura; family Hylidae; genus Dendropsophus; species Dendropsophus ebraccatus. Next base: position 17,912,470 of record NC_091468.1, on the reverse strand, counting down.
ACCGTAGCGATGTGCCGTGGGGGAACGATGATTTTAGGTCTGGCCCTAAATGAATGATCAGCCGATGACACGATCATCGGCTGATCGTTCTCTCTATTCCACCGAGCGATAATCGGACGAATCGGGCAGAATGGGGCCGATTCGGCCGATTATCGTTCCTGTGGAATAGGGCCCTTAGGGAATTATTATTATTATCCTGGAAAACATGGATATTGCCTATGGTTGCATCCATGTTTTCCCAGATTCCCAAGGGTTGCATCCAACTTTGGTTTTACCTGTAATTAAATACCGAAACTCAAGCATGCTCAAGTTGTGCTCATCTCTACTGTGTCCATTTTGGATTTTCTGGTTTCTTTCACTAGATTTCCGGTGACACTGGACCTGGTGTGATCTACCTACAGCCCAATGCTATAATAGAGCTAGGGGAGAAAATCTGAGTTTGCACCAAAGTCCAATATCGTGTTATGTGTGCCCATGAGCTAGGACATGTACGGTGAGGATAGTAGGCTTACGGTATGCAGCATAGGGGTGCAAAGCTATAACAAAGTGTATAGATAATCCAGTAAGGGAGACAAAGAAGCTTGCAATCACCAAAACCGCTGCGGTATAAGTCTGTTTAATTTCGTCTTGATAGACAAGCGTGGGGAGGGGAAGTGAAAGCAGGGGCGTCCAGTGGCTGTCTCCCTAACTGGCCAATGCTATAATAGCTACAGAAAACTATATGCCTTTATATTCTGTGCACTGGATTCAAAGACTCAGCCGTGGAGGGAAACACATAGGGGGAGATTTATCAAACATGGTGTAAAGTGAAACCGGCTCAGTTGCCCCTAGCAACCAATCAGATTCCACCTTTCATTTTCCAAAGAGTCTGTGAGGAATGAAAGGTGGACTCTGATTGGTTGCTAGGGGCAACTGAGCCAGTTTCACTTTACTCCATGTTTGATAAATCTCCCCCATAATATTGTCTATACGCTTATGCAAACACCGCTGCTATACAAATGCAGCAAAACAATTGATTTTATAGAGAGGTAAAGGGAATATGGCAGTCCTCAACTGGCTGATGGTTGTCTGCATCTGGCCCACTCCTGAAGCTGATAACTTATTGTACAGCAGACGTGTTTCAAGGATGATGCATTTATCTTCGTCAGTCCACATTAAGTGGTTTTATGAAAGCTTTTGTAAAACTGACATGTAATAATAATAATTTTTATTTATATAGTGCCAACAGATTCCGCAGCACATGTGCTATGTCTAGAGCAAAGCCTGTCACAGCTTTTATCATATTCTTTTGTAGTTGACTGACATACATAACACCACATGAACCTCCATTTTTGTTGAACCCTTGCCAAGTGCCACTGGTGTCTGTCGTACAATGTATCTGGCAGTCCCTCAGTTTTATTGTTCTACTCCTATGACGTAGAGCATGATGGATCGGTTTACTGTAGATGTGAACGAACCCTTATTCAAATTCTATTGCGACTTTATTGTTGATAGCCTATCCTTTAGGATATTTTATCAATATCTGGTTGTTGGGGGGCCTGACAATAAGCTATTCGTCTGAGCTGCATATGCAGTAACCAAAGCCAGAAGTCACTATTCCTGTACATATACAGTATGAAGAGCCGGAAAACGACAGCTCTGTACATTGTGTAGTGGCTGTGCTAAGTTACTGCAACTTTTCAATACAAGTCAATATAAATTTAGCTGCAGTAACCCAGTATGGCCACTTCACATGTATGGCGCTGCCTTCTTCAAGTGCCATTCTCTTTATATGCGGCTGTGGCAAACAGCTGGTCAGTGAAGGGGTCAGACTCCCAGAAATCAAATATTGATTACCTTTCTCTGGGATTGGCCATCGATGATAATGTCCCAGGTGGGTATACTGCCCACTAAAAAGGTATCTGCCGTCCACAGAGTGGAGGTTAAGTGCTGGATCTTGTGGTTTCAATAGAGGCAAGCATGTACTTGTCTCTGAGTCCCCATTCTTATGATGGGGGGGGGGGGGTCCTGGAGGTAGGATCACCCACGATCAGGCACTTATTCCCTATTCTTTGGAACAAAAAAATTGTGGCTGGAGTACCCCTTTACATTTGACCACCTCCATATGCCAAATACAGGTTGTCATAAACGGCATTCACCTTCCCCTGACTAGAGTTCCGAGGACGTTCTATTTTACCCCAGCCCCAAAGTCTTAGATCTCTTCTATTCCAGCTGAATATTGGGAATTTGCTGATCCTAACCCTTTATTCCGGATCCATTGTTTACAGTGCAGCTCCTCATATGACTTGCGGATGTAATACCCGTAGATCTGTAGATTAAAGGTCAGGACTGTGCAGGTTGTTACTTTTAGAAACCCGAGATTGTGGCTCGGCATGTATCAGAGGGGGGCGGATTATACCACATACTAGGTTTACTTGGGACGGGGGATGTAGTGGAGGGGCCCATCATTGTTTTATGACCTCTTTTAATGTGCTTCTTACAAAGTACCTTGAAATTCATCAATAAACTCCATAAACAATAACGTCTTAAATGGCTTTTTATTTGTAGTAGTTTTTATTGCTTTTTTTTCCCCGGCTTTACAAATGCATATCAATACCCTTGGATTTCCTACTGACCGTTATTATCCTTCAATACCATGATAAAGCCGGTGGGTACTTCAAAGGGAGCATGAATAATTGCTTTGTCACTGCTCTGTCTCTGCCTGGTGCGGCCCCTTCTCAAGTTTTATTGAGGCCATAATCGCTTGATTAAGTTGGAGAGAGGCAGGAACAATAGGGCAGTGTCTGCATCTCATTCTGAAGCCATAAAGCGGTTGTTAAGCCTGACAGTCCTGATACCAAGTGCAATTGTGCAGCAGGTTGATAAAGCGTACAGGCCGGTGCTAGTGTATGTAAAGGTTCACTGATGCCTGGCTCAATGGTCATGGAGTGGTATCTTGAACGTTTGTTTTTCCGGCAGTGTTTAATTTTTTTTATGCACCATGAAAAGTGACTTTCACATACCCCATGATCCTCAACATTGCAGTCATGCTAAACTTTTCCTCTTGAAGGTAGGTTGTTATCACTTTCACAGGCGGTATAAACGGGTACTGACTTTCGGTTTTACAGAGGTATATGATTTTACTTTGAGCTTCATCATAGTCATAAAACCTGTCGGGATCAGAGCTCTGATTCATTAGGATATTCCCAGGTGTCTTCAGCCTCTCCTGTTGGCCTTGATTGATAGATCTCATCCTATACCAGGCTCATCAGTCAAGACTAACAGGGCGGGTAGAAGCTACCAGGGACCACCCCAACGACTTGGAACCCCGATACCCAGCAGGTTTCCTTATGATTCCTCTGAAATGCTGCAGTGTGAATCATACCTCATTGTGGTAAGGAAGCCTGTCACTGTTAAATGCTAGCTGTGAAGGTAATGAGAGGGTACCTTCAATTCAAGAATAATAAGAACATAGATTCTTCCAAAAACAGCGCCACTTCTGTCCTTTTTGTAGTATTATAACTCCATTCCATTCACTTCAATGGAGCGCTACACCCCCACTGTAGTTTTCCCCCTACATAACTCTTGTCCCAGCCACCTGGCTGTGCAGGTATAAAATCCGGAAGAGGACATAACACCGAGACCTGTATTCTTAAAATAATTAAGGGGCGACGAGAGGGAGAGCATAAGCTTGATCCTCATTCCCCGCTCACTGCCGGTGCTATTACATCTGTCGTCAGCAAGCGGGTAAGAGCCAGGAGGGGCTGCCGGGGGGCAGCCAAGGTGATCGCTAGATCGTCCGGGCAGCCCATAGAAGATAGCGGCGGTCTGCTGCCGCCACTCCTATCACATGGAGTGACGACAGTATATCGCTGCTATCTAGATCATTTATTTTTCAACATGTTTAAAGACAACATGCATGTCGGCTGATTTTTGTCTTCTGTTACACAAAACGATTATCGGCAGTAAAGGTTGGTATCGGCCAAATACGGCCGATAATCGCTTAGTGTAATAGGGCTTTAAAGGTCTTACCCTAACCTATTACAATGTGAGGTCAGAGCAATAAGAAATGAGCTGGTGTAATACCCCGTTAAAGAGGTAGTTCACAAAAAAATTCTTTCAAATCAACTGGTGCCAGAAAGTTTAACAGATTTGTAACTTGTCTTTTAAAAAATCTCAAGTCTTTCAGTACTCATCAGCTGCTGTATATCCTGCAGGAAGTTATGTATTCTTTCCTCTCCGGAGTACCGTGTCAGACTGGAAAGAATACACCACAGGACATACAGCAGCTGATAAGTACTGGAAGACTTTAGATTTTTTTAATAGAAGTAAATGACAAATCTCTGTCACCAGATTTAAAGGAAACTTTTTCATGAAACTTTTTAAAATCTTTTAGTAGCTGACATTGTTCATGCTTTTATGTTATTTTGGATTGTATTTTTAAGAGTCTTTATACTGTTATAAAATCCCACGTCTGTGAGGTCTTGTTCATGTAGGATTTTTCTTTTAGATAGATTTTATATATGGAGTCCTGATGCGTAAAATGCACTTTGCAGGGGTTCATAGTGCGACACTGATAAACTGCCAGTCATGGTAAAATTGCAGCAACAATGGTCCCCATGTGCATTCAGAAAGGAAAAATAATACATCGGACGTAAATAGATTATTCCATAGATTATATTAGCCCATCTAGAGCCTCAGCTCCATCAACAATGCAGTACTTGGCCTTGAAAAGATCAAAGGGCAAAAAAAAAACCTTCTCAACCCTCAACCCCAGTGCACGTTGTCACCTATTGTCAGCTATGGCCGTTTGAGTTTATGCAAATGTTATTGGACACTGTCAAGCGTATTATCCATCAAGCCCCAACATCGTTACCCCCATCCCCCCATCCTATGAGAATTGTAAGTCCAGTCATTAGTCTATGCTCCTCTCATAGGAGACCAGGAGAAGAGAAACCACTCATTACTTATTATACTCTCTTATTACTCTATGTCCATTTCATATGGGATACATATTTATATAGGACTCAGATATGTCCCTGCTTTCTACATTTAGTACCAGCTATTGTGTTCATTCTCAATGGGAGACACCAAAAACATACGAATGCTGGAATGTTTCTGCGCCTCCAATAGTGAATCATTATAGTGGTGGAGCGTAAATTGCCGCTGAATTTAAACTAGGGTCCCTATTCTCAAGTTCACAGGGAGCCCCCTGTTATTAGTTAGTTACCCCCCTATACTGTGGTTGGAGTTAACGTCATCAGATGGGAATGCTTCTTAATGTGGGTTCACACGTACTGTTAGTTTGAATAGGACTATATACTCGCAGCAGAATTTTCATCCTGCTGAGAGAATGTAAACACCGGTCCCCTTAACCCTGCAGCGGCCCAGTGTATACATTACCGGGTCCACGCTCCAGGGTCTCCTGGCATCCTGACGTCCCGCTCAGCCAATCAGTGAGCTGCTCCCACCGCATCCACTGATTGACTGAGCGGGGCGTCAGGATGCTGGGATCCCCAGCTGGAGCGTGGGCTGGTAATGTATACAAGGGGGCCTTTGCGGGTTAAGGGGGGGCGGGGTTTACATACACGCAGTAGGATGACAATCTCGCAGCGTGAACCCACCCTTAACGTTTTTTTTCTGGCACTAAAATAGTGGTGACTTATCTGTAGGGTAAACTATCTATACCCGATTGAGAGGGTCTGCAACTCCCAGTCCATCAGCAGATTTTGAGCATCTTTATTGTACTTGGAGCCATCGGGCAGCGTCTTGTTCATTTCAAGGGACGAGCTGCAATTCCATGTACTCTGCTGAATGGATAAAGAGACCTTCTAGAACCCGCAAGAGGAGTCGAGGTGCAGAGACTAAACCCATGCATTTGGGCTTGCCCAAAATTGTTTCCAAGTGATGCCAATTTGATGAAGAGTGAAGCTACACCTGAAACATGTTATTACTTTGACTTTAAATCCTCAGTGGAGGAGTGTTTATTACTTAGGGATGTAATTTGACAGCGATATTTGAAGCTATTTGTTCCCTATAGTCCCTATATAGTCCCAATATAGTCCTATTGTCCCTATCTCTATAGTCCATCAATATTTGAGGCCATGAAAATCCCTTTAATTTGTACCGTGCACTGACGTCTGATGACAGTGTCCAGTCTGAAGTCCATCAAGTGAAGTGCACTAAGTTCACTTAATCACACACCTGTCATGCCTCGCTGCGTCCACCAATTGATGTGTTAATGGAGAAAATCTGGGCAACATTGCCAACCATTGATGAACGTGCAGGGATGTGTTTTCGGCTGCATTTTTTTATGTCACAAAAATGGCCCAGATGGCATCATAAACTCCTCCTAATTTGCTTAATTATTGGTGTTATTCTGTGTCTTGGCCAAATAACCAGCGCTGGTGAAAGCCAAACTGCTGTCTAAGCTGTTTTTTCACATTTTGACAACTTTGATTCCAGCTCTGACCCCGACTATGTCCTAAATGGCTAAGATATAATAGTTAGTAAACATCAGGCTTTGCGTCATTTATGGTAGCAGTTCTACATTAGTAATGAGAGATCATCTTTAAAGCGTACCTGCCAGCATGGCTGCAGCCAAAGCAATGGCAAAGTTGACTCTTAATCCAGAAATTGGATCAGAATGGAGGTTGTGCACATTTCCGTCACACAATGCATTGTAACCTTGAATACCTGAACTTCCAGATAGAGAGTCCACTTCGCCACTGCCTCGGACAATAAACCTTGCTGTCAGGTACAATTTATTATTTTTTTTTTGAAAGCCAGAGTTGAGGCTGCTACATTTCCATCATCTCTCTCCCTCATGTGATTAAAACACTGAATTGATGGTGGCAGAGAGCTGGTTTGCAAATCCCTCGTCCCAAAATTCCCAGTGAAGTATAAATGGCCTATAAGTCTCCAAACGTACTTAAGGCCCCCTCGCCAAGGAAAAACATTATCCCTTTGGTCCCACAGAAATAGGCCTCTCTGCAGCCAGCCCAACTTTATCCAGATGAGGAACAGCAATCTACAGGTGGGTTACCTTTCCTTCTGGAGAGTTTTCTTGCCTGGCTTAAATCCCCAGTCCTTTCTTTAAAGGGAACCTGTCACCCCCCGTGCCGGGGTGACAGGCTCCCGACCCCCCCGCTACAGCCCCTATACTCACCTGATCCCGCGGGGTCCCGCTTCTGGATCCGATTGGGTCACGGAGTTCTCAGCCGCTGCAGCCCGGCGCGCGCTGAGAGATGAGTTCAACGCTCATAGAGAGTGACGGAGTGCTGGACTCTCCCGTCATTCTCTATGAGCGTTGGAATCTCAGCACGTGCGTCCGTGACCCAACCGGATCCAGAAGCGGGATCAGGTGAGTATAGGGGGCTGTAGCGGGGGGTCGGGAGCCTGTCACCCCGGCACGGGGGGTGACAGGTTCCCTTTAAGGCTTTTTTATCAGAGTCAAACATTGGCTTGAAACAAAAACTACTTTCAAAAGGTGATGTTAAGAGATTGTTTTCATATCCTCCTTCTTAAATTGCAAGACGTTTGGTAAGAAAAGTCACTGTTGCGGTGAGACGTTGACCTGTTGCCGTAAAGGAGATGTCTGGCGTTTTATAAAATCCGTCAGGGGGGAAATTGATTACAAGTACTAACTTACCTCTCCCCGTTCCCGTGTTGAGCGTTGGGATCGGCATCGGGACCCCCTGCCGGTCTCTGGGTTCTGACATATCCCGACTCAACTGATAGACTGGCTGCTCAGCCAGTTATTGACTGGGGCGTGACCTCATCACAACTCGGGGGGTAAAATCCCTTCTGGCGAGGGTCCTGAGGCCGGTCCCACCACTCACGATGGGCACAGAGAGAGGTAAGTTCGTACTTGTTATCACATTCCCCCCTGCTGACTGCTGGATTTTATAAATCCCCATACTTCTCCTTTTGAGATAAATTATTGTGGGTGCAGCACGGGAGAAGTGAGAGGTTAAGGCTCTTAAGATGAACATCTAAATTTCTGAAGATTATCGCACTGAACCTGACCCTCTTTGTATGTGTTCACAGTGAACTTTATAAAGCATTTGATCTTCATTTAGGGTGAGGCTCTTTTCATATTTCCAACTTGACATTAGGATATTGAAATCTTGAAGGCATTCTCCTTTTTGATAAAGTGATAACTATCCCAGTGGAACATTTTTTACCTTTTTGTTTAAATTTTAGTAAAGAAAGTATATTGCGTTCTGGACAAGTGTTACTGGTTAAGTCATGTAACCGGTGCATTGCTGCAGACCAGGGTTGGCCCTGTTCTGTGACAGTAGTTTACAGTCATGCTTTCGGTCCATGCTCTCTCAGGTTGTTTCTTCTGGAATGTAAACACAGGGACTCTTTAAAGAGTGAGTCAAATGGGAGAGACTGGGTCACTTCCTGATCACGTCTTCTGACCTTGAGTCACTGTCACTTATCTTTCCATGCCCCAGGCACCAAAACAAAGCTCTGCTGGAAAACATCAACATGGAGCCATCTTTTTTCTTTATTCATATGTAATACTCTATGCTACAGACATTGAACTATACATATGTCCAAGATTCTTTTGCTGAAATAATTGGAGATAAGCAAATCTACAGTAGAAATAAAGTGAAACACTTTGGGGGAGATTTATCAAACCTGGTGTAAAGTGAAACTGGCTCAGTTGCCCCTAGCAAACCAATCAGATTCCACCTTTTTTATTCCTCACAGACGCTTTAGAAACTGAAAGGTGGAATCTGATTGGTTGCTCGGGGCAACTGAGCCAGTTTCACGTTACACCATGTTTGATAAATGTCCCCCTTTGTTTCTATTTGTATTCCACTCATCAGGTTGCGGACTTTGAAGTTCGCTCCGCTCCGTGTCGCTCCTCCCCAGGTGCTGGGGAAAAGATTGATCCAGACCTGAGAAACTTCTTCCAGTTTCCCCGGACTGGATCCAGCTTTTCCCAGCACCTGGAGACGAGCAGCAGGCAGTGACTTCAAAGTCCGCAACCTGATGAGCAGAAGAATCCCAATGGGAACGAGGTGCTTCACTTTGTTCCTTCTATAAACACAGTAACGTAAGGTTAGATGGGTATTTGCTCAAATTCCTGTATTAAGGCCCTATCGCACAAAACGATTACCGTCCGTATTTGGCCAGTTATCGTCCATTACGGCTGATAAACACTTCGTGGAATAAAAGTCAACAATCAGTCGACATGCGCAACTCTTTCAACAACTTTCAGTCTTTGAAGAACGAACGATTGCAACAATCTGAAGCTATTGCTCTATATATATATATATATATATATATATATATATATATATGTATAGAAATAAATCAACAACTGCGCATTACCATTCCCCTTGTGTTCTTAAACAGGTTGATGCTGTTAGAACTGATTGGACAGGGTCAGAGTGCACAGTAACACTCCCTGGTGATGCCCAGTTGTCAGATTGCCAGGATGAGTAACAGAACAGAGTCATGCTACAATAAAGAAAACATGTTCCAGAAATATAATTTTATGGGGAACACAAGTATGTATTAACACAGGCACGACAGGAGCGTGTGTTCTCTTAAAAGCATTACTACCATTGAAAAAAAGATATGAATAATCAATGTCTCGGTGCTAAGACCCTTAGGGCCCTATTACATGGAACGACAACCCGGGTCGATTCGGCTGATTATTGCTTTGTGTAATAGAGACTAAACTCATTGGCCACCGACTGCGCCGCTATGTGTAATAGCGATGCACGACTTACAATTTCCCAATTAGTAAATGCTTCACCTGTCCGCCCTACCAGTCTTCTCCTACTCTCTGTATGTAACACAGCACCACGCACTGTGGCCGATTTGAAGCCACAGCGTGCAGTGCTGGGACGCATACAGAGCACAGGAGAAGCATTAAGGGTGGTATTACACGGGCCGATGGGGGCCCGACAATACCTGTAAACGAGCAGCGATCTGCTAGATCGTCGCTTGTTTACTGGGCCTATTACACGGCCCAATAATTGTTTAACAAGGGCTGCAAGGACACCGTTACCGATGTCCTTGCAGCCCTTGTTTAAACTACATACATTACCTATCCACGCTCTAGGGCTGCTTCTGCGTTCCGCTTCTCCACATCTCGTTCCTCGTTTAATCGTTAACCGCCAGTCAACCGAACGATTATCGCTTCATTCCAAACGATAATAGTCCCGTAGAATAGGGTCCTTAGCGGTCGGTTGGTGGAGCCCCATACATTTTATACCTACAGCTGGACCTGCCTCAATCGGCGGGTACGGCCAACAAAAGTACAAGGTGTATATGGGGACTTTAAGCCCCTCAGTTCTCCGGACTATTTGAAGCAATCACTAGAGGTCTAAACACTACAACATATCAGTATTTGTGATATTAATTTAAGTTTGCCAAATTAGGATTGTTGACTTGATCTTTATGTTTTGTTTTTTTTTTCATTGAGAATCCCCCCCCCCCCCCACTTATTTGTTTCTTAGTTGACTGTTTTTTATTTTTTTTTAATAAATGAGCCCCAGTCTGTCCCCCTATGTATACTCATTTACCTCTGGCAAAGATACCATATCCCCTCCCACTCTTCACGCAAACAACTCTAATGTGCAATGCAAACATAGAAGTGACATAGTTTAGCGTAACCCCAGAAACTTGTCAAATGCGCGGCATTGCTGTCACCAGCCAGTTCAGTTGCTCGGCTCCCGATATAACAACTGGGTAGAAAAGACAAATTCTCGTGCCCCGGACTGTCTCCAGGGACCATGCTGTGTGTGTGAGTCTATTTTTGCAGCCATGAATGGACTGTTATCATAGGAACACTGATGAGCTGCAGTTTCTTTATCTGACTGCCTCACAAAGCAATTGTCCTATCTATTTTGGCTTGTGACCAGAAATAGACGCTGCTCAACTGACTCATCACTTAACATTCATATTAGGGACCCTGTCAGGGGGAGTCAGCGGCTTTCTCTACCGCCTTTAGAGACAATTATTTACTTTGGTTAAATCACTCTGATAACATATAAGCCGCTCTATAACCCTCCCACAATGAACCGAAGACTTAATATTTTATAGGGAATCTGGACCAAGAAAAAAAAAAATTGTTAGTGAATACGATGGTGTGCCAAGTCTAAACCCTTCTAAATCCTGATTCAATTTCAGCTTTGAAGGTTCTCCTATGTTACCAGGATGCCCTTTAAATGCATGTCTCTCTTTCACAGCTGTGACATACAAGCCGGGATATAACTTTAGTGATTGCCAGCACATCAATAAATTCAGTAGTCGAAATGCTGGTAACAAACTTTAAAGGGGTACGCTGGAGAAAATCTTTTGCTTTCAAATCAACTGGTTTCAGAAAGTTTTGTAGATTAGTAATTTACTTTTATTTAAAAATTTCAAGTCTTTCCATACTTATCAACTGCTGTATGTCCTGCAGGAAGTGGTGTTTATTTTTCAGCTGATACAATACTCTGCTGCCACCTCTGTCCCTTTCAGGAACTGTCCAGAGCAGGAGAGGTTTTATGAGGATTTGCTACTGCTCTGGACAGTTCCTGACAGGGACGGAGGTGGCAGCAGAGAGCACTGTGTCACACTGGAAAGTAAACACCATTCCCTGCAGGACATACAGCAGCTGATAAGAATGGGAAGACTTGAGATTTTTAAATGTAAATTATAGATCTATATAATTTTCTGAAGAAAAAAAAAATGATGCAGACAGGGGGTGGGGGGGGGGGGGCATAATAAAGATGTCATACTTACCTGTCCCTTTGCTACCACAGTACATCATCATTAGCGCTCTAACAGCCTCCGGCCTCCTGACACTGCCACTCCTGCTATGTCACATCCCGGCTCAAAAATGCCTGGTCAGCCAGGCAATCACTAAGGGGATTACAGCTGCAGTCACTGACTGAGGGGGTATGTGCACACTACATAATCCCAAACGGAACACCCTTCGCTGATTCTGCAGCTGGCACCGGCTTGCGGACTATGGCATTTTCTAACATAGACTTCATTTAATGGTTTGCCAGATTCCACCGTCCACCCGAAGAATGAGTGGGTTCAGTCTTTGGACGGACGGCGGAATCTGGCAAACCATAGAATGGAGTCTATGGGAGCAGTGGAGATGTGCGAGCTGCGGAATCCGCAACGGGTGTTCCGTCAGGATTCTCTAGGGTGCACATACCCTTAGCAAGTACTTCCCGCCTGGATGCAACGATGCAGAAAGCCTGGAGACATAGGAGACCAGTCAGAGAGCAAGGTCATGTCGATGGGTAAGTGTGACTTCTTTGTTATCTCCGCTCATTCCTCCCTCCCACGCGCATTGAATTTTTATATTTTCCTGGATTTCCCCTTTAAGTTGAATTGTAAAAGAATCTTTTTTTTTATGTTCATTATATATTAGCATTTTAATGAATTCATTTTACCTGTAATGTTCTGGGTAGACATGAAACAGAATAGGAATTAGTAATGTGTGTCCGGATATTAATGGTGGTTACAGAGGAGAATGTTCTGTTCTTACCTGAGGAGAAAAAAACATTCTAATAGCATTGTACTTATAGAGAATTATTAGTATCAGAACAAACAGTAGCTGTACTGTCATCTGAAAAATATATGTAGTGACAGCCTTGGTACGACCTATGGAGTCCCGGAGAGACGACCGACACAGCCTATGTGTAGGCCTTCCCGTTGTGTGTGCCGGTCACATATTTTATAGCTAGAGTCAGTTTTCTATCCATAGTAATTGGGTCTTAATAGGGAAAGAAACGTAAGGATCCAAGTCGTGAAAGGGAAACACTTGGTGGCCAAAAGAAACTTTTTTTTTTCTGCTAAAAATATTAATATCATTTGTCTTCTGAGAAGCTAAAGACGATGTTACCAAATTCTGGGCCCAGTAAGCAAAATATTTCTCAAGTTCAGTGAATTGCAAAAACACACTTGGCGCTCGTAAAGGCTGAAAAATAAATTGTTGGAGAAGTCTAGGCCTGTTCATTGTCCGCTACTTTTTTCTTTTTTTTTTCGGTTTCTTCAAATAGTACAGCTAGAACAAACATTCTTGAAAGATCACGTTGCCTTCATTTTTATGAGCTTAATAAGGGAACTGTCAGTCAGACCCAGGTAAATACGTGCCCCGTTCCAGCAGTGTGATTTATGAAAGCGCTACTGGCTATTTTAATGTGGGTTTACAAGGCCCATGGTTTCCCATAATATGAGGTCTAGTTTATAGCTGGTAAATCTTTATTGATTGGATATGTTCTCATTTACAATCATTTTTAATGCTGTAAAGTTTACCCGTGACTTTGAAAAACTTTTGACATATCAAAAGTTTTTCATCAGTCAGGGTCTGAGTGCTCAGATCGCGACTGATCGCTGAAACCAGTGGGGAGAGAAGAGTGCATCTAAGCATTTCTATCCCCGCTCTCTGTGCACGAGGCCGAGATGGTCCGATAGCCTTACAATGAGTATGTCTTGTTCACATGGCCCAGGGAGACAACGTGATTACCACACACTTTTCCCTAAATAATTTTAGTGATCTGTGAAGGTCTTTAGTGCTCTGATCCTGACTAATAAAAAAAAAATAGTGTATTATCTGATCCTGCCTTCATGTTTGAAATACTTACATAAGAGACTAAAGGAAGGGACAGGTGGAGGGGATTAACACATATAGGATCAGATAGGGTTTGTTTGTTTTTGTTTTTTTGTAAAGAAAGTAGCTGTGCTTTTTTTAGTCTTTGAATTTGAATGGACTGTGTAATACCTAATTTCACCTGCGGGAATGCTGTAGGTAAACTGAACACAGATTACAGTAGATCTCTGGAGCTACTGGACCTGCAGGAGGGCACTTTATGATCTGCTTAAAGTGAATGTACCAGTTTATTGTTTCACTTTGCTTTTACCATGAATAGACTGCGCACAGCGCCGGTCTTTTACTGGGTCGGTGCTTAGTAATAGACCGGCACCGTGCGTGGAAACTAGGCCGCACTTCAAGAGAAAAGGACTGCATTACCGGCATGGTAAAAATATAGAAAATAAATATACCACTGGTATATTTGCTTTAATATTACTGAGCCCCTATAACAAGTAGGGTTCCCTAAAAACAAAGAACCCCTTTAAGCCTGGTTTTACATAAGTGTATTGAGTACAAATGTTTCATATTACTGACCCATGTCTGAGCATGTATGTTGTTTGTAATACCTATTATTTTACAGCAGGTTATTAAATGTATGTTATATGGCTTAGGCCATTCTGTCCTACAGGGACCCAGTCCTTAATAAACTTTCTGTATGCAATGATGCAACGTTCAGCCTTTTAGCTTGTAAATCAAGCCTGACGCAACATTCGTCCATTTAGTCGAAATGATAAAATAATTTTCTGTATAAAACCTTATCTAGAGATTGTTGTAAAGCTGCACTATCTCCTTATATTCCTATTAAACCGCTTTACTGACAGGTTTTCTGGAGAGCAGTCCTATAATCTGCTGACCAAAGAGCTGTGGCTTATAAAAACGCAGGGTACGTGCCAATGTTTGCGTCTGAAAATTATCGTCTTCTGTTTCTTCCTGTTTGAGTCACTTTGATTGTTATCTCTTACGAGTTTTTTTGTAGTTCTTGTTGCCTTCTCATAACTTGCTGTAAGTTAATCATTCCAAGTGATCTGCTTTCATGCTTTTTCTGATACTTGAGACGATAAAGATTGCATTTCAAGTCTAAATGAGTGGAGAGGGCTTGTGTTTTCCTTACTTTTTCTGTTTTGTGTGGGCCGGGGAGTTGAACCTTTGTGGCACTGTGCCACACCACTTGATGTTAGACAGAACACTCCACATGTATATTGGTTTTGTTGTCTGATTCATATGTGAATTGTGTCAAGTTATCTGTTCCTGGAGTTTACCGTAAAATTAGTTAGAACAGTTTAACCAAGATTTCTCCATGCCCGTCCCTTGTTGTCCAGAGGGTATGTCCACATTACAGAACCCTGGTGGATTTCACAGCTCGCCTCGCAGCTACTCGCATCACCGCTGGTCCCATAGGCTTTATTATATGGTTTGTCATATTCCACCGTCTGCTGGAGGAATCTGCCAAACCATAGAGTGAAGCCTATAGAACCAGCAGAGATGTGAGTGGGGGCGAGCTGCAGAATCTGCGGCGGTTGGTCCGCCGGGATTCTGTAGTGTGGACATACCCTGAGAATCCATCCCGTCTGACCACTATACTGTTGACCAAACCCGTCACTTTATTATAAAGTGCATGGGCACCTTTAGGGCCCTTTTACACGGGGCGATTATTATACAGAAAATTGTTATTTTGTTAGAATTAAAACAATAATCTTTCCGTGTAATTGCAGGCAACGATCGAAAAATTGTTCATGTGTCGTTGATCGGTGATTTAGATCTGACCCTAAAATCATCATTAATGGTTCAGTGTGATTCCACAGTGTTCATTCTTTTGCTGGGATCAGATGAAGTAAATGACCGTAATAACGATCGTTGTAATGATCGTAACTAATAACTATTATTCTGTGTAATATGGTGAACGATTTCAGGTTAACGATAAACTGTTTTACTTTGACATGCTCACATGACATTACAGTATTTGACTTAAGGCCCTATTACACGTAGCAATTATTGTTTAAAAATTCGCTATAATGAGTGATTATCTGTCTGTGTAATAACACCCAGCAATCAAACGGCGAATGAAAAATCGTTCATTTTTGTCTTTACACATGTTGAAAAATTATGGTTGGTAGTTCGCCCATCGTTTGCATATCTGTTTGTGTAATAAGTTGTTCCCCGATAAAACATGTTGTGTGAGTTGCCCGGAGAAACGATTAGCAACCATATATAACGATGTAAAAATGATTGTTCATAACAGTAATTGATGAATGTATTAACCTCAGAATCATTCGCTACAAAATAGCTAGTTTTCACTATAGCGAATCCTTAAATGATTATCGCTATGTGTAATAGGGCTTTTTAGGCAAGGGACCGTTTGACTGCCCCCTGACAAATGATGATGGTGGAGATTTGGGATGGGCCAGGTTGAATTCTAACCGCCCTATTACATGAGACTATTTATTGTGTGAATTATCAATATATTGTTTGAGTTTAAACAACTCGTTTCCTGTAAATGCAAGCAACTGTCAAACGGCGAAAGAGAAAATTTTCATCATTCATTTGGTGCTGACACCAAGATCATTGTTAATCATTTGATGTAATTCCACATTCGTTCGCTGTAATTCCACATTCGTTCGCTGTAATTCCACATTCGTTTGCTGTAATTCCGCATTTGTTCGCTGTAATTTTGCATTTGTTCCTTCATTTGCTGGGATCAGATGACGTAAATAATCTTTGTAACGATCATACCTAATGATTATTGTTCTGTGTAATATGGTGAACGAATTCAAGTTAACAATAAACGCTCTTGTTTGTGACCGATTATCGCTGGTCATTAAAAAACGCTTTTTCTAATAGGATCCTAACTGCCCGATTTTTTCACCAGAGAAGTCTGACCACCGCTTTAGATCAGATCCCCAACCACTGCTCCAGTCCAGTGCTGTGGGACTGACTAATGGTGCGTTTACACAGATTCTGGAAGCCAAAGCCAGGAATGGATTTGAAAAGAGGAGAAATCTCAGTCTTTCCTTTATGACTTGTTCCCTGTTTATAGTCTGTTCCTGGTTTTGGCTTCAAAGATCTGTCAGATAAATCTGCATGTGTAAATGCACCATTAGGCTGGTTTCACACACAGTATATTTCAGGCAGTATTTGGTCCTCATCTCAGGTCCTCATGGCAACCAAAACCAGAAGTGGATTGAAAACACAGAAAGGCTATGTCCACATAATGTTGTAATTAAGTGGATGGCCGTCATTTAATAGCAAATATTTGCTGTTATTTTAAAACAACAGCCGTTGTATTAAAATAATGGCAGTTATTTACCATTATATGGCTGCCATCCGCTCAATTTCAACATTGTGTGAATATAGCCTTTCTGTGTTTTCAATCCACTCCTGGTTTTGGTTGCCATGAGGACCTGACATGAGGACCAAATACTGCCTGAAATATACTGTGTGTGAACTCAGCCTCATGGTGTGTTTACACAGAGAGATTTATCTGACAGATTTTGGAAGCCAAAGCCAGGAACAGACTATAAACAGGGATCAGGTCATAAAGGAAAGATTGAGTTTTCTCCTCTTTCCAAATCCATTCCTGGCTTTGGCTTCCAAAATCTGTCAAATAAATCTCTCTGTGTAAACGCACCATTAGGGTCCATTTACGCAGAAAGATTATCTGACAGATTATCTGCCAAAGATTTGAAGCCAAAGCAAGAAACAGACTATAAACGGAGATCAGGTCATAAAGGAAAGCCTGCGATTTCTCTTCTTTTCAAATCCATTCCTGGCTTTGGCTTCAAATCTTTGGCAGATAATCTGTCAGATATTCTTTCCGTGTAAATGGACCCTTAGATAGGGATGTCACGATACCAAAATTTTGAGTTCGATACCGATACCAGCTTTCGGATTTCGATACTCAATACCAATTCGATACTAAATAAAAAGTTTGAGAAAAAAAAAACACGTAAAAATACAAATATAATTTTCCTCCTCCCTGACTACATATATGTTCCCCCCATGCACAACATTTTTATTTATGTGACTTCTTGATCACTTTGTTACATTTTATAGTTCGGACAATTCACATGTAATGGATGCCAAATACATGTATGTTTTTTTTTTTTGTAGTTTTTTTTTTTTAAAAAGGGAAAAGGGGGGATTATTAGAACCTTTATTTTTTTTTGTTTTATTTTAAAAACACTTTTTTTACATTTTTTAATTCCCCTCTAACCTCAAACATACCTCCCTGTGCACAACAACTCCCAGAATACCTTCTTGTGGGGCGTTGTAGTGCACAGTGAGGTATGCTAGGAGTTGTAGTGCATAAGAAGGTATGCTGGGATGTTTTGAAAGGCTGCTGCCGCGCAACTGCAACTCCCAGCATACCTCCTTGTGCACTACAACTCCCAGCATACCTTCTTGTGCACTACACCTCTCAGCATACCTCCTGGTGCACTACAACTCCCAGCATACCTCCTGGTGAACAACAACTTCCAGCATAATTCCTTGTGCTTTGCAACTCCCCACAAGAAGGTATGCTGGGAGTTGTAGTGCACAAGGAGGTATGCAGGGAATTGCAGTTGTGCAGCTCCTGACACAACAACTCCGTGCAGCATACATTCTTGTGCACTACAACTCCCAGCATGCCTCCTCGTGCACAAAGAGGTATGCTGGGGGATGTAGTGCACAAGGAGGTATGCTGCTGGGAGTTGTAATGCATTAGCAGCCTCCTGGCACAACAACTCCCAGCATGCCTCCTTGTGAACAACAACTCCCCACAAGAAGGTATTCTGGGAGTTGTTGTGCCACTGTATCGGTGGGCCCCGCGGGAAGGGGGGGGGGGCGGCGACAGGATTGTGGACCCGGAGGTTGGGGAACTGGCTGGTGTAAGGGACCGCTGCCGTAGCACCGGCGGGTCCCGTATTTGGAATGGTTGAATGACTGCCGCCCGCGGGATTGCGGGCCGCAGTCATTAGCAGTGAGGGGCCGATCCATATGCAGCAGACTCGTGCTGCATATGGATCGACTCTGCGGGGGTTAAATGCCGCTGTCGGTTATGACAGCGGCATCTACCCTTTAAAATAGCCGGCAATAGCGATCGCTATGTGCCGGCTATTTAAATTTGGCGCCGCCAGGAGCGGAGAGCGCGCGGGCGGAGGAGGGGACGACAGGGGGCGGCGCTCAGGTAGCTGCCGGCCGTGTTCTCTGCACCATACTTCATGTTAATCTGCACTATTATGCAGATTAACATGAAGTATCGATACCAGGAAATCCTGGTATCGAACCGTTTTTCTGCCCGAAATATCGATAGTAGTATCGATATTTCGGTGCATCGTGCATCACTACCCTTAGATCACACTTGGCCATCACCATCTGTCCTTTAACACTAAATAGGTAAATAGAGGTGACCACGCAGACGTACCACCACTCCATTCATAGAAGGCATATGGGAACCTCTGCTCTTGAGGTCATTAGGGGCTTGGCAGTCCCGTAGATTGGTAGTAAATTGTACCTAACACGAATGGTGAATGCAGTGTTGTCCCGCATGTGGGCACTAAAATTATGGCTGCAGTATATGCTTCCTCCCATGTTCTACTCAACCTACTTAAATGGTCGTATAAATCTATATTAATCTTCATTCCATTCAATAGAAACATGGGGGGGGGGGGATCTAGGTTTTGCATCCACAAGACTGACGTCAAAATGTGACCTATTACTTTGATCTGAGAATGACCTTGTGCTGTTATCCACTTCTTCACGTGGACATCTTTGAGGGTTAACAAACATTGACTTTTGAGGCGTAGACCCCTGAGACTTTTCCGTAATTTCAGTTTATTAAACAAGAAGTGTTATACAGATCCTGTTATTGGCCGAAGTCTGTTTATTCCTCACTTTAACCACCTGTCCCACTGGAGAGAACCATAAAGTCACGTCTCAGAAAGATATCTTTGTATTACTGCCTGGTAGCCAACATTGACATTGCCTTTGGAGGACTGTA
Organism: Dendropsophus ebraccatus; assembly: GCF_027789765.1. NCBI lineage: Eukaryota > Metazoa > Chordata > Amphibia > Anura > Hylidae > Dendropsophus > Dendropsophus ebraccatus. The sequence goes on along the minus strand of NC_091468.1, from coordinate 17,892,893 downwards.
TTTTCTTTTCCCCACTTATTCATCAAATGAAAGTCTCGAGCAGGGAAGGGGTCAAGCTTTAAAGACTGTAACTAAAAAAGAAATGATACGTCTGCGTAAGTGTTTCTAAATTATACTAAATTGCTTCGGCATAAAATACATGTGTTATTCGCGGCTCACATGGGATCATCGTGGGAAAAATTACCCTTTCACACTATCATTAAAATATGTACAGAGTGGTACTTTTAATGATTATAAGAGCCATTTTCCATTGGGATGATCCCATGTGGAGAATGAATACTTCACATAGACGTATCCAGCATGCGTCCAATGTAAAGAGGATGAACCTGAACCGCTGCTGCTGACAAGTCACTTTTTGCATACGGTGGAGTGTTTGGTCAGGCACCACACTCAAATATTAGTGGTTAAGACTGAGCTGTATAAGCTGTGTGCATGAACCGAGCAGCCATCTTACTAGTTAAAGACCTACTCATTTTAACTCTTACTGGTCCTTAGTTCAAGACCCTTCATTCAAAAAAGGGGTCAAGTTCATATAAACAGTCCGAAAGTGCTATTATCTGCAATTTTAAACTACTTTGCACTGTTTTCACCTAAGAAATTTATACACTTTTTAGCCTTTCCTTTTCACCATCACTACTCATGGGTTCTCATGACCCATGTTTACCTGCAACTCCCAGATACCCTTAGGGCACTACTACATGGAGCGGTAATCTGCTGAATCAGGCCGATTTGGCAGATCATCACTGACAATGATCATTGACTGATCGTGTCTTTAGGTCCTAACCTAAAATCATCGGCTGCCGAGCATGCTTTGCTATTACACATAGCAATACGCGCCTGGCGGTCGATGAGGGCTGTTAAATCTGTAAAGGAAATAATAAACTTTCATACCTTGCTCCCTGATGTCCTCCTAGCTTTGGCTCACTCTCCGCAGTGTCTGAAGTGACAGACCGCTCAGGCAATGACTGGTCGGGATGGGACTGGCGTAGTCAGTGATTGCCTTAGTGACTTCAGGCTCTGAAGTTGCATCGGTGGCTGTGGGGAAAGAGGAAAAGACAGGAAGACACTGGGGAGCGTGGAGAGGACAGGAAGACACTGGGGAGAGTGGAGAGGACAGGAAGACACTGGGGAGAGTGGAGAGGACAGGAAAACACTGGGGAGTATGGAGAGGACAGAAAGACACTGGGGAGAGTGGAGAGGACAGGAAGACACTGGGGAGTATGGAGAGGACAGGAAGACACTGGGGAGAGTGGAGAGGACAGGAAGACACTGGGGAGAGTGGAGAGGACAGGAAGACACTGGGGAGAGTGGAGAGGACAGGAAAACACGGGAGTATGGAGAGGACAGGAAGACACTGGGGAGTATGGAGAGGACAGGAAGACACTGGGGGGTATGGAGAGGACAGGAAGACACTGGGGAGTATGGAGAGGACAGGAAGACACTGGGGAGAGTGGAGAGGACAGGAAGACACTGGGGAGAGTGGAGAGGACAGGAAAACACTGGGGAGTATGGAGAGGACAGGAAGACACTGGGGAGAGTGGAGAGGACAGGAAGACACTGGGGAGTATGGAGAGGACAGGAAGACACTGGGGAGTATGGAGAGGACAGGAAGACACTGAGGGGTATGGAGAGGACAGGAAGACACTGGGGAGTATGGAGAGGACAGGAAGACACTGGGGAGAGTGGAGAGGACAGGAAGACACTGGGGAGAGTGGAGAGGACAGGAAAACACTGGGGAGTATGGAGAGGACAGGAAGACACTGGGGAGTATGGAGAGGACAGGAAGACACTGGGGAGTATGGAGAGGACAGGAAGACACTGGGGAGTATGGAGAGGACAGGAAGACACTGGGGAGTATGGAGAGGACAGGAAGACACTGGGGAGAGTGGAGAGGACAGGAAGACACTGGGGAGAGTGGAGAGGACAGGAAAACACTGGGGAGTATGGAGAGGACAGGAACACACTGGGGAGTATGGAGAGGACAGGAAGACACTGGGGAGAGTGGAGAGGACAGGAAGACACTGGGGAGTATGGAGAGGACAGGAAGACACTGGGGAGTATGGAGAGGACAGGAAGACACTGGGGAGTATGGAGAGGACAGGAAGACACTGGGGAGAGTGGAGAGGACAGGAAGACACTGGGGAGTATGGAGAGGACAGGAAGACACTGGGGAGTATGGAGAGGACAGGAAGACACCGGGGAGTGTGGAGAGGACAGGAAGACACCGGGGAGTGTGGAGAGGACAGGAAGACACTGGGGAGAGTGGAGAGGACAGGAAGACACTGGGGAGAGTGGAGAGGACAGGAAGACACCGGGGAGTATGCAGAGGACAGGAAGACACTGGGGAGTATGCAGAGGACAGGAAGACACTGGGGAGCGTGGAGAGGACAGGAAGACAATGGGGGGTATGGAGAGGACAGGAAGACAATGGGGAGTATGGAGAGGACAGGAAGACACAAGGGAGAATGTAGGGGTAATGCATATACTTCATTATTACACTTTTAACAATGTCATTGCTGCAGAATAATCAAGCAGTGTAATAGGCTCAGTAAACAAGCACCAATCTAGCAGATCAGCACTCATTTACAATAGTGATCGGGCCATGTAATATGGCGCCTACGTACACTCTTTATCGTTCGCTACCCCTGCCTATCATCATGACCAATCAGTCTCCTTTTTTATAGTTGCAAATACAGTCCCCAAAAAGTTCAATCTCCTTTTTACCTAGTCAGTCTCCTCCTCCTTCTGACAGCCTCAAATATCATCCACTATATTCATTCTACTTCCTACTGGTGAAAATATTATCCCCAGTAAATTCCTAGTTTAGTCGTCTTCAACTTCTGGCAGCTAAAAATATCCCCAACAGGTTCTTATTGTCTCAATGTTAAATGTTATTAATTTTAACATGAATAAAAAGGATGGAGCAGTCAGCTGCCTACTCTTGTACTCTCTGTGGGCTCTGCATGGGTGGAGCCAGTCACCAACATTCTTCAATAGCTATATTAGAATTGTTTCCGTATCTGATCTGTTTTCTTGTTCTTATCTATCCACAGGATGACCGGGAGAGAATTCTTCTCAAGATTCCCGACTCTTTATCCTTTTCTTCTGGAACAATTGGAAATTGTTGCCAACACGGTTGACAGGTACAACAGATATTGTAGAAAGAACTTTGTGCACGTTTCTATTGACTCTATTAGACAATAACTGGGAAAAATCCAGCTGTATAGATTATTTTTTTCCTGCAGATATCGTTTTCCCGGCAGCAATTATATTGGCCATTTACTGTATGTCACAAAAAGGTGCTGGTTTAAATCTCTAACGTATGAGAATTCTTTATGTTGGACGATCCCTATTTATTAGAAGGGTCCTGTACCCTAAGTAGGTTACATAGTGTCCTTGTCCTGGGACCCTCAGTGATTAGCTGTAAAATCATTTTTCTGCTTGGGGATTTTCTTTGAATGAGTAGATAGGAATTCTGGTATGGGACCCTGCTACTAACTAGCCTCTAGGGTGTATATATATATATATATTTTTTTTCTTTGAACACCTTTAACATCAGTTAAAAAGTCAAAGCAGAAATATGCCTTTAATATAGTCATGTTTTACATCTAAAACTAAAAATAGATTCTGGTATTCTGGGATATACAGTATCTTTATTTTGTCTCTTTATATTGTTTCTTAGGATGTTTCCTATATATCCTGCTTAGTTTTGTATACTGTATTATATAAGCCTATTATCAATGTGATAGGAATCCATGCTGGAAACTATAAAGAAGTGGGATAATCGTAATAGGGGGTCAAGAGCCATGCATGGGTCCAGGAGATGGGAAGCCATGCATGGGTCCAGGAATGAAATGGGAAGCCATGCATGGGACCAGGAATGAGATGGGAAGCCAGGCATGGGACCATGAATGAGATGGGAAGCCATGCATGGGACCAGGAATGAGATGGGAAGCTATGCTTGGGACTAGGAATGAGATGGAAAGCCAGGCATGGGACCATGAATGAGATGGAAAGCCATGCATGGGACCAGGAATGAGATGGGAAGCCATGCATGGGACCAGGAATGAAATGGGAAGCCATGCATGGGACCAGGAACGAGATGGGAAGCTATGCTTGGGACCATGAATGAGATGGGAAGCCATGCATGGGACCAGGAATGAGATGGGAAGCCATGCATGGAACCAGGAATGATATGGGAAGCCATGCATGGGACCAGGAATGAGATGGGAAGCCATGCATGGGACCAGGAATGAGATGGGAAGCCATGCATGGGACCAGGAATGAGACGGGAAGCCATGCATGGGACCAGAAATGAGACGGGAAGCCATGCATGGGACCAGGAATGAGACGGGAAGCCATGCATGGGACCAGGAATGAGACGGGAAGCCATGCATGGGACCAGGAATGAGACGGGAAGCCATGCATGGGACCAGGAATGAGACGGGAAGCCATGCATGGGACCAGGAATGAGACGGGAAGCCATGCATGGGACCAGGAATGAGACGGGAAGCCATGCATGGGACCAGGAATGAGATGGGAAGCCATGCATGGGACCAGAAATGAGATGGGAAGCCATTCAGAGGGCAAAGATTGAGAATGGTCGCTCATCTCTATTGAGGACCAATAAATAAACAATTATGGAAGAAATGATTTTTTTTGTTTTTTTTCTTTATTATTTGGGCTAATTTATTTTTGTATAAATTTGGGTGATCGGCACAAAGAGACTTCACTGTATATATAATCAGATCCCAACATTGAACCGTCTGACCACATACTTGTCCATACACATGTGCGGCACACAGCATCAAGTGAAAATGAGTATTGAAGAGGTTCCTGGTTGGCATTGACACAAGGAGAGCACTTTTCCCATCGCCAGTGCCAATGACGTGCTGGGAGGTGTCTGGCTATGTGGCTAAGGTCAACTCCTATGAAAATGTCTCGAATCTCCTATAGTTGCTAGAAGACTGTTTGGCCTATCAAAGTAAATGGGTGTGCTGCTATATAGTAGAGATGTATATTGCGAGATATGATGCTGAGTAGCATGCATATATTGTACTGGTGCATAGAGTCCTGCAAATAGTACACCATAGCATTTCTCTTCGGAGAGACAGTATACAATGAGGGTTTTCACAGGCCCATACACAGTTTGGAGATGGAAGCAGTGTGACGGACGGGTTGCTGTAGTAAGCAGCGAGAGCTGGAAATGACGCTGTAACCCATTGCCGAGTATATTTACACCTGTGGTGAGCGAGTTTTCAGTCCGGCAGCCACTGAAGTAGTAAACGCTTGTTATGAAAACTCCAGCTGTCCACAGGTATTTTTCCGTGTTTTGGCGGTTGAGGGGGTGGCACAGTAAGGAGATTTATAAGCCCTGTGCATCCCTCCAGGAAATGTTATAGTGCTGTATTTACGGAAATGTCTTACACCATGTGTCCAGGGAAAATAAAAAAATAAAAAATAAATTATTTATTAAAGAAAAATCCATTGATTATGCACAGAAGTCGTGCATGGTCCTGGTAGTAGTATGCAAGCCAAATTCCTCCCCCGGTAATATTTACGGTATGTGGTGTAAAAAACTGTCCAGCTACTTATGGCACAGAATCTGGATATAGTGTATGTAGTGTAGTGTACAGGAGCAGAGGTGGGATGTGTATCATATTTTCTCAGGCACACTATGTACTTAACTATGTACTTACAATATATATAGTGGTACCTTGGTTTATAAGTAACTTGGATTAAGAAGAGCTCACAGTTTTTCAAAATTGTGCCTTGGTTTCAGAGCATTGATTTGGTTTAAGAGCTTCCTGTACTGGGTGGGTGCGGGAGTGGAGGAGGGGCATGGTCTGCATAGTGTGGTCTACAGCACTGTACTCAGGAAGTCTCCCTCACCTTCCAAATCATGGCAGATCCACTTCAGGCTGGGGCTTACATCGGGGGACAGGACTGGGAGGTAATCTCTCCATAGCTGTAACCTCTCTCTCTCCCCGGACAGAGAGTGCTGCATGTATGTGCCCACATCTGTCCTGCTCATTCCTTCATACTCCCTGCAGTCTCTGTCAGTCTTGATTGGTCCATGCCGAACCCACCCCCTTCCCCATTGCTGTCATGTGACCACACAGACCTCTGACAACCGCCCTGCATCTCTGTTCTAGCCTGTTGTACTACATTACTGCATTATGGGGATCTGCAGCTCCATCCTGTATCTACAAACTGCTGCTGTTTCTTCAGGTTTATCCCTTTACTATACATTATAGACCACATGCTGATACTATACTGTACAGTAACTTATAATATAACATTTCCAGCTGTTTTAAAATGTTTGTTTCATTTGTTTTACATGTGATTCAGAATATAAAATCATTATTTTGGGGGTTGTGGAACCAATTGGCTTCATTTCAATTATTTCTTATGGGAAAATTTGCTTTGGTTTAAGAGCATGGTCCCGGAATGAATTATACTCGTAATCCAAAGCACCACTGTATATGCTAAGCTCCCTGCGCTTAGCATCAAACGCATTGTCCAGTGTGTACTAGACATTGCTTATACTTATAACATAGACAATAATTTGTTTAAATGGTTTTTGTTGGAATATTCATCTTAAGGGTGCATTGACACATACAGGATCCGAGGCAGATTTGATGGTGCAGATTTGAATCATCAAATGTGCAGCGGATCCCTGACGTGTGAACGCATCCTAAGAGGCAGAAGTAGTATGGTCCAGTCAGGGTCCTGTATATTCCTTTGCACTGAATTTTACATTTTTATTGAACAAAGTGAGCAACGTTCTAAACAGTCGTCATTAAGAAATTGCCATTTGTTTGCCAGAAAGATAAGATTAATGTCTTCCAGCCTAGATTGTGGACAGAAGGGAGAGCATACATGGAGGGCAGCTCACTTAGGCAGCAGATAGGGTGGAGAAGTTGTCTCAAACTGTGGCCCTCCAGCTATTGCAAAACTACAATTCCCATCATGCCTGGACAGCTAAAGCATGATGGGAACTGTAGTTGTGAAACAAGAGGAGGGCCACCGTTTTACACCAGTGGTGCAGAGAGAGTATAGAGCACACACAGTAAACTGAAGAGATTAAGCAAGTTTTTTTTTTTTTTTTTTTAAATAAAGGCCTATAGAGAAGCCTATACTACTAGCCTACTGGTGGCCGCAAGCAGCCTCAATATTATCCTTTACCTCTTTCAGTGCAAGTGATTTGGAGCAGTGTAACAGAGAAATGGTAGTCTGATCCGCTTTAACAATATATAATACTTTTTATTTGAGCACAGAATGTTGATCTTTGTGTTTAATAGTGGACGTTAATTGAAAGAGGTTATTTCAAGATTACACCTTGAATAATAATGTGATCACTGGGACAATAACGGATCTGAGATTTGAGGCTCTCCTGCTACATCTCCATTTATTCGCTATGAAATAACCGTAGATAGCGAAGTGCAGTTCTCCGCTACCACTCCTTTCACATGGGGTGTTGGGACCAGCAACCCCCATGGCCACCTATCCAGAATGGTGGAGGACCCATCAGTCAGACATTATCCACCTTTCTTCTGGATAGGTGATACTTTTTAATCCTGGGATAACTCCTTTAAATGTCAGACACCATGAAGGTGAATAAATATTGTCAGGCATTATACATACATGAGATATACAGCAGATGAGTCCTATGTGAACAGAACCTAAGGGTAGTTCAACGATATGTAGAAAGTCCGGTTCGGCACCATTGTCAGAAATTGCACTCGCAGCGCGAGTAGTCACCTAAACATGGCCCTTACAGCTACCAAGGGGTGCTCACTATCCAAAAAGCCAATTCAGAATTCAGCAGTCTATGCAGATAAGGAAAAAATGTAGGATGCGGCGCTCACTATGCAAGTTGCGAGCAGAAATGCTTATTAGAAGTCCTTTTCGGTTGCAGGTGCATTGCAAGGAAGAGAGAGCTAGACAGACACGTTACAGTGACGGACCATTCATGGCATTTCCTATAGCGGCGTGCTCCACAATGGAGGAAAGACACAAAATAGTCCATCGCTGCAACGCGCCTTCCTAACTCTCTCTCTTGCAATGTATCAGTATCCGAAAAGTACTTCTATTAAATGTTTCTGAAAGAGTCACTGAAAGTGACTCTGTACCCACAATCTGACCCCCCCAAACCACTTGTACCTTCGGATAGCTGCTTTTAATCCAAGATCTGTCCTGGGGTTCGTTCGGCAGGTGATGCAGTTATTGTCCCCTTGCCCAACGGCCAGGGCTTAGAGTATCTGTGCCCTAACTTTGCACCACCATCCGTCCCTCCTCCCCACCCTCTTCATCGTTAGGAATGCCACTGGAACATTTTCTCCTGTCTGAAAATTGCACAGGTGCTTTAATGATCCATCCCATATTTAGTGTTCACACAGCTGATGAATAGGAGACAATCTGCCTGGAACATTCCTAATGATGAGGAGGGCGGGGAGGAGGGACAGAGAGGTTGTGCCTGCCTAATGCATACATAGTCTAGGCCTCGGCCATTGGGCACAGGGCTGCCAGTTAAAAAGTTGTTTTTTAGGACAATAACTGCATCACCTGCCGAACCGACCCCAGGACAGATCTTGGATTAAAAGCAACTATCCGAAGTGGTTTGGGGGAGTCAGATTATGGGTACAGAGTCGCTTGAAATGGTTAGTGCCACATCCAATTTTTTTGTTATCTGTATAGCTGTAAGATAATTCCTTGTCATAACCAGATTTTTTTCATTTGTTGCCTTATTACAACTGAGAGCATATTACTGATTTGTCCCATTTTAAAGGGGAGCTCCAGCAAAAAATGTTTTCTTTCAAATCAACTGTTGTCAAATCCCCTTAGAAAACCCCTCTTTCTCTGGACAGTTCCTTGCATGGACAGAGGTGGCAGCAGAGAGCACTGTGTTAGACTGGAAAGAATATACTACTTTATGCAGGACATACAGCAGCTTATAAAAACTGGAAGACTTGGGATTTTTAAATAAAGTAAATTACAAATCTATATAACTTTCTGACACCAGTTAATTTGAAATAGTTCCCCTTTAAGGGACCTTCCTCTTGAACTGTGATTGACACCTGAGGCTTGCTCATGACTTTAGCTGAGATGAGGTTAACCAGGAGTGTTCAAATGTCTAAAATGCAAATAAAAGCACAGGATAAATATAGAGCACAATAGTGAAAAGCTGACAGAGTAAAAAGTCACTTCCATGTTCACCCACACACCCTGAGCGGAGTGAGAGGTCACTTTGTGTGTGGATTCAGAGACCAAATAATAGTCGGTTTAAGTTCTGTGTCTCATTTTTCTGCCTTCATTTTCCTTTTATCTTAAGTAAACAAGCTAAGGGTTAGAATAACTTGGAGCAACAGTGGAAACCACAAAAACAGGCGTTCTTGGGTTTTATATCTATTTATTTAAAATTGAGCAGAAAACTGGGTTTGGCGTCACTTTCTTTGGTTACCCTTAGCATAGTCTCGGGCAGGATTTATGTATTTTTATTGAATTGAAATACTACACTGGATACATTTTTGCATTCTTTGTAATAGAGAAGGAATATTTGTTCTCTGTTTGTTACTTTACTACTGTTGTTTTTTTGTTTTTTTTTTCCTTTTTCTTTTTTTAAGGTAGGTCCTGGATTCCAAATGGTCTTATGGGTTTTATAGCGTAGTGAGGAGGCATTTCTATTGCATAAAGAACCCTCCAGAGTATCATTGGGATAGAAACCCTTCAGGAAGCTGTGGGGCCCTAAGTTTATACTAGTTTAGAGATGAGCAGTTTTCTTACAGTTAGTTTTGACTTCTATTCTATACGTTTGGACGCTGGATTCTAGAAAAATAATGTTTGACACACAGAGATCTCCTAGGACTAAATCAATCTGTACCTCTTTTTTTTTTGGCCAAGACAGCTTAACCCTACTAAATGTAATCCTAATCCTAACCATTTAAATGGGTTATCCAGTGCTACAAAAACATAGTCACCGTTTTTCAGAGACAACACGACTCTTGTCTCCAGGTCAGGTGCAGTTTGCAATTAAAGCGTAACTGTCATGTTTTTTTTTTTATTGCAGAAATCAGTAGTATAAGCGATTTTAAGAAACTCTTTAATAGGTTTCATCAGCCAAAAAAGCCTCCTTCTGTACTCAAGAAGCAATCTCCCAGCCTCCCCCCCCCCCCTGACTTCTTATCTGTGCATTATCAGGCAAACACGTCTTCATTACAGAGAAGCCAGTGAAGACGGGCTCTGCTCTCTCCATTGTAAGCCTATGAAGGGGGGGAGGGGCTGGAGGAGATGAGGGAGCAGGAAGAGGTGACATGAAGGTCAGCTGTTTGTAGACTCTCTGGGCAGCTAAACCGCAGGATTCTGGGGTCAGAAAGGTCAGTGCTTATCTATGAACTTACTGAGAGAAGATTGCAGGGTGTTGTGCTTTGCAAGACTGCTCCGTGCTCAGTCACTCCTAACAGCCCCTCCCCTCTCCATAGCCACATAATGGACAGAGAAATCCTGCTTCATCTGATGTGAGGGGGGAGGCTGGGAGATTGCTTTTTCAGTCCAGAAGGAAACTCTTTTAGTACATAAAACCTATTACAGAGTTTCTGAAAATCGCTTGTACTGTTGATATTTAATATTTTCAGAAAAATGACCCTGAAATGACAGTTACAATTTAAGCTTTATTCATTTCAATGGAACTGAGCAGTAAAACCTCGCCCAAGCTGGAGACTAGAGTGGGGCTGTTTCTGGAAGAAAGTGCCCATGTTTTTGTAGCGCTGGATAACCCCTTTAATGTTTAGTTAGGGAGTGGGACCCATACTGGGGTTTAGTAGTGCTTAGACCCTGTCTAACCTTAACCAAACTTTACAGGTTAGGTTACAGCACTTCCCTTGTGGTGAGCGCTTTCACGCGGCACAACGTTATGATGCGTTTCAACTCCCTCTGGCGCCCCCCGTGGCCTCTTTTCTTGCGGTCTCACATCTTTTGAGGCGGGAAGCCAAAGTTGTCTATGCAGCTCTATGAGAGCACTCTCATAGAGATGCTTTGATTTTCTGTCTTCAAAAGGCCAAAGAGGGGTCAGAAGAGATGCATCGTTGGTGCCAGTGGAATCCAAACAGCTTAGGTAAGTATACTGTACGCTCCAGCCTGCAGTCAGGGAGCAAGTCAAACAATTTGGGTGGAGTGCTTCTTTAACCTCTTAAGGACATATGACGTACCGGTACGTCATATGTCCTCACTTGCACTTCAAAGCGGGGCCGCGCGGCGGCCCCGCTTTGAAGTGCCGCGATCCCGGGTGCCGCGAGTAGCCCGGGACCGCTGCTATTAGCGGGCACGGTCGGATCGCCGTGCCCGCTAATTAGCTAATCTGAGGCAGCTGTCAAAGTTGACAGCTGCCTCCGATTACCGGAGGCAACGTTTCCCTGGTGTCTAGTGGGGGAGATCGCTCCTCCGGGACCTTGTCCCGGAGGAGCGATCTCCGTTACTGATGCCGGCCGGGGACGCGTCCAAGATGGCGCCGTCCTCTGCTCGGCACTCGTTCGTTTTCGGCTGCAGCAGCCGAAAGCAAACGAGTGCCGATCTCATGGATCTCTGCAGCATATCTATGCTGCAGAGATCTCAATGAGAGATCACAGTGTATATACTAGAAGTCCCCTAGGGGGGCTTCTAGTATATGTGTAAAAAAAAAAAATAGTGTTGTTTATAGTAAAAAGCCCCCTCCCCTAATAAAAGTCTGAATCACCCCCCTTTTCCCAGGTTTTAAATAAAAGTAAACAAATAAATAAATAAATAAACATGTTTGGTATCGCCGCGTGCGTAATCGCCCAAACTATTAATTAATCACATTCCTGATCTCGTACGGTAAACGGCGTCAGCGCAAAAAAATCCCAAAGTGCAAAATTGTGCATTTTTGGTCGCATCAAATCCAGAAAAAATGTAATAAAAAGCGATCAAAAAGACGTATATGGGCAATCAAGGTACCGATAGAAAGATCACATCATGGCGCAAAAAATGACACCTCGCACAGCCCCATAGACCAAAGGATAAAAGCGCTATAAGCCTGGGAATGGAGCGATTTTAAGGAACGTATATTGGTTAACAACGGTTTGAATTTTTTACAGGCCACCAGATACAATATAAGTTATACATGTTACATATCGTTTTAATCGTAACAACTTGAGGAACATGCATAACAAGTCAGTTTTACCCCAGGGCGAATGGCGTAAAAACACATTTCCCCCAAATAAAAGAAATGCGTTTTTTTTTTCAATTTCACCACACTGAATTTTTTTCTGGTTTCGCAGTGTACTTTATGCAAAAATTCAGCCTGTAATTGCAAAGTACAATTAGTGACGCAAAAAATAAGGGCTCATGTGGGTTTCTAGGTGGAAAAATGCAAGTGCTATGATCTTTTATGCACAAGGAGGAAAAACCGAAAACGTAAAAACGAAAATGGGCCATGTCCTTAAAGGGTTAAGGCCCTAACCCTAGATTAGGATTTTTAGGGTTACCCACCTATACTAATACTAATTTAGGGTTAGGGTCTCTAATCTGACCATAACCCCAAATTTTTTGATCACTAAAATGACATTCACTATTTTGAGTGATTTCCTTGAACCAATCTCTAAGGTTTAATCAAACCATGTATTTCTACTCCTCATCCTACATGTTATTAGTGTCCACCAACAACTTGGGTTAAGACATCCTTCATTAGGAACTTTAGAGGTTTCCCACTCTTATTGTTATGCCATCTTATCTGCTTTTTAGTTGTTTATTTGGGAAATTCTTCTGTCTCTTTATTTGACAAGAAGCCAAGTAGATCTTCTTCGGGATAGTTGCATTAGTTCTTAGGTCAGTCAGCTGTCCAGGGTAATCATGTGCTACCCTGTAGCTAAGCGGGGTGCTAGTACATATGTATTCTCATCTATCTCTAGAGAGTGGCTACTGTTTTTTTAGTACTCTAGAAAAGAGTTTGCAAATTAGCTGCCCTCTAAAAGGAGGAAAACTATCTCTCTAGTTGGTGTTGGAGGGGTCTACGGACGACCAGACCAGAGACAGCAACTAAGTGCTGATCTGCAGGATCAGGGGTCATCTGCAGAGCCTTTGCAAGACTCAGCCAATCAAGTGGCCCATTATAACAATGACTTGATTGGCTGCACCACATATTCAGACAAGTTAGTTTGCAAGGAGGTTGCTCCTCCCTTTACATGGCTCATTTCAGTGAAATAAGATGCGTACTATTTGTAAAGTGACTTACTAGAGATGAGTTCCACTCTAGCACTCAAGTCCAGTGGTTTTGCATTTGATTACTGGTGGCTGAAGAAATTGGATGCAGCCCTAGGGAGTCTGAGAAAACATGTTTCCCTATTGCTGCATTCAATTTTCAAGAAACCGGTATTTAAAGCGACTCTGCACCCACAATCTGCCCTCCCCAAATTGCTTGTACCTTCGGATAGCTGCTTTTAATCAAAGATCTGTCCTGTGGTCTATTCAACAGATGATGCAGTTATTGTCCTAAAAAGCAACTTTTAAACTTGCAGCCCTGTGTCAAATTGCCGTGGCCTAGAGTGTCTGTGCATTAGGCTTGCACAGCTCCATCCCTCCTTCCCACCCTCTTCATTAGGAATGATCCAGGCTGGTCTACTATTCATCACGGCACATGTGTTGGATCGTTAAGGCACCTGTGCAGTGTTCAGACAAGTGAGGAATAGAAGAAATTCTGCCAGGGCCATTCCTAATGGTAAAGAGGGTGGGGAGGAGGGACGGAGAGGCGGTGCAAGGTTAGGGCACAGACACTCGAGTCCACGCCAATTTGACACAGGGCTGCAAGTTCAAAAGTTATTTTTTAGGACAATAACTGCATCACCTGATGAACGGACCCCAGGTCAGATCTTGGATTAAAAGCAGCTATCCAAAGGTACAAGCAGTTTGGGGAGGGCAGATTGTGGGTACAGGGTCGCTTTAAGTGCCAAACAATTGGACTTGAGCATGCTCAAATTGCACTCATCTCTATAACTTTCCCACAATCCCCTTTGCTTGTAGGCTGAGTGGAAATCAAGTGCAAGCACTTCCTTGAGATTGCAGTTGAACTGAACATGCCTGGCCACCTTAGTGGGTCATAACCAAAGGCAACAGGTTATCAAAACAAAACAGGCACCTAGGCAATTATAAACTATATCTCTTATACAGAACATTATGAGAAATGCTTTTACATTTGAAATATGTTAATTTCTCATCATGCATCAGTTTAGACTGAGTTTTCTTAATCGCACTGCCTTTTTAAGTCCTTGTCTTACCTTTAGAGAGCCATGCAACATTACCAGAGATGCTAACTACGCCTGAAACCAATTTGTTAACAGTCATTCATCTCTATTCATACTTCTAGGCTTCTTATTCCTGAGCATTATCTATATTCAGGTCATATGAAAGGGTGAACAGTCAAGGCATAACCAGACATTCTCTGTAAATCTAGTTTATGAAGTTCTCCACCTTCCAAGGTTTCTCTTTAGCTAAACTTATACATTAACAATGAGTGTGCTTCTAATGAACTTGCAAATACCATTGACCTGTATGAGTTCCATCCTAGTATCACTCTGCAAGATGCAATCGTGGAAATTGTAGGAGCTCCTAAAGGAAGGTTCTAGAAAGGTGGAGAAGTGAGATCATATAAAAAAGTCATCTAGAAGTTTAGGGTTCTGTCTTTTCAGACTAAGCAGGAATCTAGTAACTAGAGACTCTGCCTTGGGATTGGTGAGAAGGAGTGGTGAGGGTTAGAAAGATGACTATTTTGTGGTGAATGGTGGGTTTTATACCGAGCCAGCAGTCTACCAGAAACTAACAGTGTTGATTGAGAGCAGAGAATTTTTTTTCTCATGTGACTTATTCTTATCTGGTGGTGAAAAGTGTCGGATCCGGGTGTCCCTGTGGTCGTGACATTGCGGATTGATCCCGTAAGCCCAGTCCTGGTTAAACTGCACAAACTGTAATGTCTAAAACGTGTGAAATCATACGTGCTGCTAAAATGCTAAATTCTGTAAATCTGCAACTTAAACTAAATAGACGTAAGGAAAATAAGTATTCTTTAGGGCTTTATCAAGCGAAGAGAAGCTAGCCCTGTACTTCAGCACCAGCCAGGTAATGTAATACTGCCAAAAGTGGTAACCGAAAAAAGACACTCTCTAAATGAAAAAGTGTTAAACTATATTATCAAATGTAGCAGGGCCATGCTAAGGCCTGTCTCTGTGTTTTTTTTATTTTTCCTTAGTTTTTACATAGTTTTTTACCTCTTCCTACTGTTCCTTCTCTTACCATGATCTTGCTTCTGTTTCCTCTTATGCATTGTTGATATACCTTTCTTTTTACTTGTTCACATCTTTTTCTTTTGCATGGTTAATGTCTAGTGAGGAGCGAATTCGCAGAACTTTAGGGTTCGCAAGAACCCAAACAATTGGCAATCGAATCCCACTGTCTGGAGAAGGTGGATGCAACCCAAGGACTGCCTGGAAAACATGAATACCCCTTATAGCCTATGGTGTGTTTTACAGCCTTAGGCCATAATACGATCCAGTTGATCATTTAACCTCTTTAATGTCTTCCCTTTAAAGTATACAGATTTAAATCCTTAAAGAGGTTTTCCTAGAAATATTTACTTTTCCCCTATCTACAACATAGGGTAAAAGTAAGAGATCACGGGGTCCAACCTCCCTACCCACCGCTGATCTCCATATTGGGCCCCCGGCTTCTTTGTTATGAGTAGAACCAAGGCAGAAATCAGTACCCATAGATCCTTCTCTTCTGAAGTTTTTGGCCGACACAGAACTGTCAATATGATATGATTAACCCTTACTCACGACTGTGAGTGATCCATCTATGCTGGGTGAGGACACGGAGTGCACAGGCCTCAGCAGGAGCATGGGAAAAGCCAACTGTTGGTTTTTAGCCTTAGGTCCTGGTGATCTGCAGTGGGCGAAATCTTTTCTCTAGCCGCTGTCTGGGGATTAAAACCCACTGCGGATTGCAGGGCTCTGAGAACTTGGATAATCCCTTCAGCATGGACAGGTTTTAGTCGCTCATGAGGGGTAGCCGCACCCCTTGTTTTAGCCAGCCATAGCTGGGTACAGAGGCGTAGCTAATGTCTCTTGGGCCCTGGTGCAAGAGGTCAACTTGGGCCCCCCCTTACCACATACTGACTAATAACACCACATACTGACTAACACCACCGCTGCTACTGATTAAAACCACCACATACTGACTAACACCACTGCTGCTACTGAATAAAATCCTCTGTACATAGACCAATATCACTTCATACAGTCATATAGAGGTGGACGCACTGTACACAGGCTCTATACACCATATACATTACAGTGCAGTTATATCAAGTGACTCACAGAGGATGTCTTCTCTCATCAGAGTTCTTCCCTTTTCATCTTCTCCATCTGCCCTGGGCCGTTATGAGAACTTCTCAAAACCACAAATCCACAGAATCTGCCAGACAGTATAGAGATGAGGATGGTGAGGAGTGAGGAGCCTAATATGTCTAACTGCACATGTGTATTGGCCCCTTTACACCCTCATTTAGTAGGTAGCCCTAACACTATGTGATCCCCCATATAGTACATATCCCCCTATTGTATACACACCCCGTGGAGTCCACCTTATAGATGGCCCCCAATGTTTCCACCTTATAAATGGCCCCCCAATGTTTCCCCCTTAAGATGGCCCCCTGTGTTGTCCCTATTATAGATGGCCCCCCATGTTATCCCCCATATAGATGGCCCCCCATTTTATCCCCCTTACAGATGCCCCCCATGTTGTCCCCTCCTCTTGCCCCTCCATTATCATACTACTACCCCTTTCATCCTCCTGCCCCTACATCATCATACTACAACCACCTCTATCATAATACTACTACCCCTTCATCCTCCTGCCCTTTCATCATCATACCACTACATCCTTTCATCCTCTTGTTCATCCATCATCATACCACTACATCCCCCATCATCCTCTTGTTCCTTCATCATCATACCACTACACCCTTCATCATCCTCTTGTTCCTTCATCATCATACCACTGCACCCTTCATCATCCTCCTGTTCCTTCATCATCATACCATTACACCCCTCATCATCCTCTTGTTCCTTCATCATTATACCACTACACCCCTCATCATCCTCTTGTTCCTTCATCATTATACCACTACACCCCTCATCATCCTCTTGTTCCTTCATCATTATACCACTACTTTCCTCATCATCCTCTTGTTCCTTCATCATCATACCACTACATCCCTCATCATCCTCTTGTTCCTATATCATCATACCACTGCACCCCTCATCATCCTCTTGTTCCTTCATCATCATACCACTACACCTCTCATCATCCTCTTGTTCCTTCATCATCATACCACTACACCCCTCATCATCCTCTTGTTCCTTCATCATACCACTACACCCCTCATCATCCTCTTGTTCCTTCATCATCATACCACTACACCCCTCATCATCCTCTTGTTCCTTCATCATCATACCACTACACCCCTCATCATCCTCCTGCCCTTCCATCATCACACCACTACACCCCTCATCATCATCTTGTTCCCTCATCATCATACCATTACACCCTTCAACATCCTCTTGTTCCATCATCATACCATTACACCCTTCATCATCCTCTTGTTCCATCATCATACCATTACACCCTTCATCATCCTCTTGTTCCATCATCATACCACTACACCCCTCATCATCCCCTTTAAAACAACAAAATCTATACTCACCTGAATGATTTCTCTAGTCCTAGTCACACGCACTGGCGGGGCTTCCCGGGACCAGGTTTTTGTCGACGCGATGCTCCCTGCGCCGGAAGTACTTCCCCCCGGCGCACACAGAGCTCCCTGGGGAGCCGCAAGTCAGCCGGGGGCCCGTCCCAGCCTGCCTCTTGTGTTTGCAAGCAAAACATTGCTTGCGGTCACAAGAGGGAGTGGGAGGGGGGCAGTGCAGTGGCAAGGGGGGGCCTCGCGGGCCCCTCCTTGGTAGCGGCCCGGTCGCAGAGGCGACTGCTGCGACCACGGTCGCTACGCCACTGGCTGGGTAGACTGAAAAGGAGCTTATAGACTGGATCCTCAGGCACTTTCCAGATGGCCAGGTGCCATGTACAAAATTCTCTGGCCCTAAAGCTTTTGGCTGGATCCTAGTAGGAACTGGAAAAAACTTGACACTGAGCTAAACTAGATCTAAGCACATGGCCCTCTCCACCCCTATTTATAGACTTTGGGGCTGTTTGCTATTGGTGGAGAGAAGACAGAGAGACAGAAGGACTGAGCCCTGATAGGCTGGGCAATAGAGAAAAGTATATTTTCCTAGGCAATATTTGCAGGGATTGGTCAGCCTGACAAACCAATTCTCAGCAGGTGGCAGACACAAGAACATGTGCGGAATCACGTACACAATTAACCCTTACATGCTTCAGCATGTGCTTGCTTGAACAGAATGGTTATACAATGACACCTACTGACCAGATGCAGAAATACACCCTTTATCCACAGATTAAACCCTGCCGCCCAATACACATATAATTAACAACAGTAACTCATAGGTTCAGACACTGCTAGACACTACATAGTCTCTTGCATTTACCCAGTCCCTGCTTTTTTTTAACCTTTTTGTATATCCATTTTTTTTATTAGTTTTTTACCACTATTTTTTGTACATTTGTTTTTTTATTTTTTATTACAAATAGAAATCTGCTAACATACTTATTTAGCTAAAAGGTTGACTCTTCCAGTGTTCCAATTCTAACCGTCTCCTGTGTACCTTGTAATGCGCTGACCGTGTAAGGAGACGGCTGGCAGGACTGGAATTGGTCATGTGTTATGTTTATACAAGATGCTTTTCATTAAGGTCCATGTTAATAAGCTCGCTAAATGGATTCTGTGCTGCAGCAAGTTTTGTGTTCTTTGACAGGCGGTTGGTGTACTATTAAAAGAAACAGATTACACATTGCCGTATTCAACATTATGCGCTGTGTTTGCTGCCCACGTGTCTTTCCTTATGGTGTTTTCTTTTTCTTTCTTTTTTTTTTTTTATTGAATGACTAACCAAATGCATCCAGTAACTCACATGGCAATGCTGTGTACATTACTGGAACTGCTGTAGCGTCTATGACCAGAAACGGAAAAAACTAAAACTTTACTAGGTTGTTGCCTTCATTTTTATTGTAGCGTCTTCATATAGTGTGATTATTCTGCTGATGGACCCTGAAGATAATGCCATTAATTCAGAGTTATCAGTAAAAGCTATAGATGATAATCTAGCCAAACTGACTGGCCAGATGTAGTCTAATCAGTCCTTTGCCTTTGGGTGAGTGTTGCAGAGGTGGAAAATCTATTGGTGTCCTATAAAAATTAATCTCGTGAGCTCAAGTGCCAGCTAGGCATTGCCAAGCCACAGCATGCATGCTTCCTCCTTCCCCCGACCACTCCCTACTGTGCAAAAAAAGGGCCTGTGGAGCCTCATTTAAGAGTCTCAAAACACAGGACTAGCCAGATATTCCTCTTGCTGATGTGGAGAGCTCAATGCTGTATATTCATGCAGGGTAGGAAGGATGCATGCATGCTGCAGCTTGGCAACACCTCCCTGGCACTTGAGCTTTGAGCTTGATATAGAGCTGACAAATTCCTATAATGGTTTAAAAAAACAATTGTGCCAAGAAATGAATGGCATTCCCAAAAAGCTGATCCAGCTAGGCCAATCATTGCAAAAAAGGTTGATAGGCTAAGTTCATATACCTGTTGTTATTGTTATTTTTATTATAATTATTATTTATTTATAAAGCGCCCTTAATTCCAGAGCGCTATACAAAAGATAGGGGTAACAAGCAGAGCAATACAAGATCAGAACACATTACATGAAGGCAAAAGACAGGCTGGTACATGGGGGAAAGAAACAGGAGGTAAAGTGCAGCCAGTCAAGTGTGATGCAGAATTATAGGTTGTAGCCTAGTTAGAAGAGATGGGTTTTCAGGTCTTAAGGTGGATGAGAGCCGGATGTGTCGGGGTAGTGAGTTACAGAGTATATGGGAGGCGAGGGCAAAGTCTTGGAGGCGGTTGGGCGAGGTACGAACAAGGGGGGAGCGCAGATTGAGGTCACTGGAGGATTGCGTTGCGTGAGGGATGGTAGCGGGATATCAGGTCAGAGATTAGAGGGGACAGGTTGTGGATGGCCTTGTACGTCATGGTCAAAGATTTAAAGCGAATACGTTTTTATGGACCGATGGCAAATCTACAGTGAATACAGTACAAGTCTAATTGAAAGCCACATATTCTGCATCCTTTTCCTTTTGGGAATGGGGTTTATAATATATGTAGTGCCCAAAAGATGCCCATTTAGTGCCATCAAACCCCATAACTGCTTGCAAAATTTTAAAGGGATACTCCATTGAAAATGTTTGTTTTTCTTTCAAATCAACTAATTTACTTCTATTTAAAAATCTAAAATCTTCCCATATTTTTCAGCTGCTGTATGTCCTGCAGAAAGTGGCATATTCTTTCCAGTCTGACACAGTGCTCTCTGCTGCCACCTCTGTCCATGTCAGGAACTTTCCAGAAAAGGAGAGTTTTTCTATGGGGATTTGCTACAGCTCTTGACAGTTCATGTCTAAGACAGAGGTGTCAGACGAGAGCAAAGTGTCAGACTGAAAATAAAAACCACTTTCTGCAAGACATACAGCAGCTGATAAGTATGGAAATACTTCTATTTTAAATTGCAAAAAAAGGATTAAAAGTAAATTGCAAATCTATATAATCTTCTGAAACCGGTTGATATGAAAGAAAAAGATTTTTGTCGGGTTTCCCCTAAATGAATATCAACACACCACATCAGCTGAGGACCAGGAAAGGTTGGCGATCAGCATAGGATTGTTAGGGTGAGTATTCCTTTTTCGTCATTTCAAACCACTGTAAGCTATTTACAACAAACTTAATTATTAATATTATTTGTTTATAAAGTGCCCTTTATTCCAGAGCGCTATACAATAAATAGGGGTAACAAACAGGAACAATACAAGATAAAAACACATTACATGAAGGCAAATGGCAGACTGGTACATGGGGGAAGAGGACCCTGCCCGCGAGGGCTTACAATCTATGGCACTCAATGGGTCTATACAAAATTTGCCCCTTAAGTAATGCCATCATCATATTCCTGGTACTATCGTTAGCAGAATGACCTCACAGACTCAATAACATGACTAAAGCTTTGGGTGATAAAACTGAGATTTTGAGAAACTCTTTAAGGAAGCAACATCTGCAAAGAGTTTCTATGTTCTCTCCGTGTTTGCGTGGGTTTCCTCCAGGTACTCCGGTTTCCTCCCACACCCAAAAACGTACGCTATACAAATAAAAAAAACAAAAAACAAAACATTAAAAAAGCTAAACCCCAGTGTCTTACTAGACACTTGTCCTAGTAGAGCATATGGCTGAGTTACCCATGGTAGACATCCTTGATTCACGTCTACAGATTGGTCTCCATCTTTGTTTTTCATCCTTCTTCGTTGGTGTCACACTTCCCAGTCACCATTACGGGAGGCATTTGATACTCTTACTCTGTTGTGTACATATAACAACCATGTCAGGCAGTAAAAGAAGCCATCACTTTAAGGAGTGCAGCACTGGCCGGCCACCCTGTCATAACATGCTTATTTTCCGCATCGTTGTGCCCGCCTGTATAGAGGAATTTCTAAGCAACACAAATTGACAGGACGCTTTTCTTTTTTTTTTTTTTGTTTTTATGTTTCAGATGGTGTCCTGTGATGACAAATGTCTTTCAGGGTCTCTGGACTTTGTAAGAAGACAGGCTCTCTTCCATGCATTCTGTATTTTATGTGCCAGGCAATCCTCCTGACGGTTGGGGGGCAGTTTTATTAAGCCAGGGGCTGTCGGGAAGGTCAACAATCTTGCAGGCTCCTTTGTAACCTAGGAGCAAGGCTCTGATTTATGTCTTTAAGTTCAGAGAGTAAAAATAGTTTCTTGAGTGTGAAAAGTGTTGGATGTGGGACTGGGCAAAGCAAACAGCCGACTTCAATGCAAAGCAAATATCCTGCTCTTAGGTTTCTTAAGCAAATGTCAGGAAAACCGGAGCATCTGCCATTTTGTTTTCCTCTACATTACTAATATCGTATTAATAAGTTAGTCTTGGTTAATGCCAAAGTGTAGCTTTAATCTAGGGATTTATGTGCGGAAAATGTTACTACAAGGCTGGTTTGGGATAAAAAGGTTATTTTAATGAGCACAACCCAAGCACACAACCAAGACTGTGATGACTTTGTGCCGCTTCCATCCCGATACATCTGGTTTACATTCAAGGCTTTCGACAAGGATGGATGATGAAAACGTATACAAAAGCTTTAATTGTGCGGTGAAATGACACATATGTGTGGTAGACCACAGCAACTTATCGGATATAAATTTCCTCAGACATTTTTCAATAGCTCAGCATTGGATTTTAACCTGAAATTTCCAGTTTTTGGATATCATCCACCCGACTCTTACTTATTTTTGGGTACACCACCCAACTACATCTTTAAGACTCCTTCCATCTTCTGGAAATGTCTGTGCCATGATCCAGATTATAGATGAGCAAAACTACAGTAAGGTTAGGTTCGCGAAACCCACAACGTTCAGCATTTGACGCCCTGGTGGCTTGAGAAGATGGATGCAGCCATGTTTTCCAAGCAGCTATAGAGCTACATCCATCTTCTGCATCTGCATCTGCATCCATGCCTAATTCTTGGGGGTTTACGAATCCGAACTTACTGTAGTTTCACTCCTCTTTAGTCCTGATTCTTGTCTCTACAAGTAATTATGATTTCAGCTATGGAAGAACTAGGAATCTTGAATAACAGTCCAGGCAACTGTTGGCCCCAGTAGCTATGAATTAAGGAATCAAAAGTATTAAAAACTTTATTAGTTTAGAAATTGAATTTACAATTTTAAATAAGAGTTGTTCTTGAGGGTATTTTCTCACGACGCTCATGCCCTCTCTGCAACAGAATGGGCTCAACCTTTGCATTAGGCCCAAAGAGTTCAATCTTACAGCATAACCAACTACTCTATTCGTTGTAAGGTCCTGTGATATGTTTTGTAAATGCGATTTGGTAAATGGACAAATATGCCAATGGTTTGCTGACTGGGGGTAGGAAACCTATAATTTGTAAAGCCTATAGCCTTTAAAAAGTCTCACATTCAAAGGCTATATGCACCTTTGCACAATGTATTTAAAATAAAGTTTTTTTTTTAATTACCTTTTAGTGTATATAGATATTCCTCAGACTAGTTTATTTCCATGACTACAGACTACAAACAAACCCTGTGTAGTCTGCTCCTTCAGTTGCACTTCCTTCTATCTTTGTTCCCTTTTTCTCACTAAGGGTATGTGCATACTACAGAAATTGGGCGGAAGTTGAGTCGACACGGCGCTCTCTGCTTGAAGTTCTGCCTGTCCCATAGACTCAATGATATACTAAAGCTCATTATGCTGTCCGCCCAAATGTCCTATGTCAATTCTTTGATCGGACAGTGGGATGCGCTTCAGAATATCATTGAGTCTATGGGACAGACGGTACTTTAAGCAGAGACTGCCGTGCCTACTCAGCTCAAGTGATCACGGCATTGTAAGGATTTGGAGCCACTGGTGAGTAAGTTCATGGCCTAGAATTTCAGAGTTTACATATGAAGAACTATAGTATACATTTTCTGTGTTTCACTGATGACAGTCTTCTTTTTCTGTTTTATTTGAAGGGATTCACCTACGAATAAATGTGAGGTTTCTATATTAATTATCATACAAAGAAAATTAATTGGAACATTTCTTTGAAGAAAAATTGTGTGCGTATTATGGCACCCCCAGGTGTTCCACTGATTTCCTCTATGAATGTCCACCTTATATGTCAAAATTGATGGTTACTTATAATAAAAATACATATTACACATACACACACACAAATATTTTTTTTAAATAATTCCAATTAAAAAAAAATGTTCTGTTTTGGGTGATCTTACAGAGGAAATATTTTACCCGTTGGACAACCCCTTTTAAGGGTGAAATTCTTGCCATCGTCCTGTTTATCTAAAAGATCCCCATTCAGATGAACGGAACTCATTTCCAGTTGTGGAAATTTCTGTAACAAGTCAGCTCTGTGTGAACTAGCTCTAACGCTTTACACTTCCTTCCAGTCATACCACGGCCTTGTTATTCCAAATGATTACTCACCACTTGGCAAACCCTTGAGACATTTGGAAAGTGTCCACATCCTAGTTGGTAAATGGCATTAAATCATAGGGTAGACTTGAAGAGCATATACATGGGAGCTCTAACAATAGCCAAGGTCGACACACAGTATGAAGAGGGTTTTTTTTCTTTGCCTTCAAACAATGACCTATTTTAGCCTTTATAATAATGCAGCTGGTGGTTCTTGATGTCAGAGTTATGTAATGCTGAGAGTTAAAAGGGCTCTCTGGTGCAGGACAATAGGATATTCTGAATAAAGTGAGGGGGTTTAGAACCCATATGTCAGACTGGACAGTGGCACATCCTTCCATTACATGGGCTGCCCTGTGGTGGCGCTATTAGACAGGTAGAAAAAAAAAAAAATCAATGGTTCAGGAGTTAATTGTATAGCAAGTACTAAATGACCTACATAACATTTTTTTTTACCCAGAATACATCTAGTTATTACATTTCTTTCTTTTTCTTACAGTCATACGGGGGAATTGAAGCTCCATCCCAGCCTGTACCTTCTGCTCCTCATCCTGAGTAAGCTCTACCCATCTCCCATGGATGGCACCTATTCGGCACTCAGCATGGCTCCCTTCATCCCCTTTATCATGAGGTAATTCCTTCACATTAATCATGATTGAGTAAGGGTACTATAAAACGGGCTGACGAAGGCCTGATCCATATTGTAAACGAGCACCGATCTGGTCGATCAGGGCTCGTTTACTGAACTTATTACATGGCCCGATAATCGAATAGCAAGGGCTGCACAAACATCGTTAGGGATGTCCATGCAGCCCTTGCCCAGTTAATGCATTACCTGTCCACGCTCCCGGTCTTTTCCTGCGTTCTGCATGCGTCCTGACGCTGAGCTGACAGGCTGTTAGCCGATCTCTGTCCGGGGCACAGGAAAAGACCGGAAATGTGGACAGGTAATGTATTAACGGTTTGTTCAATCGTAGGCCTCGCATCGCTATTACACGTAGAGATGCGCTGTCGGCGGCCGATGATTTAAGGTCCGGACCTTAGAAAAAGATCAACCGATGATTGTTGTCTCTATTACACGGAGCGGCTGAATTGGGACGATTTGGCCGGTTAACGCTCCATGTAATAGGGCCCTAAGCCTAAAGTATGTGGGCCTCCAAAAATCCCAATTCATTAACTGATCACTCTCCAGCTTCTACATTTCTGTTCTGGATTGTGAGAGTTTCCAGATTATCAGATGTCAAATTGTTGGTGGTGTTTGGAAAACAATAGCGATTATCCCTGTGACTATATCAGTTTGCCGCAGGTGTTGTAAAGCTGTGGTGCAGCGCTGAAAAAGTGGTGTGAGGGGTGGTCTTTTTTGCCAATGTATGCCAGCCACAGGGATGATAATTTCCCCCATGGTCCTTAAAGGGGATTGCCACTTTATAGTAAAATAATTTTTTGTATAGTATAAGTAAGTATATTTAGATTACTTGATGACAGCAGCTTCCTGTGTACCTCATAGACTCCCCTCTTCAAGGCTGTTCTGCCCTGCTCTGGGGCAAGGCTGTCCATAAGATGGCCAACATGGAGGAGCATGTGACTATGCCCCGCCCCCAGCGTCCTCCATAGGCTTATACAAGCTCAGTGTTGGACACTGGGGGCGGGGCATAGTCACATGCTCCTCCATGTCAGCCATCTTATGTACAGACTCACCGCAGGGCAGCACAGCCTGGAGGAGGGGAGTCTGATGTTAGCTCTATGAGGTACACAGGGAGCTGCTATCAGCATATACAGTGAGTACGCTTACTAAGGCTGGGTTCACACTACGTATATTTCAGTCAGTATTGTGGTCCTCATATTGCAACCAAAACCAGGAGTGGATTGAAAACACAGAAAGGCTCTGTTCACACACTGTTGAAATTGAGTGGATGGCTGCCATATAACAGTAAATAACGGCCATTATTTCAATATAACAGCCGTTGTTTTAAAATAACAGCAAATATTTGCCATTAAATGACGGCCATCCATTCAATTTCACCATTGTGTGAACAGAGCCTTTCTGTGTTTTCAATCCACTCCTGGTTTTAGTTGCAATATGAGGACCACAATACTGACTGAAATATACGTAGTGTGAACCCAGCCTAATACTGTTCACTGAGCAATTTTACAATAAAGTGTCCAACCGCTTTAAGGATTTAACCCTTATTTTTATTTATTTATTTTTTCAATAAGAAAAAAAGAGATCTTACATATTAAATTTAATAAAACACAACCAATAAATTCTTTTGTTTTTTCTTTGGTTCTTTCTTTCGTTCTTTCTTTCTCCCTCTCTATTTAATTTTCTCTTTCTCCTTCTATCTCTCTCTATGTCTCTCTTTCCGGCTCTCCTGTCTCTCCTCT
The DNA here is from genome assembly GCF_027789765.1 of Dendropsophus ebraccatus. Taxonomy (NCBI): domain Eukaryota; kingdom Metazoa; phylum Chordata; class Amphibia; order Anura; family Hylidae; genus Dendropsophus; species Dendropsophus ebraccatus. Next base: position 17,866,263 of record NC_091468.1, on the reverse strand, counting down.
ATGGGCAGGTGCAGTACATGAACTTACAATAACAGGCAGGAGTCAGTTGTGCTTTGTTGCCTCGGGGCAGTTTAGGGTGCAATTAGGAGAAGCGAGGTTTAGATGTAATGAGATCCCAGCACACCCACACACACACACAGCCCAATAAACATGGCAAGATGCAGATGTGATGGGTTCCAGCTGAAGGGCAGGCAGCAAAGGATTAACCTCCTGACTGCTGGCCGCCCAGCACCAAGAGTGGGATGCATAAATTCTTTGTTTTCCTTTTATTTCCTTTGATCTGGAGTTGACACCGGATCACTCCTCTTTATAACCAATGCCCTCATAAATAAGAGTAATGGAGGTGGGCTTTGTTATACTTACAGATTTGTCTTTGAAGACGTCTAAATCACAATAAAGCCAAAAATAGTTAATATCTAGTCATCTATCTATTATCAGGAACTCTTGCAGCACTCTAAGGTAAAGTGAATCAAAATGTGTTCCACTCCATAATGGAGCCTTTCTCAAGCACACCTATCTATCAGTTATCTATCTATCTATCTATCTATCTATCTATCTATCTATCTATCTATCTATCTATCTATCTATCTATCATCTATAAATTATCTATCTATCTATCATTTATTATCTATCTATCATCTATGAATTATCTATCTATCTATCTATCTATCTATCTATCTATCTATCTATCTATCATCTATGAATTATCTATCTATCTATCTCCTATCTATCTATCTATCTATCTATCTATCTATCTATCTATCTATCTATCTATCTATCTATCATTTATTATTTATCTATCTGTCTGTCTATCATCTATGAATTATCTATTTATTTATCTATCTATCTATCTAGAGAAAAAAAATTTTCAGCAGCACTCAGACTATACAGGGTGCAGGGGTGCCAGCAGTAAACACCCGATTCCAAGGTGTCTCCAATATACGTCAAAAATGTACCGCAGCACACCACAAATGCGATGAAAAAAAGTGGTTTATTTGCCCATGTGAGACAATGCATTTGTGGTGTGCTGCACTACATTTTTGACGTATCTATCTATCTATCTATCTATCTATCTATCTATCTATCATGTATGAATTATCTATCTATCTATCTATCTATCTATCTATCTATCTATCTATCTATCTATCCACTATTATCTATGAATCTATCTATCTATCTCTCTCATATCTGTGTGTCTATCTATCTCATGAATTTGCGTTCTTTAAGTCACTTCGCATATGTCCACTATTGTCAGTGCTTTTTCTGTGCTGGAGGGGTTAATGTATACTGTAAGTGATCGGTCCTGATGGAAAATGTAAGCATTGCCTGCAGGAAGAATTATTTTGTTGTGATGGAAATAAGCACCAGGTCTGGAAAGTGCTAACAGGCCCCGTCACCTGGAAGAACCTTTCACTGAACACATTAGATACCCACATCACTTCTATGTATGTTGCTTTCTATCTGTGTATGTATGGTATATGTCCATCTGTCTCTACCTGCCTATCTACAAAAGTTGGAGACCATTGACATTTAGTTGTTTTTTTTTTAATATGTTTAATATGTTCTGGAAATAAACCAAAAAGATTCAAAACTTAAAATGAATTATAAAAGAAAAGTTCACAAATGTGAAAAATCAACGCTATTTCTAGTGTCCAGGTCATCAAGAGTTTGTGGTGGAGTGGCAGCGGCATGACAGCGAGAACATGGCAGGAGGAGTACTGTAGTTTATTGTTCCTGCAAGTGACCATACAGCAAAACTGCTGCAAAACCTACAAATTATCACATTTTCATGTGATTATCATCATTTTCCCCCCACATGTCTTGTATAGAGAAAACAATTGGTTTGAATGTTTGAAAAAATTTATATAAAAATGTTGCAGAAACATGGTAAAACAAATCCTGAAAATATACACAGATCTCAAATTAGGTAAAGTTCTAGACCTCAATATAAATAGAGCCACTATATATATATATATATATATATATATATATATATATATATATATATACGGACACAAGAATATCACCAGACTGTACTAGGGCCAAACCGAAATAAATGCAGACCTCAGATCAGGTCCCTAGGGTAAGGGCAGGTCCCAGACCACATCTCAGAATGAATACAGCCTTTAAGTGACTGTCTCCCCCTTTTTGCATTATGACTTCTCTACTCAGGTGTAAAGGGTAAATTTAGCAGTTTTCATACCTTATTTTATATCATACGCTATGGTGCTTGTTTCAGGAAAAGTGATCTTTTATCATCTGCAGATAGTGCTATCTGGGTGGGGCTTCACCCCTAAAGCGTCACTTAGCCCCGCCCACAACACCACAGTTGGCCCAGTCATCTGCGCATAGGCCCTGCCCCTCCATGACCATTGGAACAGGCCAGCCTAAAGGTCTATGCGTCGATAACGTCACAGTGGTAGTGTGGGCGGGGCTAAGTGGTGCGTCGCCTGTGAATCCCCGCCCAGATAGCACAAACCGCAGATGATAAAAGATCACTTTTTACTGGAACAAGCACCACGACATATGATATGATAAAATAAGGTACACCTGTGTGAAGAAGTCATAATGCAAAAAGGGGGGACAGTGTAACTTTAAGTGTGTATTACACATAGCGATTATCGTTTAAAAATTCTCTATAACGATTGATCTCTTGTGAAAACTATCGATTTTGTAGAGAACGATTCCGAGGTTATTACATTCACAGATTACTGTTATGAATGATCGTTTTTTACGTCTTTTAGCAGTCGCTAATTGTTACTCAGGACAGCCCACACATCACGTTTTATCGGTGAATGTCCTATTACTCGAACAGATATGCGAACAATTAGTGAACTACCAACGATAATTTTTCAACATGTTGAAAAACAAAAATGAACAATTTTTCATTCATCGTTTGATTGTTATTACACGGACAGATAATTGCTCATTTTCGATTGTTATATAGAATTTTTAAACGATAATCGCTCTGTGTAAAAGGGCATTAAGCCAAGACGCCTTAAAGCGTAACTGTCATGGTTTTTTTTATTGCAGAAATCAGTAGTATAAGCGATTTTAAAGAGAACCAATCACGGCCGAAAATCAAAATTTTTTTTTTTCCTTATTGGATGTATATTGTAACTTTAAGAATATTTGTAAATATAATCAATCATTTTTATTGCCGCGTTTTCTAATTACAGACGTTTTACTTTCCTGCCTCGCGCCGGCTCTTTTCAAAAGAGCCGGCTCGAGACAGGAAGCTCCCGTCATGCATAGAGGCAGCAGGGCTGGGCGCCGCCATCTTGATTACGTCACTTGCGTTCCACCGCTGGAACGCAAGTACTGTAATCAAGATGGCGGCGCCGGACTTGCTGCACCAAACAAGAGGATTAGGTAAAGTATAAGAAACATACTGCAAAAGCACTCTATTTATGAAGATACAGACTGCCTTTGCAGTCTGTATCTTATACTTTACCTGATCCTCTTGTTCAGTGCTGGAAGGCCGGGCGCCACCATCTTGAATACGTCACTTGCGTTCCAGCGGTGGAACGCAAGCAACGTATTCAAGATGGCGGCGCCGGCCTTGCTGCAGGGATCAAGAGGATCAGGTAAAGTATAAGATACAGACTGCAAAGGCAGTCTGTATCTTCATAAATACACAAAATGAAGATACAGACTGCCTTTGCAGTCTGTATCTTATACTTTACCTCTCTTGTTCGGTGCACGAAGGCCGGGCGCCGCCATCTTTAATACGTCACTTGCGTTCCAGCGGTGAAACGCAAAGTGACGTAATCAAGATGGCGGCGCCCGGCCTTCGTGCATCAAACAAGAGAATTGGGTAAAGGGATAAGATACAGACTGCAAAGGCAGTCTGTATCTTCATAGATAGACATAGGGAGAGATTACCTTTGATAATAGGGACAGTGATTTTTTGGTGATTGGTTCTCTTTAAGAAACTCTGTAATAGGTTTCATCAGCCAAAAAAGCCTCCTTCTGTACTCAAGAAGCAATCTCCCAGCCTCCCCCCCTGACTTCTTATCTGTGCATTATCAGGCAAACACGTCTTCATTACAGAGAAGCCAGTGAAGACGGGTTCTGCTCTCTCCATTGTAAGCCTATGAAGGGGGGAGGGGCTGGGGGAGATGAGGGAGCAGGAAGAGGTGACATGAAGGTCAGCTGTTTGTAGACTCTCTGGGCACCTAAAACGCTAAATTCAGGTGTCAGAAAGGTCAGTGCTTATCTATGAACTTACTGAGAGAAGATTGCAGGGTGTTGTGCTGTGCAGAAATCCTCCGTGCTCAGTCACTCCATAGCCACATAATGGAGACAGAAATCCTGCTTTATCCGAAGTGAGGGGCGAGGCTGGGAGATTGCTTTTTCAGTCCAGAAGGAAACTTAAATTGCCCAGAGTACGGACCCCAAGAGCAACTAAAGATCCTTACATAGTAGCATAAACATTCCGCTCCTCTATGGAGCCTCTTAACTTAAAGGGGTTGTATAATGAAGAAAACTAAGCCAAAACTAATGCATTAGGTAAAAATAAACATATTTTAAATGTACACTTATTTCTGATGTCTTGTATGATAGATGGGCTTAATAATCCCCCATGTGCCTGTTTGTTTTGATGACCTGTTGCCCTTGTTTATGACCCACTCAAGGTGGCCAGGCATTCTCAGTTGAGCTGCAGTCTCCACAGAGTACTGGCTGTTGGTCTCCACTGGGCCAGCAAGCAAGGGGGATTGTGGGAAAGTGTGTGCTCTTTTGCATGCCAACAATAGGGTCACAGTTCAGAGAGAAAACCAGGGATCAATATAAATGGAGAAGAAAAACATTACAGTGATGTAAAATACTGTACTAGCATATTTTTTCTCCTTTACATATATGTATACATCTGATTTAACCAACTTTGCTTCATGACACAAACCCTTTTGACACTGTTGCCCACTTTTTGCATTATGACGTCTCTACACAGGTGTAAAGGTAAAACTTTGCAGTTTTCATGCCTTATTTTATATCATACGTCATGGTGCTTATTACAGTAAAAAGTGATTTTTTTATCATCTGCGGATTGTACCACCTGGGCAGGGCTTCTTAACCAAAGCACCCCTTAGCCCCGCCTACAATAGTGACATAGACCCCACCCTTCTTTGACGTCATAGCCGTCTAGGCATGCCCCCTTGATGGCCATTGGAATTGGCCTGCCTAAAAGTATAGGCCCCACCCCCTTTAGGTTGGCTCTATGCGCCGATGATGTCACGGAGGGACAGGGCCTATGGTGGCGATGTGGGCAGGGCTAAGTAGCGCTGCGCCCGTGAAGCTCTGCCCAGGTAGCACAATTTGCAGATGATAAAAGATCACTTTTTACTGGAACAAGCACCATGAGGTATGATGTAATATAGGTATGAAAACTGCAATATATATATATATATATATATATATATATATATATATATATATATATATATATTATAGCGAGAGAGCTTTTATAATTTATATAAAACTGTGTTTCTTTCATTATATTTGATGAGGTACCTTTCTGGTGCTTTTTTTTATTTGGGGTAGGGTAGTGGCATTATTCTTTATTGGGGCCCCAGTCAATGTTTTCTAATGGCACTGTATACTGGAGGCACTGTATATATGGACAAGCTTTAAGCTTTAGAAGGCAACCCCCCCCTCCCCCCCCCCCCCAAAAAAAAAAACAAAAAAACCAAAAAAACCAAAACTGTGCACATAGTTGTAGTCTGTATCAGGTGAAGTGCTGGCATGCTATAGGTTCAACAAAATGACTTCAGCTTCTTAATTAAAGGGAGCCGTTCTCTATGAAAATGCTATATATCTTCATTAGATATGCAAAACAAGAGTCTGTGGAGATTGCGAGTCTCAAAACACGGGATAGCCAGATATCTCTAGCCTGTTGCCACGGGGTGCCTACATGATGGGGAGAGCACCACACCACCCTGATAAATAACCCCTTAAGTCCCACTCGGTTGCGAGTATTGGAACATAAATAGGGAAACACCAGGGTGGCCTCTTTTTGTCAACGTCTAACTCAAGGTACGAGTATTGCGATCATGACAAGGGCTTGCCAGGGCAGGCATCCATCCACAGACAGCCGTTTCGGGGTATTTGCTCCTCGTCAGTGTGGAGTAGGATTCTGGCTAGTTGGGGCAATAGCAAATCAACCAACCAAACACAGTAATCAGTGAACTCAAGGAGAACAGTGAAAAAAACTCCAATGAAGTACTCAATCAAGAGTCTCCACTGATGCCCCCAGAAATTTTTAATATGCAAAACAAGAGTCCGTGGAGCCTCAAAACACAGGATAGCCAGATATCTCTAGCCTGTCGCCACGGGGTGCCTCCCAATACTCGCAACTGAGTGGGACTTAAGGGGCTATTTATCAGGGTGGTGTGGTGCTCTCCCTATCATGGAGGCACCCCGTGGCAACAGGCTAGAGATATCTGGCTATCCCGTGTTTTGAGACTCGCAACCAAGACTCCTCGGACTCTTGTCTTGCATATTTAAATTTTTGGGGGGCATCAGTGGAGACTCTTGATTGAGTACTTTATTGTAGTTTTTTCACTGTTCTCCTTGAGTTCAGTGATTACTGTGTTTTGTTGGTTTATCTTCATGAGAAAAGATACAGTATAAATTGTAATTTATTTATTGAAATATCTGATGTTTCCAGGCTAAAGAGTCCTGTCCATTGAGTGACACCGCCCACTGGACTCCTTATCACATAATGAGCAGGGATTTCAATCAATATGTTAAAAGTTATACTGAATGTTTTCCCACAAAGTTATATATCAATCTGCTTCTTCCTGCTCTATAACATAATGGTGATAGATTACATAGCATTGTCTTGGTGACAGGTGCCCTTTAACACCTTAGTTTGCACCTGTAGAGGGCAATAGTTTTGTCCCCCAGGGAAAGTGACAACAGAAGCAAAAATCCTTTCACTCTCACTTTTATTACTCACTGCTCCTTTAAGGACCTGTATTATATGAATTTAGCTTCACTTTACATTCATGAAAGTCAGACTGAGAGTTTATAAAAAACCCAACATGCCGATGTCCTTATATATAAACTATTAATAGTTTCTTCAGTTCCACCTTTTTTTTCTAAGCTAAAATGCTCTGTTATTTATCTAAACCCTTTAGCAGCGTCTATGTGAAGCCGACACTTGGTCAGCATTTTGGAAAGGGAAACACAGCTGCTATGGAAGCCTGATGCCCAGCTGGGGATGCTAAGGAAAGTATAGGCAAATAATAAAAGTGCTGTCAGGAAGCTCCTGCGGGGGATCACTATGGTGTCCATTAGGCCACATCAAAGGGAGGAATTTTTATTTTACAAATGCTAATTTTGAATTAGAATGGGATTTACCAGGCTGGACGGATTCTCTGACATGAAGGTCTCATTCACTGAGTAGACGGTAATTGCTTGGTTTTAGTCTCGTACTTGAACTTGTTTGTGCTGCTTTTCTTTACATCAGTTACTTTAGACCATGACTGTTTAACCCACATACAAGTAGTAGCAATGTGGAGCACTTTCAACCTGTATGAATGGAGGGGGGGGGGGGGGGGGGGGGTACTGTGTACTGGCCATATGGTGCACCAGGGATAATAGTAAGAAAATAGTTTATCAAAGTTATATGTCAAGTTTAACTATATCATAAGTAAAAATCCTTAAAGGAAACCTACATTAAAATGCAGCCATATCTGCCAGCATCATGTTGTAAGGCAGGAGGAGTTGAACAGATGGGTGGGGGGGGAATAAAAAAAAAATATATATATATATATATATATATATACATTTTTATTTATTTTTTGTTAGAATATTTCCAGTTTGAAATTTAGCTTGTTCTGGGCTCAGGTGTCCACTAGGCGGTCCTACTCAGTGATTGACATGTCTGGTCCCGGGGTTGGCCTTCCTCCTGGCGCCAATATTATAGCTAAAGACGAGTTTTATTCTGACTATGCATCTGAGCGGGGAGTCAACTGAACGAGGCTTAGAGCATATGTGCCCATTTCTCCTTTTTGGCTTGCTCCTGGGCTGGATGGAGGCAGGGAGAGAGGCCCTGCAGGCCTAGGTCACGGATGTTATAGGCCCCTCCCTATCGCTTCCACACCCCTCCAGAATGCTGGAACTTGTTTTTAACCATAATACCAGCCTCAGGAGGAAGGCTGACTCCGGGACTGGACATGGCATGGTAAAAAACACAGAACGGTACCGGTGGTTGGTGACCCGTATAGTTCGCTTTAAGTTAGACGGACACTGGACTCCTAAGTTATACAAAATCGTTTCCAACAACACTACATATCACTACTATTTCTGCTCTACCTTGTTGGGGACCCGTGATGTAACTTTTTGTGGGTCTAAAACTTTAATAGGTGTATTTTTCATCCCCATTCAAGTGTCAAAGAGATGGTGCCAAGCTGCCCAAGTGCTGAAACTTGGCACACCTCCTCGCTCCCCCTCCCTTCCCTGTTTCTGATTGATTCATGTACACAGGGTTGGGGCAAAGGGTAGGCCAGGATAGGCGATGGCCTAGGGCGTGATCTTCTGCTGGATAACAGGGGGCGCAATGTAGCCTCAAGTAAAAATCCCCCCACCCAACCTCATCCGCTCAGCATCCCTTCCCCACTCGGCCTTTCAGCTGCTGAAGGCTTCAGCCCCGCAGTGGCAGGCCCTACTCTCCTCCTCCTCTCTTCTGCTTGGCTCCGGAGCTGAAGAAATGCTGCTGATTAATGTCACATGACCTCTGGAGCCAATTAGGCGAGGGGAGAAGTGCAGAGACAACAACCGCCCCCACCCCCTCCAGACAGAGCGAGATAAGGAGTGTGATCCTCTGTTAAGAGATTGTGTTATCCTCCACTGCTACTGCTGTGTGAGTGAGTATATGTATGTATCTTTGTGTGCGCTCATGAAGTGTGTGTGTTTGTTAGTGGAATGTGTGTGCTAATGGGGGGGGGTATTAGTGCTCATGTGTGGCTGAGGTAGGACAACAACTCCCTGCTTGATCCTGTGTGACAGAGGTAGAACTACAGCTCCCAGCATGCTTCTGTGTGGCAGAGGTAGAACTACAGCTCCCAGCATCCTCCTGTGTGGCTGAGGTAGAACTACAGCTCCCAACATGCTCTTGCGTGGATGTGGTAGAACTACAGCTCCTAGCATGCTCCTGTGTGGCTGTGGTAGAACTACAACTCCCAGCATGCTCCTGTGTGGTTCTGGTAGAACTGCAGCTCCCAGCATGCCCCTGTGTGGCTGTGGTAGAACTACAGCTCTCAGCATGCTCCTGTGTGGCTATGGTAGAACTGCAGCTCTCAGCATGCTCCTGTGTGGCTGTGGTAGAACTACAACTCCATCATCCTAAGCCCCCCCAATGCTCCTCCCCTGGATCAGAGACAGATGAGCAGTATGATGCGCCACTGAACCTCCTCCTCATGGGCAGACACAGTGTCATCCTCCAGCGGCAACTGCTCCCCGCGGACCAGATATAACAGCAGCATATAGTCTGGCCCTCCACAGGTCTGAGGGACAGTGAACTGACCCCTGTGTAAAAGTTTGGGGACCCCTGCTATACACTATGTGGGGACAACCAGGAGGCTATACTGTATGTTGGGGCTATACATGGGGGGCGATATTTGCCTTCTCTGCCTAGGGCACCAAAACTCCTTGTCCCGACCCTGCATGTACAGGCTTTGGCTCTGAGCCGTGTCTGATACTTGTGCCCATGTGCACTGGAGCCCCATAGCCCCACACATACAGTGAAATCCCCTGCTCAGTGCAGACTCTCAGCATGTATGCACCTGTATTGGTTTCCCTGGTACATAAAAGGTACATATGCTGCTGACAGAATTTCTTTAATGTGACGGATTGCCTCTAAGGGAATGCTTAGACTTTTCTTAGTGCTACTGATTTTTTTTAGCTGCAATCTAAAATCATATGCTGAGTTGCATCCAACCTTGTGGACTGCTGCCGTCACTCATCAAATGAATAAATCGATCGATCAAAAAGTCACATTGTAGCTTAAGCATAAAGAGAGTTGTTCTTCTCTAGGTCTGCAATCGGCTATCACATGACACATCCACCTCTTCAGTCATCACGTCTATGAATAATTGACCAATTTGTACAAGCAAATCAGTATCTACAGATGACTCATCATGGCAAGGTTATCCCTGCACTACACTTTCCCCTATACGGCTGTATCATATAGCTACAGTGACTGTAATGATCAGCAATTCACTCAGTTAAAGGAAAACTACAAATGAGCTTTAAAATATCCTACATAGATAGTAATTGATGTTGTAATATCCAACATATAGGTAGATTAGTATATGTTATGTTTTTAAAGGGGAATCCCAAGGTTTTTTTTTTTTTTTTTTGCTTTAGTATGTCACCACCTCATGATCAGTGGAGACCTTAAAATGCACAGTGGAGGTACAGGCCAAACCCACTACATTGTTCATCACTAAAGGGAACTTAAAGGGATTATCCGGTGCTAGCACACTTTTTACATCTTGCTGCCATATAAGAAAACATAAAAATTATGAGGGTCATTTATGAAAGTTACAGCCTGGGCATACGCCAAGGAGAAGGCGCAGACTCGCTTTTTTCTCCCTGAGGTACGCCTGCCGTATCCCCCTCTCACCCAATAGGCAGGAAGGGGGGGGGGGGGCAGCAAGGCAGGGAGGAGGCGTGGCTCTTTGTGTGTCTTAGTGAATTCGGACGGGGAAAGGGGGCAGGCTTCAATTTAAGACGGCCTTAATAAATGTCACGCTGACCTCTATGCACTTCCCTGGTGTCCCAATGTGGTTTCTCCAGTGTCCCCTGCTGTCTGTAGCTGCCGTTACTTCCGAGACAAGCTCATCCGGGATTGACAACCCACCCAGCCCACTGGCCGCAGTGCTGCCCCGTCTCCGTCACTGATTGGCTAAGTGGGCATATATGTTTATCCCAGGCATTTTTCGGCATCATATCCTGACCATGACCAGTCTACCCCTCCCTACAGCATGATGCATCCACCACCAGGCTTCACTGTAGGGACATAGTGGGCAGGTGATGGGCAGTTTTTGTTTTTTTTCTTCAGACAATAACATTCAGAATTGCTGCTAAACAGTTCAACATTGGTTTAATTAAACCTATCTAACAAGTAGGGATTGTCCAAAACAGATATCCCCTTTCTAATATACAAGTTCCCTTTCTGAAGCATTAACATCGAGGGGAGGGAGTTTCTTGGTCCCTTTTTCCCCAGAAATGGTCACTTAAAGAGAACCTGTTATTTAAATTTTTGCATGTTTTTGTTAGTTTAATGACCTTTTGCAATGCCGGGCTGTTTGCCAGTAGTAGATATACAGTTTCTTCCTCAGTTAATTGCCTGGCCAATAATAGCACAGCAACAAAAGATGAGCGAACATGTTCATTCGAACTCACTATTCTCTTGAGTAACCTGGTACTCAAAAGTACTTGATACTTGAATGAATACCGTGTGGTGCTTGAATGAAATTGAGTGTCTCCTCCCCGCATGTCTCCTCCCCCAGCCAATAAACATACTGTACAAGGGACTGGGAGGTTCAGCAGCTATGTTGGCTGCTGTCATAGCAGTGATTGGCCGGCTGCATCAGGTGACCTGGGTGTATATAGACTCAGGTCTAGCTGACTTGATGGGTAGAGCTGGAGCAGGGACAGAACAGGTTCCGGGCTTAGATTGGCTAGTTAGTTAGGTGTTATTTTTACTGCTTAATACATCCATGCATGCACCCCCTGCTGTTTCTGTTCCATTTTCGTGGTGTGTCCATTACTTTTGGAGTTTTTCAGGTGCACTAGACACCCTCGACTCTGCTGAATAGGTGGCCCCTGAAAATATGCTAGTGTTTCCCATTGACTTTGGGGTTTGTTACTCAAATTGAGCAATCAGAAAATACTCGACTTGAGAAACGAGCATTCAAGCATTTTAGTACTTGCTCATCTCTACACAGCACACACTCTTTTCTTCTATTTCATGATGTAGTGCACTGAACTGAACAGGTTGGCACTGTGCTGGGAGATGATATACAGTGCTAGGTGGCAGGTAGGGTAGGGTTTGCAAGGTACTGTGTAAGCAGAAAGGAAGGAGACCACAGCATCAAAACAAGGAAAGGGCTGCCCTTATTATTGAGCACCTACTGTTGTGATAAAAGTAGGTACAGCAGCACTGTGCACATACAGCAGTACATTCCCTGTTTTTATATAAGGGGCAGCTGTCTTGACCTTTTTTAGGTGATGAGAGATGAGAAGGAAACCTTGATTTACCTTTTACCAACAGCCTTGATCATCTTCAGCAGGCAGACTGGCTCAGCTTGCAGGTATACAACCCAGGCTTTGTCATGCGCTATCCCTCTTCAGCACATAGTACATGCTAATCCCCATCCACACTTTGTCCCACTCCATCTGTTACCCAAGACAGATTTCCCCTTACAACAGGTAGAGGAAAGCAGATTGTAGAGAAATGAGACACCTATTAGTCAAGACTTTGGAGCTGTTCTTTTCTGGGAATAGGAGTCCTTTTTGGTAAATGAATTAAAATGAATCGCCTAGGAACATCATGTGGAGGGAAGTTGTTTGAAATTACAGTCACCATTTGAGGAGATTGTTCTTACCAATTGGAATCACCAGCAGCGGACTACAGAAATTCAAGCCAAATTGGATCAAGTTTTGGTAAATTGAGTAGGAAGCAAAGGATGATGAAAGATGTGAGTACAGACAGCTGTCCTCCGATAGGAACTTTGGATAATTAAACTCACATGTGTTGCTGTGTTTTGGTCATAGTCGACTTAGGTTACACATTTGGCAATAGTCGAGACAGAAACAGGGTGAAACATTTCAGGGTGCCAAAACTTCAGGGAACTTTTTGTGTGAGCATGGTAAAGATCAGTATTTGGGAAATTGTGTATGCTGGGACCACAGAGATAAGCACTACAGCTCTCTAGAGCCTTCTTAATATGTGAAGATAGGCAAATCCAGATGCTTTTGTGTGGTCAATCCATCTGCCAAGTGTTATCGACTTGCGGAAGGATTATAATGAAGCTAAGGAAACCCCCCTGTTAGAATCAGAGTTAGGAAGGCTGTGTTAGATATTTGATCCTAATATTTTAAATTGTTTTATGTTATACAATTGTACATTGATAGTTTGATGACTATTACCTATTACAGGATTTATTACTGTTGTATCAGATTTCTATTTCTTTTTTTTTTTTTTTTTGCCCTTATGACGTGTACTCGACATCCCTATTCCAATAGCATTTCAGGGTGACAATAAGAGTTAACATCGGTATATAGATAAGGTTGGATCAGGTCATTCGCAATAGGTAATGGTCACAGCCTCCCCTTTTCCCTCTCTCTATACTGTAACCTTTTTGCTCAGGTCACAGACCACACCTAGAAAATTTTTCCATTAATCTCAATATATAGGTAACAGCACCCTCGCATCACCATTAGGGTAGACCGAGTGTTGTATATGATGGCTCACCAGACCATCACTTAGCAGCTGGGCCAGTGTGTTGCATCATAGCCAATGCAGGATTGAATGGCTCACCAAGTCCTCCATGAAATTTGAGCATTAGATCCTATACTTGGTGCTGAAGACTATAGGTGACATTTATAAAGACTCGAATGCAGCTCTCAAATAAAGTCCCACTTCCAATTATTCTCCCGGATTTACAAAGGCTCATGCCGTATTAAATCCGGCTTGACCTGAGCCTGTTGCAGGTGTAGATTTCTGCTATTGATTATGCCTGTTTCCAGGCCTAAAAAAATATTAATTATGCACGAAAGGAGTTATGCACCTTGCTGTGCCCTCCACTGCCCGCCCATCAGGTGAACTAAACCTACAGCTGGCGTACACCACTGAAAAGGCAAGCATTTGCACTCTTTCCCATGGCGTATGCCAGAAGCGCATCTTCTTCTTTACGACACCCCTGCAAACATACACAACAGTGGCTGCTGTCAATGGCTAGACACATGAGAAGCTCCATTACACTAAAGGACTGACCTCAATGAGCAGTAGTTTACAGACAGGTATATAAAAAAACTTTTATTTCTTACTATATAAACCAATAATAATAATAAAAAAAATATATATTAACCACTAGCACGCATCCTAAAAAAATAGGTGATTTTTTTTTTCCTTTTTCCGAGGGGTGACCAACAAAATTTTCAAAGAAGTAACGTACATGTATATGAATAGTGAAAAGGCACCTATGTCTATAGTCAGTCCAAAATAATCTACATCTTATGTAAATGTAAACTGAGAAAAGTTGTTGCTTACATTTTTTTGTGTAATTGTAAACCCTTGCTTATAACTTTAATGTATAGCTGCCGTCAGAGGGGGAAAGAGAACACTATCGGGAGAGTGACGTATTCTTGGCACCGGCACAATAGGTGGTTGAGACCGTGGGTTTTTACGAAGATAACTTTCTCCATCTTTGCCTCTTTAAAATTCCTCTATGATTATAACCACTCTCGTAGGCCGAAGCCGAGTGGGCAGAGAAATCAACAATTAAATTAGCTAAGGTTACATCATTGAGTTAAAGTTGTTAGAAAGTCAAACGTCCCGGTTAAAGTAGGAGGAACAGATGGACGTGTGTCCTTGCAGCGTTAAATCCTACTTGTATCATTAGCCTGATTGCATCATGGTCAGAGTAACCTCAGCACGGCTCCCACTCGGTGGAAAATTCCACTCAGGCCGGAGTGTAATGGTCTTAACCCAATCAACATTCCCGGCCAGGGTACATTAGGAGAACGATAAAGCAAAACACTTTCCTTCCCACTCTAAACAAACCCAGTGCTCGGCTACTCTCCGCAACACAACAAAAGCTGAAAGCTAATGGTTTACAAAAGGCAATCTCTCCTGCAAAGATGACTGTGTCAAAGGGAAGCCAGAGGAGGCTGTAAAAACAGTATTTCTCTCCGCAGTGCCCCGCGTTTAATCGCTGTAGAGTAAAGCCGATAAAAATATGTCACCGAGCCAATCGTGACTACCCACATTCACGTTTCCCAGAACGGTTTCATAATGATTAAAGAGGAAATGTTATGTCCTTATAAAGTGCCCCAGGCAAACTGCGAGCTCCCCAGGCTTTATAGAGTCCTGACATATCCAAAGTGATGTAACAAAGTACAGGCATTAACCACTAAATCCCTGGGAAGGATGCTAAGAACTCTGCAATCAAAATAAAGCTTCAATATGCGTATTGTATTAACTGTATGGCTCACAGTGTAATGCATGCAGATTACAGAAATTTTTGCAAAAACAGTATGTCTTTCAGGATGTTGGATGGAACTAGAATAGCTAAAAGAAGCCAAAAGTGAGAGTTATATAGGCTCCACGAAGATGTGGCACTAAACAGATGAAACCCTGTGGTTGTAAAATATGTTCTATATCAGGCATGTCAAACTCTGGCATATGGTGCCAATATTTTTGGCCCGCCAGGCAATTCAGGGTTTGAATTACATCTGGCCCATTATGGCTACCATGTAAGAGACTATGGTGGAGGGCTGGCTACTATATGAGACTACTGGGGAGGGCTGGCTACTATATGAGGCTATGGGAGGGCTGGCTACTATATAAGAGACTATGGGGGGGGGGCTGGCTACTGTATGATACTACTGACTACTGGGGAGGGCTGGCTACTATATAAGACTATGGGGGTGGGCTGGGTACTATATAAGAGACTATGGGGGAGAGCTGGCTACTAAATGAGACTATGGGGGGAGGGCTGGCTACTATAAGAGAATATAGGGAAGGGCTGACTACTATATAAGACTATGGGGAGGGCTGACTACTATATAAGACTATGGGGAGGGCTGACTACTATATAAGAGACTATGGGGAGGGCTGACTACTATAAGAGACTATAGGGGAGGGATGACTACTATATGAGATTACTGGGGAGGGCTGGTTACTATATGAGACTATTTGGGAGGGCGGACTAGTATATAAGAAGCTATGGGGAAGGGATGGCTACTATATAAGAGACTATAAAGGGGAGGGCTGGCTACTATATGAGACTATTGGGGAGGGCTGGCTACTATAAAAGACTATTGGGGAGGGCTGGCTGCTATATGAGGCTATTGGGGAGGACTGGCTACTATGAGGCTATTGGGGAGGACTGGCTACTATATGAGACTATTGGGGAGGACTGGCTACTATATGAGACTATTGGGGAGGGCTGGCTACTATATGGGACACTTGGGGGGGGGGCTGGCTACTATTTAGGCACTATTGGGAGGGCTGGCTAATATGTGGGGCAATTTTGGTTGTGTTGGCCACTACATGGTGTAATATTGGGGGGTTGGCTATTACATGGTTTGAAGTTTAATCATGGCATAGCAATTTATCGTGTCATTTATCATAGTACACAGCGCTGGGAGACACACACCACTGACAGTGCCAGGACTGCGGCATTCGCACTTCAATAATTATCTAGGTTGGCCCACAACTTTGTCAAATTTTTTAATTTTGGCCCTCTGTGTATTTGAGTTTGACACCCCTGTTCTATATGGAGATATGTATGAGCGAACCTGGAGCACTCTTAAATTTTCTGAACTAGAGCGTGCAAAAGTTGATTACCAGTGGCTGAAAAAGTTGGATGCAGCCCTAGGGAGTCCAGGAAAACATAGATACTGCCTTTGGCTGTATCCATGTTTTTCTGGACTCCTTAGGGCTGCATTAAACCCCCGATATTCAGATGCTGAATAATCGGACTTAAAGTCACACTGTCACCCCCTTTTTGCATTCTGACATCTCTACACAGGTGTAATGACTAAATTTAGCAGTTTTCATACCTCATTTTATATCATACGTCATGGTGCTTGTTCAAGTAAAAAGTGATCTTTTATCAACTGCAGATTGTGCTAAGTGGGTGGGGCCTCACTGCATTATCACCACTTAGCCCTGCCCACAGCACCACCGTTTGCCCAGCCCTGCCCCCTCGATGCCCATTGGTGGGCCAACCTAGAGGTGGTGGGGCCTAGACCTTCAGGCCAGCCTGTTCTAATGGCCAGCGAGGGGGCGGGTTGCATGTGCCTTTGACGTCATGGAGGGGTGGGGCCAACAGTGGTGCTGTGGGCGGGGCTAAGTGGCGCTAATGCTGCGAAGCCCTGCCCACTTAACACAATCTGCAGTTGATAAAAGATCACTTTTAACTTGAACAAGCAGCATGACGTATGATATAAAATAAGGTATGAAGACTGCTAAATTTACCCATTACACCTGTTTAGAGAAGTCAGAATGCAAAAAGGGGGGGTGACTTGTGTCACTTTAAGCATGCTCGAGTTACGCTCATCTCTAATCTCCTCTCTTCTTTTTGCAAAGGCTTTAAAATTATTTGATCCTGGCTGATTGACCCATCGGTTTTCTTGTCCAACATGACGTAGAACAGGGATGAGAAACCTTTGGCCCTCCAGCTGTTGCAAAATTACAATTCCCATCATGCCTGGACAGCCAATGCCAAAGGCATGATGGGAATTGTAGTTTTGCAACAATTGGAGGGCCAAAGGTTCCTTATCGCTGACTTAGAAGAACAAAGGCATTTTAGTATACATATATTTTCAACATGGTAAATATTTCTAGGCTGACTTATCTATGAACCACCCAATCGTCCACGCCTTCAGGGTCCATATTTTGGTGATGCAAGACTTTAGTATGATGTAAGGTTTTTTGTGTTCTTTTGCGTTATCTGGAGGTTGTATACTAAATGTTGGTTTTGGACATAACCAGTATGGCACAACTTACCTTTTAAGCAATATCTTACTGATCAAACATACCCTGGTATAAGAGCAAAACCTTCCAAACAAGTATAAAACTTTTTTTTTTTTTTTTTTTTTTGCTTGAGAGTAGTCACACCCAAGATTTGATATCATGGATCTTTCCTACCAATGTATACACTTGAATGAGTGCAAATATACAGAGACTGAACATTCTTGGCAGCTAGTGCCTTTAACTCTGGTTATGTGGATTACAGCTATCCATTATTACAAGTGTCAGAATGTTTTTTTTTTATTTTTTTTTATTATAATAATTTTGAAAGGGATTATGGTTAGGCAGGAATATAAGCCGGCCTACCACTCCCCCCAAACCCTTGCCATTTTATATTTTTTTAAAACCTTGCATGGTTTTGTGACATTAACCCCTTTAGAATTATCATTGTGCTTTCACTACTGTTATTGAGCCCCCAAGAGTCCACTCTATGGTGCACTGCTATTTCTCATTGTTTCCATTTCGTTAGGTGGAGCCAGAGCTGGGCTGTTAGCCAGTAGTGCGCACACAGTTACTTCCTCTCTTACTTCTCTGAACAGTCGAAGCATATCTTTTACTCCTCTCTTAATCCATGACATAGTACTAGTGAACGTGCAACGGCCTTAACAAGATGTTACTGTGGTTGGGGGATTATTTATACAGTACTGTATTATAGAGGGAGAAGGGGTTTCTGATACAATGATTCTGCATGAAGCTGTGTGAGCAGAACAGAACAAAAACAGCAATAGCACAGCAGTACACTGAAGGGCTACTGCTGAAATGAGAAGGTAGCATTAATATATTTTTCATAGGCAGCAGCAAAGCAAGAAAGGGGGTACACTAAGCACTGACCTTATGGTGCTCAGTTGAGGAGGAGGAATTCATTTACCTTTCATGGACTCTGTGGATCCTCAGCGCAGGGTTGCTCTCTTTCTTTCTCTACCCCCTCTTTCTCTTTCTGCTGCACATAGCATATGCTAACCTTTACCACCATGTAACTGTCTCTGATAATAGAGACAGAATTTCCCTAACAACGAGCTGTGGACAGCACATTGCAGAGAAGTTAAACACCTAGTGGGCAAGACTATATAGCTGTTTTTCTGGAGTACGGGAAGGTGTTTTATTTTATAAATTAGGTGTGTTATAGATGTGTTACAGATCACATAAGCTATCAAAGTGGTCTGCTGTGAAGATGGTAAAGTCTTTGGTGGTCCGGAGAAGTGAATATTTATATTACACACTCATAGATGACTCCTGGGGTCTCGAACTTAGTGTCCTTGGGCAGTGTTCCAGTTGCCATTCCTTTTAACCAGCCCTGCTCAGTGTACTTTAATGTCATGGCAACTACTATATTATTGTAAAGATAATTTACTACTGACCTTGTGTTCTTTACATTGTAGATGCCATTGTCATGCAGTGGAAGAACTCAGTAGATAATAGCATTGCGATTAAAATGCTTGTGCTAGGATTACAAACAAGCCTCGATATTATTTCATATGTAATACGTACTGTCAAGGTCCTTTTATAATCCACTAAATTCTCTTTGTTATTCCTCTGCTGTATGTTTTGCGTTTTACTAGTGTGTCTCCTGTAAAATCCACTTTTTTCTTTTCTTTTCTCTTTTAAGTCAGGGAGGAGCGGGGTAGTGATTGACAAGGTGTTGCTTTTAAACTGTGCAATGATTGATTTTAGACGGATAGGTTTAGGTTAAGAAAAATAAAGGAACCTAAACTTATAGAGAAAAAAAAAACATTAAAAAAAATAGGTGAGGTGTAAAACCTCTAAATACTCATGTACAGTACACATACAAAAGGTATGAATAGTTTTACATACTTTTGCAGATTCTTTATTTCGCTGTTTGCATTATGGCCCTACCCCCAGGATAGTGTGTTCTGCAGTTTGCTACTTCAGGTTGACAGGTCATTCTGTTATAGTGACTATAATATTGCAGTCATTTCCAAGGGTAGTTCCATCTTTTAGAGAAGACTATATAATAAATAATGGGGTGCAAGCCTGTAGGTGACATAGGAGCAGCATTATTTCCACTTTATGATGTTTTTGATGCTGTGCAAAATCAAAGTGGTTGTTGGCAATGGGAAAACATTTAAAGGCTCCTTACAAAAAAAAAAAAAAAAAATAGCCAGACTCCCCTGCCCAGTTCCCTGCTGGTGCTGTTCTGACAGTGTCCAGTCCCCAGTAATCAGCGATTGCTAAGCCCAATGTTGTCACACAAGAAATGTCTGATAAACAATCATTGCCCACAGCAGTGATCTGCCTAACCCAGTGATCGGTTGATCTTCATTTCCTGAGTGTTTAGATGGACACCCTGAAGTGGCGATCAGTGCAACCAGGCACTGTGGGAACAGCGTCAGCGAGGGATTATTTTTTATTTTTAAGGCAACCCAGGCCCGTAACTTTGTTTCCCCAGCATCGGACAACAATTTTAAAGCTGCAAGTAGTTATTCTTATTTTTGTATACTCATTGGCTGCTTTGTATATAACACAATACACATTTTACTGGATTATTCTGTACTAAATAATGCAGTCAATAACACTACTCCATAAAGAAAAAGTGATGCAGGAGTCATCTAAAGGAGAAAGATACTCTTTTATAGTGTCTATCATGTCAATAGACATAGATATATATGCCTGGAACTTTTCCTGTGCATACTGTGTGCTGAATGAACAGGGTGAGCACAGCCTTACTTACAGATGGAAATTGGCAGCTAGTTAGTATTGTTACTCATAGTACTGTGACACAAATGTTTGGCACCATACAAATAACACATAAGGACTTCAATTTCATCTTCTGCTTTGCTGTCTTTAACCTGTATATATTATGAAAATCAGTCCAGCTATATGACCTATGTAACAGGTACCAGGATTTATTGTATTAGGCTATGGTATCACAGGCGTCTGTAGACCGTCCAAAATCAGCGTTGTGAGCACGTAGTCGTATGGTGTAAGCTTGAACTTCTAGGGACAATCCAATCAGACGTACCTCTGCACCTGCCCGTGAACAGCTCAGTCTTTGCTGGGGTCACTGGATTTTTCACACCACGGAGGATATTATACCTTATCACCAGACACTTCTGGATGGCACTCAGCCTTCGTAAGCAGTCTCTTGATAACAACACATATAGTGCAAAGATGATGCGGCACTCATCCAGTACTGCGAAAAGGCGTTTATTTTCCTTACATGCTCATGGATACAATTAAATCACAGTAGGCTACGATCGTTTCGCGCTCTCAACGCGCTTCCTCTTACTCCAACCGAGGAAGCGCGGTGAAACGTTCGGAGCCTACTGTGATTTGTTTGTATCCACGAGCATGTAAGGAAAATAAACAGCTTTTCGCAGTACTGGATGAGTGCCGCATCATCTTTGCGTTAAACTTCTAGGGCCCAGTGCAAAAGTAGTGTAGAACTCTGGAATTAAAGGCGCTCTTTAAATAAATAATAATAATAATAGTGTAGGAACCTTTGGGTCCCCGTATGACCACTATATCTGCTCCCCTGAAATCGTTCCTTGCGGTTTGCTTCCAGGCACTTTTTTGAATGGCAGTATCTGAGTCACACCAGTGAATGGGAATTTACTTCTACGACTCCTGGGTTTTACATCACCCTTTATGATTCTACTGTAGCTTGTTTTTTTGCTATGTCAACTCAATCAGGTCTGGCGGTTATAAGGATTATGTATTATACCGAGTCGAGAACAGTCAACACCCAGGAGAAAAGTCCCTTTTTTTCAGTTTCTGTGCCAATGGTTTGAAGTTCAGTTATTTACATTTATCTTACCTTCCATAATTGCCGCCCATTGTTTGTGAGCGGAGCTGTTCTCTTACTGGAAGTTAATAATTTACTGTACAATGTTTGCTGAACGGGTGAAGTAGTTTAATATAAGTGTGTGGATTCTTGTTTATCTCGACTTGTACCCTAGAACTACATTCCTTCTTATAAAACTCGGCCCACAACAAAGAGGCCCGTCAAATAAATAAAATACCTCCGTGATTTGTGACCGGTTTGTTTGATGTTATGTGCCATGAACAATGTATAAATGTCTGCTGTTTTTCATAGACCTTTACATATATATTAATCACAAACCATAAAAGAACCGAAGATGCATACAGCGGAAATTACCTACAGGCCACTCTGGTGATTGTGGTGCGGGAAATATGGAGTTCTTTTTCCTTTGCATCTGAATTATATAAATGAAATGATCCCTGATTATACTATAATGGGCAATTGGGCATCATTAAGGGGGAACTATCGGCTGTGATTTCTGCAGTACTTACGTTGTGCTGTAGGCTTAAGGTCCTATTACACTGAGCGATTTTTAACGATTAACGACTAACTATAAACGATCGCAAACAAGATTGTTTATCGTTAACCCGAAATCGTTTACCACATTACACAGAACGATAATCGTTAGTTACGATCGTTACTATGATCGTTATTGTGATCGTTACTATGATCGTTTATTCCTTCTGATCCCAGAAAAACAATGAACAATGCGCAATTACACTGAACGATCAGTGAAAAAATGCGGAAATTGAGCGAACGAATGTGGAATTACAGCGAATGATTAACAATAACTTTAGGTTCAGATCTAAATAAACGATCAACGACATACGAACGATTTTTCGATCATTGCCTGTAATTACACAGAACGATTATCGTTTAAATTCGAACTATTTAACAATTTTTCACACGATAATCGTCCCGTGTAATAGGGCCCTTAGGGAATACACTCCGTCCGGGATCCCTAGTGGCGCCGCGAGAAACTTACATGTCAGTTTTCTGCGGCTGCTATTCAATTAGCAGCAGCCGCAGAAAACACAATGGAGTCGCGCTCTCCATTGTGTGCAATGGAGAGTTCTGATGAGGCCGCGCACAGATGCGCCTGCATCAGGACTCAGCGGCGCTAAAGATCATCTGGCTGGTACTGCAGTACTGGCCGGGATGATCTTTTCTGAGACCGGTCGTTTCGTGACCCAGTCTGGTCACGGAATGGCCGGTCTCATACACCATCTGAACATGGCCTAAGCGCGTAAACGTCCAGAATCTAGGTTCTCTGTTCCCAGCTATAACAGCAGGTGTCACTTTCTAAACCCATGGCAACTCTATGACATAATAGTACAGTACGGTGCTGAAAAACATTTAAATTGGCATATTGGCAACATTAGCCATTGGCCTAGTGACTTATGCCAGCTACACTAAGGTTCTTCCCTAGTTCTGGGCCATGCAGAATGTGTGAATGCAGCTTGTGTCCTTCCTGCAGCTCTTCAAATGTTATATGTACAGTATAGGCGTACTAGCTTTCTGTACTGTTGACCCATCGGAGACCTGATGATCTCAGTACAGAGCT
Source organism: Dendropsophus ebraccatus (assembly GCF_027789765.1). Taxonomy (NCBI): domain Eukaryota; kingdom Metazoa; phylum Chordata; class Amphibia; order Anura; family Hylidae; genus Dendropsophus; species Dendropsophus ebraccatus. Next base: position 17,843,145 of record NC_091468.1, on the reverse strand, counting down.
ACGTCGCAGCTGTCAGTGAATCAGCGGAGAATTTGTCATTGCTAGATAAATATTAGATAATAAATGCACAGATAACCTTGCGGCTATAATATTTTTTGCTAGACTTTGCACATATGTTGTGAGTGCACACATCAATTAAGACTGGGGTCACACTGCTGCGTTCTTGCAGTCCATTTAATGGATCAGTTTTTAAATGGTTACTTTTAATGTACACAAAAATTTGTACAACCATGTCTTTGTGTACGCTAACAAAAAGAAACCGCATCCGTTTTGATCCTTTTTTTTTTTTAAATTGAAGTTAATGCGAAAACTGACCCGGATTACACACAATTGCATCATTTTCTTTTTCTTTTTTAAATAAGGCTGGATTCACACTTAAGTTTTCGCAATCCGTTTTTTGCCCAAAAAAATAAAAGGATGAAAAACTGATAGGAAGAACGAACGGAAGTGTTTGCATCCGTTTTGATCCGTTTTCCATTGACTTGTATTATAAAAAAAAAAAAAAAAATCTCAAAAGGGATCTGTTGTTGTTTTTTTGACTGACACAATAACATGGTCGACCTCATTTTTGTGTCCATCAAAAAAAGAACACCCGTTTTTTTTTCTTTTATAATGGAAGTCAATGGAAAACAGATCAAAACAGAAATTTCTTCCTTTCTTGCACTTGGTATCGCCATAGGCATTCTCTATAAGCAGAATGAACTCATTCTCTTCTCCCTTCTTCTTGATGTATCAATTAAATCTGCAAATCGCTTTTCCCTCAATTCCTCCCCTGCTTCCTGGAAAAGCTATGGGACAGGTTAACTCTAACTGGAAATAGACTTTCCATTCCCACACGTTCATTGTATCCTGCAAAGTCCGAATTACTCATAGATCTGAGGACTTTGTACCCTTGTAACTCCATAACACTGATTTATTCATGGTACAGGGTTAGAGGTTAGACGGAGTGGCAGCTGCAGACTGTGTATTTACCGTAATGTAAAGTGCAGTGCAATAAAGGGACACGTTATCGTAGGTGCGGTCCACGTACTTGTATGATTAACGCTGTAAAATCAGCTCCAAGCAGATTATTTACTCGCCAGCAATGATCACATATAGGCGCCAAAATTATGCTGAATGGATAAGAAGTAACATGTAAATGTAAGTCATAAATGGTGGTGACTGATAGAGAGTAATCACATTATGCAGAGAAATTCACCCATAAAAGCGCTCCCCCATATTCTCTGCCCTATGAAAAATGAACTATACAACAGCCATATAACAACTGTGTCCAGGATGAGTAAGATGCAGCTCCTTCCCGGCAGTAAGGCCCAGCACCAGCTTAAAGGGACTCTGTCATTAGAAAATTCTATTGTTTAAATCCGTTTTTTATGTTAAATGTATCTTTTTATGAATTTTTGATGTACCCCCCCCCCCCTTATTTTCAGTTTTACTATAAAATGTAAAATAAATCTTGCGGTTTTTATTGTCATGACTAGGCTTAAAGAAGTTATCCAGCATTAGAAAACCATGGCCACTTTCTTCCAGAGACAGCACCACTCTTTTCTCCAGATTGGGTATAGATTTTGCAACTCTGTTCAATTGATGTGGACGGAGCTTAATTGCAAACCACACCTGAACTGGAGACAACAGCCTTGCTCTCTCTGGGTGAAAATGGCCAATGCTGGATAATCCCTTTAATAATGTTTTCTCTGGGTGAAAGTGGCCAATGCTGGATAATCCCTTTTTTATAATTGTATCTTTATTAAAGTTTTTGAAAATTTTTATACAACACAAATTACATCAACATTGTAGTAATGTACAAACACAAATAAGGCATTCAAAGCCCCCAATGCGGAGGTCTATGCTACTGGTCACAAGGTAGTTCCAGTAGGAAAGCAGATATCTGGAGGGTTCCAGTTCTCGTAATACAGATGCCAGTGACAGACAGACAAGACTAAAAGACATTCAACGGGGGGGGGGGGGGGGGGGGGGGGGGGGGGGGGGGAAAGGGGGATCAGAATAGGATACAGGTGAATCGCCATCACACGAAACCTTGCGTAGAGGAGTAGGTATCCCACGGGGACCAGATCTGTTCGAACAGGTCTATCTTTTCATTTATCGAGGCCGTAAGATACTCTAATGAACGTATCTCCTTAATTCGGGATACTAGGTCCACAAAGGGGGGAAGGGTCCTTTGCTTCCATTGTCGGGCGATCAGGGTCTTAGCCGCGGTTAATAAGTTCAGCAGAAGTTTGGTAGGTTTTTTTCCAAAGTTTTTGGGAGTTAGGCTCAACAGACATACTACTGGGTCATAGGGAATAGGCTGTGGGAATATCGCCGAAAAGTTATTACAGAAAGCCATCCAATATTCTTTGACAACTGGGCATGTCCAAAATAGGTGGTAAAGAGAGCCCACGGCCTGGAAACACCTCCAACAAACCGGGGATATGCTCGCATTCAGTTTGTGCAAAAGCTCTGGGGTGTGATACCATGTCATAAGCAACTTGTATTGGGTCTCTTTATATGTTACACATATGGAGGAGGTGGCTGCTCTATCCCAGATAATTTTCCAGCATTCCGGAGATATCTCCTTCCCTAGAGCTGTTTCCCACCTATCCATGTACTTATGACGAACAGGACTATCATCTCCCGGGGATCCTAGTATTTTATAGATATCTGAGATTAAGCCTTTGGCAGATGGGCCCGTTCTAACCCGCTGCTCGAACGCTGTTGGCCTTGAGACCGTAGTGGTGCCTATGCACGTTCTCATGTAGTGCTGCAGCTGTAAGTAAGTATACCGCTCAGAGGAGGGTAGGTTATACTTATCAGCCAATTCTTCAAAGGGTAACAGCGTGCGGGTAAGCGGATTAACCACGTCAGCAAATTGGAAAAGTTTTCTCCCTCCCCAAGTCCGAACAACCCCAAATTCAAGGCCTGGGGCAAATGCCGGGTGAAGCAAAAAAGAGGTTAATGGAGGGGCAGAGGATACAAGACTAAATTTAGATATGCAAGTAGCCCACACCGATTTAGTAAAGGCGATGGGGCCTAGTAGGCGAGTCGTAGGGGAAATAGGAGGGGTCCGATGCCAAAGCAGGGTGTTAGGGTGCGTTGGTGCCAGCCACCGTTTCTCAATCTCCGTCCATTTATTGTAGGCGTGGTATCTGGCCCAAGAGACCACATGTCTCAGGTGAGCAGCCCAGTAGTAGTGAATGAGATTAGGGACGGCCAAACCTCCCTGTAATTTGCTAGACATCATAACCGATTTAGGTATTCTGTGACGTTTGCCACCCCAGATAAACTGAAATATGGCGGTTTGGAGAGACTTAAGTTCACGCAACGGTACTTTTACAGGTAATGTTTCAAAGTAATATAGTATCTTAGGTAAAATAGTCATTTTAATTGCCGCAACTCGACCCAGGAAGGAGATATAATGATCTTTCCACTTAGTGAGCAAAGTTCTAATATCTTTGAACAAACTAGGATAGTTAACTGAGTATAGCGAGCCATATGATGGCGCCAGCCGAATTCCTAAGTATCGTATAGAAGTGGAAGACCACCTGTATTTAAAGTTAGCGCTCAAAGTTTTAAGAACCGGGTCAGGTATATTTAGGGGCATTGCTTCAGTTTTAGACGTGTTCACTTTATAGCCAGACACCAGACCAAATGCATCCAGTAGATTCCTCAGAACGGGGAGGGTGACATGCAAATTCGTCAGTGTGAGGAGTACGTCATCTGCAAATAACATTATCTTGAATTCCTTACCCCGAATGTTCACCCCCGCAATATCTCTATTATTCCTAATGGCCGCCGCCAGGGGCTCTATACAAAGAGCAAATAACAACGGGGATAGGGGACAACCCTGGCGGGTGCCATTGGAGAGAGAGAACGTCCCAGAGTGGTGGTGGGCAGACTTAATAGATGCAGTCGGCCTAGAGTAGAGGCCCATGATGGCTTTTAGAAAAGGGCCAGAAAAGCCAAAGTGTTGAAGGGTTTCAAAAAGAAAAGGCCAACCCAGACGATCAAATGCCTTTTCAGCATCAAGGCTGAGCATCAAGGCTTGATCCGACTGCAGATTAACCGCATCCACTATGTCTGCTGCCCTTCGGGTATTATCTGCCCCCTGCCGTCCAGAGACAAAGCCCACCTGATCTGCATCTACTAGGGAGGGTAGCCAATAGCTGAGGCGATTAGCCAAGATTTTGGTAAATAGCTTCAAGTCGGCGTTTAGTAATGCTATAGGCCTATAACTAGCACAATCATGTGGGTCTTTGTCTGGCTTAGGGAGCAAAGTAATAAGGGAATGAAGCATATTAGATGGTATTTCAGCGCCCCCAAGGAAGGAATTAAAGAGATGGACCAGGCGCGGGACTAATTCCACAGCATAGACCTTGTAATAGAGATAGGTAAAACCGTCTGGACCTGGCGATTTGCCCGTTGGAAGAGATTTCAGGACCTCTTCCAACTCCTCTGAAGTAATTGGGGTATTGAGGTCAGTCAAGGCTTCCGTGGGGAGTCTGGGTAAGTTACACTGAGCTAAAAAGTCTCCAATCCTTTGGGCCCATTCCTCAGAGTTTATGGGCAGAGAAGATGGGAGAGAGTACAGCTGTGAGAAATAATCAGTACAAATGGAGGCGATGTCCGCGGGGTGGAATTTAAGTGTACCAGTACGGTCTTTTAGGGCTTGCGGAAATTGGGCAGCAGAACGCTCAGAGAGTTTACGAGCTAACAATGTGTGCGCCCTATTTCCCTTTTCATAGAACCATTGCTTTGAGTAGAGTAGCATACGCTCCACTTTACGTATAGCTAGGTCTCGGAGGAGGGCTCGTGCTGCCACCAATTTGCGCAGGGTAGTTACTGAGGGACAGGCCACCAAAGCTGACTCCAAGTTCTTAATTTTATTTCTGGTGTCTACCATTTGAGCCTGCCGGTCCTTTTTATACTTGGCGCTGAGTGCTATACAATGACCGCGGATCACAGCCTTATGGGCCTCCCACAGGACAGTTTGGGATGAGACAGAGCCTTCATTTTCTAGGAAGTATGTCGTTAGGCAGTTCTTAATGGAATCTCTAGAGATTTGATGTTTCAGGAGGGACTCATTGAGACGCCAATGACATTGGCGTGTAGGTGTGAGAAGGGATGTCAGAGTAATGGTCACTGGGCCATGGTCCGACCATGATATAGGGCCTATATCCGCCTCCTTAAGGAGCCGCACTACAGGGGTATTACCAAAGAAATAATCAATCCTGGTATGAGTATTATGAGGGTGTGAAAAAAAGGAAAAGGTAGCCTCAGTAGGGTGCTCAATGCGCCAGAGATCATAGAGGCCATGAAGGCGGATCAGTTTCCGAAACTCAATGGAGAGGCGGCACTGATCAGGAGACGGAGGGTGGCCAGGCACTGAATGCCTATCAGCTTTTTCAGAAAAAGGCAAGTTAAAGTCGCCCCCAACTACCAATGGCGTGGGGGGGAATTTAGCCAGGCGCTTGAGCACCCCCCTGAGGAAGGGAATTTGTAACTTATTAGGGGCATAGAGATTACATAGTATCACCGGTTTTCCCTGTATGGTACCCTCTAGGATAATATATCGCCCACCCGGGTCGGAGAATGCGGTAGAAACTTGGAGAGGACAGGTGCGTGAAACAAGGATCGCCACCCCAGCCCTCTTACAGCCTTTGGAAGCGGAGTATACCACAGGATATTGATGTCTAGCAAAATTGAAGTTGGCAGAGGAATCAAAGTGCGTTTCTTGGACGAACGCTATGTCAGCGTGAAGGGAGCGCAATTCCTGTAGGAGCAAGCGCCTCTGGATTGGAATTAAGTCCCTTAACGTTCAAGGATATTAACTTAATCATTGGGAGGCAGGTAGATGATCAGTGTCTGTTGAACCAACTCACCCAGCATGTCTGATAAGGAAAACAACCCGATTTGGGACAGCAGATGTCCAACGCCCGACACCAGAAACAAACAAGCAGGCCAGACAGCGAAGAGCACCTGTAAGGGAAGGGTAGGAAACAAAAGGGAAAGGGGGTAACAAAGACACCATAAGACAATTGACAAATGCATACATAATACAGCAAATGGACTGATGGCACTAGACCAAAAACCTATGCCGGAAACACATAGGTAGGGGCTACACCCCCGGTGGGATGTTAGACAAATAGCTCTACTCATATCCATAGTGGCTAAGAGAAGACAAAAAATAAGCCCCAAGGGGGGAAGGAGGAAACCAGCAAAAAGCAAAAACAGAACGTATATTGTAACAGTGAGGTCGTGGATCTCGTCCACACAGCAATATAGCTATAAACAAGAATAAGGATAAGGCCTGTAGCAACTATGATAGGAAAACATATGAAAACCTGCAACAGAGCACACAGTTTTTCGTAGCTCAATTCAGTTATGGGGGATGGTCATTGGCACCCTGAGCGGGAGGAGGAGTCGTGCGAGAGCTCGATCTGCGTCGTTTCTGTGCAACTGGCTGCCAAACAGCTGCAGGGGGTGGTGGAGGAGGGGAGAGAGTCCAATCTATCAATTTCGGTATCGGGATCTCCAGAGATGTACAAAAGGCTGTAAGATCCCCCAGATCTCGAAGGGTCGCTGATCTTCCATCTCTGCGTGCCACCAGGGCGAAGGGGAAATTCCATCTGTAGGTAGCCTGATGATCTCGTAGGACCGCCAGCAGGGGGCGCAGGCATCTTCTTTTTTGGAGAGTGAGCCAGGAGAGGTCTGGATAAAGTTGGACGGGTGCTCCATCAAAGTCAAAGTCTTTTAGTTGGCGAGATTTTTGCATGATACGTTCTTTCAAAGCGTAGTCGTGGACACAGCAGATGACATCTCTTGGGAAGCCCGTAGTAGATTTGGGTCTCAGTGCCCGATGGGCCCTATCCAGTTTGACTTTGTGGGAGGACGGCTCCCCCAGTATACTATTAAAAATAGCCTCCAACGTTTCCTGCAAGTCCTCTTCCCGGGTGGCTTCAGGAAGGCCTCTCACACGTATGTTGTTGCGCCTGCCCCTGTTGTCTAGGTCTTCAAGATGGCGGTGCATGTCATTTAGAGCGTTGGTTTGGAGGTCAACTGTATCTCGGAGCTGGGCTACATAGGAGCAAGAGTGATCATGTTGATCTTCTAAAGTCTCAACTCTGGAAGTAATATGCTGGATATCTTTCCGCAGCTCAGAGATTTCAGCCCTGCAGGCATCTTGTACTTTGGTAATAAGAGCATTAAAGTCATTTTTTGTGGGCAATTGGGACAACAAACGCTGCATATCTCTGTTGGACTGAGTATCAGGGTGAGAGGAGTCAGAGTCAGAGCCTCTTTGCTGTATCCAGGAATCAGATGATAAGGCCTCAGTCCCTCCCTGTACATGCCTGTCCTTTTGTTTATGGGGGGTCTGCAACAGTTTCTGGGCCCTGGTTTTATCCCCTCTAGGTGGCTTGGGAGCAGCGGACATAGTGGGAGTACGGGAGGTGATGCACAGTGCAGGGCCTGCAGGTGGTGATGAGGCCGGGTAAGAGTCACTGAAAAGATCTTGAGACCCCAACTGTGGGTCAGTCAGAGGATGGGAGCAGGGGATGAAATTGTCCCCCTCAGGGAAGGCAGTGAGGGGAGGAGTGGGGGCGCTCAGGGGGGGTATAGAGGCGTCAAGCACCTCAGTAGGCTTGTGCTGCAGCCAGCCGCTGTTCCCCAGAGAGATTAGGGGGGTGATGGAGCCGGAGCAAGATGGCGCCTGTCCCCCTCCACACGTGGTCCCCACAGTACTCACTGCTGCCGTCTCCGGTCCCAGGAAGGTTCGGGCCGGTGATGAAAGGCCGGCGGAGCTCGGGATACCGGAGCTGGGTGCAGGTAGCCGGAGACTGGAGGTCGGGCTGGAGGCTTGCAGCGGCCGATCCTCTCCCTCCCGGGCTTCAGGTGGCGCCGCGCTGCAGGGGCAAGATGGCGCCTGTCGTTTGCGGCCTACAGTCCCCTCACCCCGCTCCGCTGCAGATTTTTGAGTAGCGGCAGTCCAGGTCCGCGGGGAGAGACCGGCAGCGTCCGGAGCGCTCGGGCAAGCCGCAACCCGGAGGGAACTGGGAGTTCGGTGATGTTCCGAGGCCGGATAACGACGCGGCCTCCTGAGATGCGGCGGAGAGCGCCGGGGCAGAGCAGGGCTCGGCAGCAGGTACCAGTCCAGCGTCCGTTTCCCTGATTTCAGGTGGGCAGCAGGGTCAGGCTGTTGTGGGCACCTCCTGGACGTCTTCCCCATATAATTGTTTGGCAGGTGTGTAGATTATAGGCCTGTTAGCTGGCTGTGTGGACGGAGCTCACCTCATGTGCGTCTGCTCACATTGGTAGCTCGCTCCGCCCCCCCGGATAATCCCTTTAATAATGCTCTCTCTGGGTGAAAGTGGCCAATGCTGGATAATCCCTTTAATAATAAGCTGAGGCTTCCTGTTTTGTCTGTGTTGATAAGGAGGAGACTGCTAAAAGTGATAAATACAAAATTACAGCAAAAGGTGACACCAGTAGATATGGACAATAGATTAAGCTCACCGTTCAGCCTCCCCGTCCCAATGGGTGGATATACTGTATATACACAGTGGTACCTTGGTTTAGGAGTAACTTGGATTGAAAGCTCTTTGCAAGAAGAGCTCACAGTTTTTCAAAATTGTAACTTGGTTTAAGAGCTCCATGTACTGGGTGGGAGGGGGTGGGGGAGGGGCATGGTCTGCATAGTGTGGTCTACAGTACTGTAGTCTGACCCAGGAAGTCTCCCTCACCTTCCACTTCAGATCCACTTCAGGCTGGGGATTACATTATGGGACAGGTCAGTGGAGGTAATCTCTTTATAGCTGTAACCCCTCTCTCCCCAGACAGAGAGTGCTGCTATACTGTGCCCACATATGTCCTGCTCATTCCTTCATGCTCCCTGCAGTCTCTGTAGGCCCTTGTGTTTCCTATCCTCTCCATTCCTGCTATAATGTGCCTGCACTTACACTCAGCTATACACACTGCTGTATAGAGAAGTTTCTGTCACTGTATTCCTGCACAGCTCTGTGATTCTCACTTCCTGATTGGTCCAGGCTGAACACACCCCTTCCCCATTGCTGTCATGTAACCACACAGACCTCTGACAGCAGCCCTGCTTCTCTATTCTAGCCTGTTGTACTACGCTACTGCATTATGGGGATCTGTAGCTCCATCCATTCTTGTGTCTACAAACTGCTGCTGTTTTTTCAGATTTATGCCCATACTATACATTACTCCACATGCTGATTGCTATACTGTACAGTAACTTATATCACATATTCAGCTGTTTTTTACATGTTGTTCAGAATGAAAAAAAACTATTGTCTGTATGTATTGTCCCGTAACGAATTATGCTCGTAATCCAAGGCACCACTGTAAAATAAATGTGTGTGTGTGTATATATATATATATATATATAATATTACACACACACACAGCAGATTCCTTGGGACTTTAACCCAGAACCCCAGTGCGGTAAGGCAACAGAATGCTAACCACTTCCAGTACTATACCTCTGATACCTTTGCGATCTTCTACGCTTATACAGAAGTTTTTTTGGAGTCATATGGAATTCAGTAGAATAAAACCTTGCGCATATCATTTGAAGCATTATTACTGAGTGAGAAGCATTACCGCCCAATGTGAATATTCATGTAGGCATACTTTAACATTGGCTGAATTCTTGTCGTTGGTTTTGCCAAGGGTTGAGCTTTCTGATGACGAACACATGGCTTTGAGCTTTCTAAAGATATTTAAAGGGGTTGTCCAGGAATAAAACAAATATGCCTATTTCCTACCATAAACAGCACCACCCTTGTCAGTGGGTTGTGCCTGGTATTTGGAAAAGCGGAAAGCACCGGGCACATAGAATAATTTCTTGTAAAGAAGTAACAAATGCTCAGGAACTGACTTTGTAACTTTGGTGAAGGAGAGACGCCTGTATAAAGAGACCTCCATGGATCTCCAGTATCGTTGGACTGATTTCTGGAAAGTTAATTAAAGGAAAACTCCGGCAAAAAACCCCAAAAAATTCCGATGGGGATTTATACCTAACAGTCCCTGTGCCACCAAAACGCCGGGGTCAACAGGCTCCCAGACCCCCACTGGATATCATTTTCTTCCGGATTCCTGGTACGTCCCAACCAAGGGGAACATATCTGTTCAGCCAATCAGTGACTGCTGCAATGTCCCTGCCCCCCGAAAAGGCCTGAATTTTTTCTTGACGGAGTTCTCATTAACCCCTTTAACGCTGCGATACTTAGTGACAGATTAAGCATCTGTCACTGAGTCATCGGGACTCCGCTGCGGGAGTCCTGATCGCTTATGCTTACAGGCGGAAGGTAAGCTTCTTACCTCCGTCCTGTCGGATCAGCAATCCATGTATAGAGTCTACTCTCAGGCAGGCTCTATGCATAGATCGCAGAGAACACTGATTTATGGTGTGCTATGGCATAGCATAGATCAGTACATGCAATCTAATAATTGCATCTTTTACAGTGAAACCAGGTGTTAAAAAAAAAAAGTGCAACAAACAAAAGTTTTAAAAAGTATTAAACCCTTCTCCCAATAAAAGTTTAAATTACTCCCTTGCCCATTATAAAAATAAAAATAAACATATTACATATTGTAGCGTGCGGATTTGTCCGATCTATTAAAATATAACATTGTTGTTTCTGCACGGTGAATGGCGTAAACAAAAAAAAACACCACTATTAATGATTTTATTAAATTATATATCAGAAAAAATTAATGACAAGCGATTAAATTTTTTCTGTTACACCAATATGATAGTAATAAAAACTAGAGATAATGGCCCAAAAAATGACACCCCGACCAGCCCTGTAGGTGGAAAAATAAAAGTGCTATGGCTCTTAGAAGGCGGGGAGGAACATTGCATTAATTTGACCCGGACACCCGGGCATCAAAGGGCTCGGTCTTGAAGGGGTTAAAAACTAGAATCTTCATATAAGTAATCCAAACATATGGAGAGTTCCCAATATTAGTGTCTGGGGTCTTACCCTATATGTTGGGGAGCTCCTTGAATGCTTTTTTTAGGGCACTTTTGGCATAATAATAAACATGCCATCTCAGAATAAACCCCCAAGGTAGGAGAGTCCCTTATAGAGCGGGGTCCTGAAGAAAACTAGATCAATTCTGATGCATTATATTAAAGGAATCAAAATAAGATCTGACCAATGTCAACCGAGGGTAACGGCGGCTAAAAGGAACGACGTGTATGTACTGCCGTAATGCAGGAACTAATCCCAGTCATCAGAGTATCAGGAGAACAATCTTATTTTTAAGGGAACAGAGAACCCATTAAATCCCTTCAAATTAAGTTCAAGACAATTGCAGGACGTGAACTTATGTCCGCAAGTCTGAGTGGACGTATCCTTGAAGCTGATTGAGAACGGAAATGTCACTGTTTATAGCCGGTCAGTGCGCTTGACATTTTTCCTAAAATATGACTGACATGTTCTCTTTTTATTATTATGAGGATTAGTAATGTAATATACAGTATTTTTGTTTAAAAACTTTTTTTTACATCAAAATTATTTATAGGTTGTGCTAGGGCTGGGCGATATGGCCTAAAATTTATATCACGATATAATTTGATGCATGCACGATATAACGATATATCATGATATATAAATTTTTTTTTGTGTGTATACTCACCCCCCCCCCCTTGCCAGTCATCAGCCTTCCCCTGTGCCAGTGATCAGCCCTCCCCTATGCCTTCAGCCCCCTTTGTGCCAGTTATCACCCCCCTTGCCAGTCATCAGCCTTCCCCTGTGCCATCAGCCCACCCTGTGCCAGTGATCAGCCCTCCCCTGTGCCATCAGCCCCCCTTGCGCCAGTCATCAGCCCCCCGTTGCCAGTCATCAGCCCCCCCCCCCCCCCAGTGCCAGTCATCTCCCCTCTCAGTTTTCCAGCCATTTCATGTGCCAGCCATCATGTCCCCCCAGCCAGGGCCATCATCAGCCCCATGCCAAGCCATCTGCCGCCCCCGACCCCTCTGCTACTTACCTTTCCTGCAGGGCTGGCTGATGGAGTCCGCGAGGCGAGACGGGCCGCGTCTTCTTCCCAGCATGCACTGGGAGACCTGACGCATCAGCGCGCTAGCGCGCTGACGATGCGTGAACGGAAGGCCCTGCAGCGCGGTACCACGGAGCGGTAAGTGAGAAGCTTATTCACTACCGCTCCGTGGTATATCGTGATATGACGATATGCCAAAAATCTATATTGTCAACCGAATTGATGACGATATTTTGGCATATCGTTTATATCGCCCAGCCCTAGGTTGTGCTTTAAAAAAGAAAAAAAGCAACACACATTTATAGCAATACAATTATTTGAAGAAAAAAAGAACTTTTGACATGTTCTACAATAAGGGCAAAAGCTTAAATAATTCGGGATCTGGGTGTTCAGACTCCGACTGATTGCTAGAACAATCTGGGGAAGCGTGCGGCTGTGCACTTCTCTCCCTGGTGAGATAGAGAGGCACGCCAGTGGGTGAAATGCTCAACTCGGTGCCTCTCCTGGCTGATTCCAGTGGTCAGTGGGGGGGGGGGAACCCCTAGGCTCTGACCAATCAAAACTTTTCACAAGTCTTCATGATTCTGTGACAGTAATGCTTTAAAAGGGGTACCCAATTTTTTTTATTTTTTTTATTTATTGGTGACAGAAAGTTATACAAATTTTAAAATTATTTCTGTTTAAGGCTTCCAGTACTTATCAGCTGGTGTATGTCCTGCAGGAAGTGGTGAATGACTTCTAGTCCGACACAGTGCTTTCTGCTGCCACCTCTGTCCATGTCAGGAACTGTCCAGAGCAGTAGCAAATCCCCATAGAAAACTTCTCCTGCTCTTGACAGTTCCTGGGCATGGGCAGCTCGGTGACTCAATGGTTAGCACCAAGGGCAACATCTGCAAAAGGGTTTGCATGTTCTCTCAGTGGGTACTCTTGTTTCCCCCACACCCAAAACATACAGATAGGTGAACTTAGATTGTGAGGCCTAATGCGCACTATGGGCCTAATGTGTATGCAATTCAAAATGTGGGTGCGCCGAGTGTTCTCAAGCAATAAGTGTTTCTGTGACCACCCATGGTGGTCTAGGACAGTGAATAGCTTAAAGGGGTTGTCCAGCGAAAAACGTTTTCTTTCAAATCAACAGGTGTCAGAAAGTTATATAGATTTGTAATTTACTTTTATTAAAAAACCTCAAGTCTTCCCATACTTATTAGCTGCTGTATGTCCTGCAGGAAATGTTTTATTTTCACTCTGACACAGTGCTCTCTGCTGACATCTCTGGCCGAGACAGGAACTGCCCAAAGCAGGAGAGGTTTTCTATGGGGATTCATAGAAAACCGAGACAGAGTTCCTGTCTTGGCCAGAGATGTCAGCAGAGAGCACTGTGTCAGACTGAAAATAAAACATTTCTGGCATGACATACAGCAGCTGATAATTATGGGAAGACTTGACAATTTTTAATAGAAGTACAGTAATAGGGTAATTTCTAGTATCTATTGTGGTCTGTGTTGGCGAATATGTTAATGTAGGGATCCCTGGCAGGCAATAGGACTGTGGAGATGTAAAGAAAAGTTTGCACATTGTAAATTAACTTTATTCAGGTTTGACAAGATATTCTCATCAAAAATTCTTGTCAGGTTCAATTGGATGATTCCACGTGGAGTCCTTGATCATATTTGAGTCCAGTCATTCGGCATTTGAATGCCGGAGGTTGAAGACATTGCCTACAGCCTTAGGGCCCTATTCGACGGGCCAAGCAACGATGTAAACGAGTTGCAATCTGCTATATCGCCGCTCGTTTACTGGGCCTATTCCACGGCCCAATGATCGTTAAGCGAGGGCTGCAGGGACATCGTTTCCAATGTCCTTGCAGCAATACTTTACCTTTCCGGGCTTCTCTTGCGCTCCGACTTCCTCCCCAGCTCCCACGGCGCATCAGCAGCTCCAGAGCGGCCTTACTGAGCTGTCAGACCTCTCAGCCAATCACTGGCCGCAGTGGTCCCGGCCTGTGATTGGCTGAGCGTCTGACTGCTCAGTCAGGCCGCTCCGGAGCTGCTGATGCTGCGAGCAGGACCCGGGGAGGAAGACGGAGCGCAAGAGAAGCCCGGACAGGTAAAGTATGGTGCTGCTTCTCAAATCATCGGTCGCCCGCCGCGCACCGCTATTCCACTGCGTTGATGCGCGGTGGGGGACCGATGATTTTAGGTCTGGCCCTAAATGAACGATCAGCCAATGACACGATCATCGGCTGATCGTTCTCTCTATTCCATCGAGCGATAATGGGCCGAATGGGGCAGATTATCGCTCCCGTGGAACAGGGCCCATGTTTTCCTGGACTCCCTAGGGCTGCATCCATGTTTTTCAGCCACCAGTATTTAAAGGGCAAATCATACCTTGGTTGTGCTCATCACTAATCTTACCTATTGGAAAGTGGAATCTACCTAGGAAATTCTTTGTTTAAAAAAATCCCGTGTTATGATATCATGGTCGATGAATTTCCACTGAAATCAATATGAATCTAGAATCTTAAATTACTCCTTGTAAACATACAACAAAACACAGTAATCACTGAACTCAAGGAGAACAGTGAAAAAAATTCCAATAAAGTACTCAATCAAGAGTCTCCACTGATGCCCCCAAAAATTTAAATATGCAAAACAAGAGTCCGTGGAGCCTCAGTTACGAGTCTCAAAACATGGGATAGCCAGATATCTCTAGCCTGTTGCCAACGGGGTGCCTCCATGATGGGGAGAGCACCACACCACCCTGATAAATAGCCCCTTAAGTCCCACTCGGTTGCGAGTATTGGAACATAGACAGGGAAACAACAGGGTGGCCCCTTTTGTCAATGTCTAACTCAAGGTGCGAGTATTGCGATCATGACAAGGGCTTACAAAGGCAGGCTTCCACCCACAGACAGCCGTTTCGGGGTATTTGCCCCTCGTCAGTGTGGGGTAGGATTCTGGCTAGTTGGGGCAATGACAAATCAATCAACAAAACACAGTAATCACTGAACTCAAGGAGAACAGCGAAAAAAATTCCAATGAAGTACTCTCCCCACCATGGAGGCCCCCCTTTGGCAACAGGCTAGAGATATCTGGCTATCCCGTGTTTTGAGACTCGTAACTGAGGCTCCACGGACTCTTGTTTTGCATATTTATCCTTGTGAACTGTATGGCTGCATAGTTCTCTATATCATTGAACAGAGCACTTCAGGACCGCTCTGCCTGATCATTAACTCAGCGGGTCTGTATCCATCATAGCAGGCTTTGCCTATACAGGGTTAGCCTTGCACTGCCATGAATTAGATTTATCATTCCTGCAAATCTTTAGATACTAGATTTAGTCCAACCATGCGCTTCACATCCCATCAAAGGAAAAATGGTAAAATTTTAGGAATTTCGTAATAATAATAAAAAAAAACCTGTCCAGAATTGTTGACTTTATAAGCCAGTTCTTTATAAGGGAGTGCCCAGATAATCTGTGATAAAATGCTGTGATTACATAGTAATATCCTACTGCCAACTGGATCCTTCTTGTATTATCTATAATACTGGGCCCATAAACCTTCCTTTGCCTGGTACAGCATGAAATTTATAGGAGATTAGACCCTGGAAGCTGATTGGCTGATTTTGTTTTGGCAGTTTTGCCAAAATGATGTGAAATTACTAAATATGTCATTTTTTAAAAGAAGAAAAAATTGTGTTTTTCTCTAAACTTTTATAAGTGCTCACACAGTTCAGGTCGGGGTGACACAATTCATCCTTGTATGTGACTTTGGATAATGCATAATAAAAATACAAGTCAAACAGTCAACTTTTTTCCGCTCTAAATGTTTTAATCTTTGATAAAGTTGACTATTTTTTTTCTCTTGTTTTAGGATCCAAAAATCTGTCTTTCTCTATTATGATAAACATGAAATGCGGAACGCATGCCATTAAAACCACAGCGTATTGACAAATGACATGTAAAATTATACAGCACCTCTTTATAACGCTGCCTTCAGAATGCCTTTACTTTACCTACCGTCAGCGCTTTTCACAACACTGAAAATGTATTCATTTTAATCTATGCCACCCCGGGGTTTTTATCCTTCTGCTGGTTTATGTTTTTTATTCACAATGTTGGCACGTGTTTCGGGAGTTCCTGGTGAGGGGGAAAAATAATTGTAATATATTGTAGACAGTTGTGGTTTGTTATGTCTTTATACCACTTATCCTTATTACAGTAAGGACTCTCTTCAGAGATTCCTGAACCAAGGACACTCCACTATTCCATGTCAGGAACTGTCCAGAGCAGTAGCAAATCCCCATAGAGAACCTCTCCTGCTCTGGACAGTTCCTGACATGCTAAAAAGTAAAACAGAAAAAACAAGGGCACCGGCGCCTCGTGTCTTACTGTGGCAGAAACAGTGAAAAGAGAGTGAATGATTGCACTCACCTATGAGCCCCTTGGGCTGTATGCATATCACCCCACCGGAGTAGCTGGAAATCCGTGAGGAGAAGGTGGCAATGGAAGATAGGGACTGCAGCCAGGTGTATCGCAAACGGGATACTCCCAGAACCGGGGCCCGTAAATTGGTAAACAAAAAAGAAAAAAACTTTGATACTTGCAAATAGCGCTGTCCCAAAAATGTCCAAGGCTACACCAATGTAGTAGGAAAAGAATTAATATTTATTGTGAAAGCACACACAATAAATATTCTTTTCCTACTACATTGGTGTAGCCTTGGACATTTTTGGGACAGCGCTATTTGCAAGTATCGAAGTTTTTTTCTTTTCTAGTTCCTGACATGGACAGAGGTGGCAGCAGAGAGCACTGTGTCAGACTGGAAAGAATACACCACTTCCTGCAGGACATACAGCAGCTTATAAGTACTGGAAAGCTGGAGATTTAAATAGAGGTGAATTACAGTTTTGTATAACTTTCTGACACCGGTCACCGTGCCCGCTAATTAAGTAATCGGATGCAGCTGTCAAAATTGACAGCTGCATCCGATTACTTACTGCAGCTGATCCCTGGTGTCTAGTGGGGTGGATCGCCCCCCCAGGACGTTGTCCCGGAGGAGCGATCCACACATCCGGCTCGGGACGGGGTCTGCACCGTAATGGCGCTGATCCTGGCTCGGCACTCGATTGCTTCACCCCCCTTTCCCCAGGTTATAAATAAAAATAAATAAAACATGTTTGGTATCACCGCGTGCGTAATCGCCCAAAATATTAAATAATCACATTCCTGATCTCGCACGGTAAACTGCATAAGCGCAAAAAATCCCAAGCTGCAAAATTGCGCATTTTTGGTCGCATCAAATCCAGAAAAATTGTAATAAAAAACGATCAAAAAAATCGCATATGCGCAATCAAGGTACCAATAGAAAGTAAACATCATGGCGCAAAAAATTACACCTCACACAGCCCCATAGACCAAAGGATAAAAGCGCTATAAGCCTGGGAATGGAGCGATTTTAAAGAGTCACTGTCATATTTTTTTTTTTTTGCAGAAATCAATAGTCCAGGCGATTTTAAGAAACTGTGTAATTGGGTTTATTAGCCAAATCTGCCATTATCTGCATGTAAAAAGCCTTTTCCCAGGTCCCCCCCTCCTTCCTCTTTTTCATCCACTCCAAAAAATCTAAAATTTGTGACTTGTTGCATGAGTCACACTCTGTCTATTCCTATAGAGAGGGGAGGGGGGAGGAGGAAGGAGGGAGTTAGCCGGCAGCAGAAAGCAGATAACAAGAGGATTACAGGCACGGAGCTGGGTGACAGCTGTAATCCGAGGTCAGGGAGGTCACTGGTGACTGTCACAGGAGATATCCCGTGAGGGATTTGTAGATTAACTCTTTGTTGTCCTGTTTTGGTCTTTTCTTTAGCTCTCTCCATAGGAGAACAATGAAGACAGGGGGAGAGCTTCAAACTGCTTTTTCATGATAAAAATGCATTTTTCGGATAATAAACCCAATTACAAAGTTTCTTAAAATCGCCTGGACTATTGATTTCTGCAAAAAAAAAAATTCACGACAGTGACACTTTAAGTGACATATATTTGTTAACAATTTTTTACCGGCCATCAGATACAATAAAAGTTATACATGTTACATATCGTTGTAATCGTAACACCTTGAGGAACATATATAACAAGACAGTTTTACAGTAAAAACAAAAACCCTCAAAATAAAAGAAATAAAAGAAATTTTTTTTTGTTTGTTTGTTTTTTCAATTTCACCACACATTGAATTTTTTTCTGGTTTCGCAGTATACTTTATGTAAAAATTCAGCCTATCATTGAAAAGTACAATTAGTGCCGCAAAAAATAAGGGCTCATGTGGGTCTCTAGGTGAAAAAATGCAAGTGCTATGGCCTTTTAAGCACAAGGAGGAAAAAACGAAAACGTAAAAATTGAAATTGGCCCGGTCCTCTAAGGGTTAAAGAGAGAGTGTACCTGATGGTATATCCTCTTTAAGGAGATTTGACTATGTATAAGGAGTAGCAGACAGTGCTAATCTTCTTTTTACAATGTAAGAAATTCTTATTGTCTTGTGGAACACAGGGCTCAAGTAGGTGGTTTCATAGGGATTGATAAGGCTGAGTCGCACCTGCTGCCACTATTTAGTGGTCAGTACATCCTCGTACTGCAACCTGTAAAGTTCTGACTCAGAATCGCCCTTGGAGCTGGACATTTGTTGCCTTGCGGTGGTCGGCCTGGTATGGTGCTGACTCCCGTGGAGACATGTACAAGGCTGAAGAATTGAGCCTGATATGTAAAAAGTGCTTATCTGACAAATAAAATTCCAGCATCATGCCAAAACTATTTCTCAACGCGGCATGAATCAGCTTGTGCAGCCGCACACTTGTTTATTTAATCTCAGGGAGGAAAATCCCAAATGATTAATGGGGTGGAGAGGTAAATGCACAATCAATGCTGTGTGTTTACTCCGGTCAATAATGCAAAGTGTAACCCCTTCACTACAGGATTCTATGGGGGGAGGTTGCGGATAAAAACATCTATACTGCAATGCTTTATATGGAGTTTTATGCAAAACAAGAGTCCGTGGAGCCTCAGTTACGAGTCTCACAACACGGGATAGCCAGATATCTCTATCCTGTTGCCACGGGGTGCCTCCATGATGGGGAGAGCACCACACCACCCTGATAAATAGCCCCTTAAGTCTCACTCGGTTGCGAGTATTGGAACATAAATAGGGAAATACCAGGGTGGCCCCTTTTTGTCAATGTCTAACTCAAGTTACCAGTATTACGATCATGACAAGGGCTTGCCAAGGCAGGCCTCCATCCACAGACAGCCGTTTCAGGGTATTTGCCCCTCGTCAGTGTGGAGTAGGATTCTGGCTAGTTGGTTCAATAACAAATCAACCAACAAAACACAGTAATCACTGAACTCAAGGAGAACAGTGAAAAAAACTTCAATGAAGTACTCAATCAAGAGTCTCCACTGATGTCCCCAAAAATTTAAATATGCAAAACAAGAGTCTGTGGAGACTCGCAAACTTAGGCTCCACGGACTCTTGTTTTGCATATTTACATTTTTGGGGGCATCAGTGAAGACTCTTGATTGAGTACTTCATTGAAGTTTTTTTCACTGTTCTCCTTGAGTTCAGTGATTACTGTGTTTTGCTGGTTTATATGGAGTTTTCCATGAATAGAAAAACATGGCTTCCTTCTTTTAAAAGCTGCCACATTGTACCACCCGTTTTAAACTTCAGTGGCTCCTGGTCACACTATGTTACGCTACCACATCCCACAAGGATTCAGGATTGGAGAAAGTGCAGGCCACTAGATGTGAGGTCCCCCAGTCTGCAGCAGCCGATCCCTAATGATGCAACCTCAATAAATTTCACCATTCCTGTCCATAAAGATGGATGGAGGTAATATGGGCTTGCCACTGTAGCATTCACACTATGTATGGACTAGTCCAGGGGTAGGGAACCTTGGCTCTCCAGTTGTTGCAAAACTGCAACTCACATCATGCCTGGACAGCCAAAGCTGCCAGCATAATGGGAGTTGTAGTTTTGCAACAGCTGGAGAGCCAAGGTTCCCTACTAAGTGAACCAGGTTCGGGTTCGAGTCCATCTGAACCCTAACGTTCAACATTTGATTAGCGGTGACTGCTGAACTTGGATAAAGCCCTAAGGCTATGTGGAAATCATAGATATAGTCATTGGCTGTATCTATGTTTTCCAGACAACCCTACAGCTTTATCCAAGTTCAGCAGCCCCAGCTAATCAAATACCGAACGTTCGGGTGGACTCGAACCCGAATGCGATTCACTCATCTCTATTCCCTATACCTGGACTAGACGGTTCTGTATGGACTAGACACACCTGTCCAAAATTCAAGCACCACCTATCAAGCTCATTGTTAGAGAACAACAAGTTGTTAAAAAAAAAAAAAAGTACTGAAACATTGAACAGTTGGACATTTATTAGTTTCCAAAAATCCCTAACTTTTTGTGAGTAGTGTAAACTGCTGTATCAAATCTTGCAACATTTGGCAAAAGTTTTGGGGGAAAAAAATAAGTAAAATAAATAAAATATGAAGATCTTCAAAATATTTAGGGCAGTAGTCCCAAAAGTAAAAACTCATACAAAGCATATGGAAGAGGCAATGACTGGAGACAATTGGAGTCTCTGGCTGTCTGTGTAATATGATGAGCCTTTGATGAGGGTGGGATCCAGTTATCTAGATGCCCCCGGCTCTCATGCCTCTGACTGCCACAAGCCTTTCTTCTGGCCTTTGAAATCTCCTTGGCTTTTACTGCTCCTGAGATGACATTTACAAGTTGTTTTCTATGCAGTGATATATTGATAGTAATGACCTCGGTCAGTAATTTCATCACCCGGCACTTGGCGAGCCGGCCGGCCGTGGTCAGTACAGTTATGTTTGCCCCGGTCTGCAGAACTCCAGGGACTTGGCATTGTTACGCAGCATGGGATTGCAGCTGCAGACCATTTCTGACCGCTTACCCCACAATAGGCCGCAGCAGGGGGCGAGGAAAGAACATTGTTCTCTGCTTCATTGAGCATAAACGTGTCAATTTACCAGATTAGGAATAATCATGAGATGGATAAAGTTGTTACACATCATGGTAACGGGCTGGAGCTGCTGGGGAATTTTAGCTGCTGTACAGTGCCCGCTATTTGGAGGGGTGACAACAGTATTGTATAAAATGTGGGTGATGTTGACAGGTTCTAGCAGACTAGCACGATAAGGCTGCCCTAGATCAGACATGTCCTTGTACCCTGTGATGGACCAGAGCCATATGCAACCAAAAAAATGGAGCATGGGCATGACTAATGATGAGCAAGAAGAAAATGCTGATACGTCCTCACACCTATGAAAATCCCCTTGCGGTGGAGTCGGTCAGACAAAGTTCCAACTTTGACTCCAGTTTACTGTATTTAAACATTGGGCTTTTTCTCACCATTAAACAAGGAATCAGGGACATTTAATAGAATATATATATTAAAAAAAAAATCTGGATGAAGAATTTAAAGGGGTTTTTCTTAGTTTACTAGTTTATACCTGTGCAAAGATCATCTGTTAGGTGGAGCTGCTTCATCATCACCTATAGTATATGGTGCCAGAAGCTTTGCGCCGTCTACTGTGTAGTGTCATTGCCGGTTACTGCAGCTCAATTTCCATTAAATTTATTGGGAGCTGAGGTCACACACACCACTAGACAGTAGATGGCGCAGGACTTCTGTGTATCGGAGCTGGTGAAGTGGCTTCGTCAAAAGGCGGATCAGTAGGGTTGATGGGTGGCAGCACCTTAGGGCTACCTCCCTCATTCATCCGCTACGTACCCATCATCCACACACTATGCACAATCACTTGAGATACCACTAACATACACAAACACACATTGACACTGACTAACTGACAATGACACTGACACACACCACTTAAAGCTCAGTCTTCTTCTTCCTCTCTGTCGGGCTGCTCTCCACATTGTAAGGTTGAGGACCTGCGGGTCATGTGATCAGGTCCTTCACTTTTCGCTCTCTAAAGGTCCTGCTCTGTCTCCTGTGTCCCCTGATGATCAGTGCTCACCCTGCACTACAGTGAGTGGGCTGAACACTGGGTCCCACTCCCTCTCTGGGTCCCGACACTTGCCGGGTAAGCCTTGTGCTGACACCAGCCCTGCCGCACCCTGCCAATAAGACCTTGATGGCCTATCATTTTTATAATCCGGGACAACTTTTAGGAGTTATCCAGAATTAGAAAGAAGTAAGGTACTTTCTTGCAAAAAAACAAAAAACAGCACCCCTATCCTCAGCTCCATTGGCTTTAAAGGGGTAGTGCGGCGGTAAGCAATTATTTGCAATCATTCACAAAATACCACACATTACAAAGTTATACAACTTTGTAATGTATGTTATGTTAGTGAATGGCCCCCTTCCCCGTGTTTCCCCCCACCCACGCTAGACCCGGAAGTGTAGTGCTCTATACTCACCTGATTCGTGTCGACCCCCGTCCGCCATCTTGAGACAATGATTTAATCTTCGGGCGGCCGGCCGAACTGCTCCTACCATCCCTAGTGCCGGCCGCCCTCTGCAGTGTCATCAGCTGCTCAGCCACGATTGGCTGAGCACAGTTATGCTTAGCCGCCCAAAGATGACATCATTGTCACAAGATGGCGGGCGGGGGTCGACACGAATCAGGTGAGTATAGAGCACTACACTTCCGGGAGCGGCGTGGGTGGGGGGAAACACGGGGAAGGGGGCCATTCACTAACATAACATACATTACAAAGTTGTATAACTTTGTAATGTGTGTTATTTAGTGAATAATTGCTTACTGACGCACTACCCCTTTAATGGAACTGAGCTTCAAGAGTGGTGCTGTTTCTGGAAGGGACAGGTATTTGTAAGCCTGGACAACCCCTTTATAAATGTGTAAGTAAATAAGCCAAATCTATGAATTTGTCCTCAGAAAAAGCATTGCCCCAGTCAGATTGTTCATCATAGAGGCCCTCATCTAAGCTCACTACTCTGAGTGTCGAGAACAATCTGCACGAACTGGGGTTGGTGGCAAAGTAGTAACTACATAGGCAATGTCTGGGATGATGGACATTCAGGAACCGCTTGTTGTTCTGTTAGTTTTGTTATTAATTATTACCATTTGTAAACTTTCATTCTACAATATTAATAAGGATTTTTTGGGGGGAGTCAACAGATTTCTTCAGATCAACTTTGCCTCCCCAGTTGTGCCAGGGCTGATGGGCATACACACAATAATGTTGTGTTAATAATAAAAAATATATAAAAAATGTACATTTATATTAATAAAGTTATATATTACAAAGTAATATAGCCTTGTACAATGTACAAAAAGTAAAAAAAAAAATAGCTTGGAGTACCCCTTTAGCAAAGAGGGAGTTGCCCTAATTGAGCCCCTAAAAAAATGCTATATTTATTAAGAATTCAATAAAATTTTATTTAAAAAACAAATGGGTAGTGGCCCATAATAGTTACTATGATAATACCTGTCTGTAAAGATGGGGCCGAGTGGAAACCAGAAGCCAAACTGGATAGGAGCAGACACCATCACAACATTTGAGGCATGGACAAATAATCTCCAGAACTTTTGCTCCGCAACCCATATACTTTGCATAAAGTAAAACAGTAACTTTTTGGCTGCCTATAGCTGCCACTAGAGGGAGCAAGGCAGAAACTAGCAGGACATACATTTCCGATTTTAATTCCGCATATGACAAACACATCCGATGAACATGTTAAGGCCCCTTTAAATCTTCGCACCCATCAGGGTACACTTTAACACATTTGGAATGTGAAACTTTACTAAAATTCTAATATGTTTCAAAATTCTTGCCTGTTCCCTATTTTCAGTTCCTCATGTTATTTTTGATTCAACCTATTTGTTGAAGATGTCACGATGCGTAAAATATCACAATGTCACATTTGTGCATCAGGCTGGAAAGAAGCAGAAATGGCAGAATGTTCTAGAAATTTTATACTGATATATGTATGTTTTTAGGTTTTTTGTTCCCCCCCCCCCCTGATTTTTATGTATATTATACACTTAATCAGTATGGTTCTTCAAGTATTGGGGTTTATATGTTTATTTGTTCTGATCACTCATAACTTGCATCTACCGGGACAGGTCCATACTCATCTGTATGTGGACCAATATTTCTGCCCTTGGTCTATGTCATCATAAGGCTTGCATCAACACTTCGCTGAATATGGAGCCAAAGCTAATGGTTATAATTCATGATATTTCTTTACAGAATCAGACTTGTCTGCTTTTAATGCCTGGTTTAGCGTCTGGAGCTTTTCCCGGCATATACATTAAACATTGGCTCAAAGTATAATGTGTACAAACAATAGACAAAGCCTACATTTTAGATGAGATATGAAACTGGGAGGGCTATGTAAGGCCATGTTCACACCTGCATCCTTGTTTGCATTGTTCTTTGTCAGACAAATGATACATAACGTCCAAGCTGGATCCTTTACAAGCCGACCACCCAATGGTGCCCAGTGGACTCCATTGACACTAATGTGCTTGGTTTTATTTATGTGATGGTATTTGATATTTTACTCTACAAAATAACAGTAAATGCAGCATAATTGTCCTGTGTTATTGGAATCTGCAACTGAGGGGCCTAATCCCCCGACATACTGTAGTTGTTTAATGGAAAACTTTTTATTGTACTGCGTAGATCCATAAAAATATGACTTGAGGAGGTTAAGCAAGGGTTTGTTCCATGAGGTTGCACACATATTTAAAGGAGAAGTCCGGTTGATTATAAAATCCTGCAGCTGACGGGGGAAATTGATTACAAGTACGCACTTACCTCTCCTCGTGCCCGTGGTGAGCAGCCTGACCAGCTATGGGACCCCCGCCTGAAGGCATTTTCACCCAAGTTGTGATGACGTCCCGGCTGATGGACTGGCCGCTAAGTTTGTGGTTGCCGTTAAACCTTTAATTGCTGTCCAGTTTCATATTCATTTGTTTCTACTCAAGAATAGACAGCTAAACTGCGGTGACAAGTTCTAGGAGCATTTTTGTGCCGCCCCCCCTCACCAAAATAATAAATACACAGGTAGATCACCGTCCCCACACAATGTTAGACACTCTTTTGCTGCTTACCAATTGAAATCGTATTGAATAATTCTTTAAGATAGCCATCCAACACCCACCCATAGGCAAAGGATGGATCCCTCGGCTACCCAATCCCTCATGTGAGCTCTGTCTACCGCAAAGACCTGGTAGTGCATAGTATCGGTGACCCTTCACATGTCATTTCAATTGTTGAGGTTGCCTCTCTGATGGGTTTTACATCAACTTGAGACTTATAGATACAAATACAATCCACCGATGGATCTTGATTATTGGTTACAAGAAAATAGCTGAAATATAAATTTAGCTTAGTGCATTCAAAAGAGTTTTCACATCTTACAAATTGGCAGTAAATTTTTATTGTGCCATCGCTTTCTGATCATTGGAGTCTGATTGCTTAGATGGCCACGTATCTTGAGAATGTAATGGCCACCCAATGTACAAGGAGTCACAACTCAGCCCCTTTTCATTTGGAAGACTGCAAAAGTACTTGAAGGAAACATGTGGACGGAAGTCAATGTGGTTCCTTGGTTGTGTTACGACTCCTACCAAGACAGTAGAGGGGCCAGCTCCAGACTTTGCCTCCAACCGAACATTGTGTGTTTTAGCTTGATCTCTGTGATTGACACTTTCAAATGATTTTGCCAATTTCTTTGGAATTGAGAGTTCCTCTTGGAATACATCTGGGAACTTACCTCCTATTGGAATGTATGAGTCAGGCGTCACATGTGATCTTAGCACGCGTTCACCTGGGGGAATATACACCCATCATCATCATGAATGTGTTATAAATGTTTAGGCTCTTGTGTGTTACTTGAGTTAACGTTCTCATTGACTGGGTAAGATGGGAGAACTCTAATGAAAATAAACGTGCTGACAGCCGTCATTGAGTAACTTCTAACAGCTGCAGCGCACACAGCGGCGTCCACCTTACCCCCGCACCGGCTGATCTTTCATGAATTATTAATAAAACAAACCCTTATGGACTCTGGCCAAGAATGTTTTAAAAAAAAACAAAAAACACTTAACTGACTATATTTTACATGCTATATTTTTATTATAAAGGGGTTATGAAACACCTTTTTAGTGCATGCATGGTAACATTTTGTATAAGTACTATCTATAGTAGACCCTTTCCCATAGTTTAGGCTATGGAAGGTACACTTTCAAACAGTTTATTAAAATGCTCAGTGATTTTAGGGTGGTTTGTATACAAGGTCATGATCTTCTATGGCGCTATAAAGTGATCGTAAGCATAGACATTACAAGAACAAATGTTTCAACAAGAGAGAACATCCTGTACAAGCTATTACAACTTTTCTTGCACACAGTAGTCTTTTCTGACATTTTCACTTAAATAATAATAATGTTTATTTGTATAGCGCCAACAGATTCTGTGGCGCTTTTTTTTTTTTTTTTTTTTTTAAATACATACAGTATAGCGTTTGCATAATACAAAATGTATTAATTAGAATAAATAAAAATACAAAGTGTAGAAGAGACCTTCTTGTTGGAGTTTGCAGACTAGAACTGCACAAGTGCTTTATTCGCCCATGTCCAGCTCAAAGTCAGAGAGAACAGGATGAGCCAGTCACACGCTAATGTCTGATTGCAGGTAAAACGTATAAAAGGGAATGTTAGAAGCAAGCCTGAAGAGATGAGTCTTTAGGGCACGCTTGAAATTGTGAGTATTTGGTATGAATGTGAGGTCTTTGGGTAGGGCGTTCCAGAGAACTGGTGCAGCACGAGAGAAGTTTTTGGCAGGAGTGTGAGATTATGATTATGGAAGATGTTAGGGTTAGATCATTATTAGAACGCAGAGCACGGGTAGGATGGTGGGTGGAGATGAGGGAGGAGATGTATGGAGGGGCAGAGTTGTGGAGAGCTTTATGGGTGAGGGTGAGGAGTTTGAAGTGAATTCTGGACTTAATGGGTATCCAGTGCAGTGACTGGTACAGAGGAGAGAGATCAATGTAATGGCTGGAGAGGAAGAGTCTGGCTGCTGCGTTTAGGATAGACTGGAGAGGGGAAAGCTTAGAGAAAGGAAGACCAATTAACAGGGAGTTACAGTAGTCAAGACGAGAATGGATCAGGGCGACAGTCAGATTCTGAGCGGTGTCAGTGGGGAGGAATGGGCGGATTCTTGAGATGTTTTTTAGATGCAGATGACAGGAGCGTGTAAGGGCTTAGATATAGGGAGTAAAAGATAGATCCGAGTCTAGCATAACCCCCAGACATCGAGCTTGATTCACAGGAGTGATGCTCGTACCACAGACTGAGAGGGAGATGTCGGGATTGTGTTGGTTAGAAGGAATCAATACGAGAAGTTATGTTTTAGAAAGGTTGATTAAAGAGCTAGGTGGCACTATTACTTTGTTTTTTAATAGATCTAATTCACATATTTTATTCCCATGGTGCAAGGCCCCCAAAATCTAACTTTAATTGCACTTTGCAGCATGTGAACTCTTTAAAGGCTTATTACAGTGGAATAACTTGTCCTTTTTTAGAAGGGAGCCCTGCGGAACCTTTGTTATGATGTAACTGTCCAAATATGGACAGTTACCATGTAGGAACAGTCTATATATGATAGGTTTCCATTCATGTTACATCATCAGGGATTCCCTGGGGAAGCCAGTCGTTTTTTTTTTTTTTTTCTTTCTTTGTTTTTTTTTTCCTCCTGAGCTCCCTCCAGAGTGGTGGTACTGATGACAGCCACCCAATACACATTTTTGGTAGCTTTGAAGAAGAAAGGAGTTCCTGAATTTCTGACTTGGAAAGCACCATTGATACTGTCTGTGAATGGACAGCAACACCAGTAACGCTTACCAAGGTATCCATTAAAAAGATTTTTTAAAAACATAGAAACATTTAAAAAAATTAGGCAGAAGGAGACCATCTGGTCAATGTAGTTTGCGGTTTTAGTAATATTCCTATCCCAAAATATGTAATAGTGTAGTCTACCATGCTATTTCATGCTTCTTTTTTTCCAAAACACCTAATCATGGGTGACCAAAAGAACAGTTGTTATGATGTCTGTATGAGTATGTACCACTATGGACACATTTTTGACACATCATTGTGCAACATATGATGTGAACAAGGTAAAAAAAAAAATAAAAATAAAAATAAAAAAAAATATATATATATATATATATATATATATATATATATAAAATCTACTATTCAAGCTAAGCCCAACAGATAATACCGTAGAAAAATAGCATTGAGGAGCATGTGCAAAAAAACGGTTAGAAACACTAAGCGTACTATTACACGGAACGATAATCGCCAAATTGGCCCTATCTGGCCGGTTATTGTTCCGTGTAATAAACACAACGATCAGCCGATGATCATTGTCATCGGTTTTGACCTAGAATTGTCGGCCACCGACCGCGCACCGACCGACGACTGACTATTTAAAAAGTAAATACATTACCTATACATGGTCCAGTGCTCCTCCTGCGCTGTGCTTCTCCTTGTGTTCTTCGCGCTGCAGCTTCAGAGCATCCTGTTTTAGCTAAAAGGCCGCTCAGCCAATCACAGTCCGGGACCGCTGCGGCCAGTGATTGGCTGACCGGCCTGTCAGTTAAGACAGGATGCTCTGAAGCTGCAGCGCACGGGACCCGGAGAGAAGCGGACAATAAGAGGAGCCCTGGACCATGGATAGGTAATGTATGCCCGTTTAGCAAGGGCATCGGTAACGATGTCCATGCAGCCGTTAAACGATTATCGGGCCGTGTAATAGGCCCAGTAAACGAGTGCCAATCTAGCAGATCGGCGCTCGTTTACAGTTAATATCCGTCCCCCATCGGCCTGTGTAATACCCTAACAAAATACTCCAACAAGGCTCAACAAACCCTCAGGTCTGGTGCTGGGTGCAGAACCTCCCCATACACTGTGCAATCCTGAAAGAAGCATAAAGAATAGTGGAAGGTACCATACAATAAAAGTAATAACAGTATTCGCTAATCCAGCAATTCATGTGATATCACCAATAAATGGAAAATGAACGGCCACCCCCACATGTATTGCCACTAAAGATGAGCGAATCTCAGGCACACTGGTTTTGTGCCTACCTGAATGCTCGGTATTAGATTACCGGGAGCAGAAGTAGCATGCAGCCATAGACTGTATCCATGTTTTCTAGGAATCCCTAGGGCTCCAACTTCTTCAGCCACCGGTCATCTAATGCTGAGCATTCGAGTTTGGACAAACCCAAGCATGCTCAACATTCGCTCGTCTCTAATCTTCACTGCTCAAGGGTCTTTGTCGGACTCTCTCTGCTGTGGCTTTCTCAGGTTCTAATAAAAGCCTTTAGTTAAAAAATAAAAAAATGCCGAACCTAGAGAATTCTGTGTTTTGAAAAAAAGCCTCTGACCCAATGCCACAAACCAACCTGAATTGTATGTTATGTTTTATATTTCACTATAGGCTATAATGTAACATC
Source organism: Dendropsophus ebraccatus (assembly GCF_027789765.1). Classification (NCBI taxonomy): domain Eukaryota; kingdom Metazoa; phylum Chordata; class Amphibia; order Anura; family Hylidae; genus Dendropsophus; species Dendropsophus ebraccatus. Next base: position 17,813,577 of record NC_091468.1, on the reverse strand, counting down.
TGGCTGCGTTGTGTCTGGTTACTGAAAAACAAAGACAAAAATTGCCACGAAAAACACCAAGAAAAATGCCATCACCCTGGGTGGTCTCCTTTCTCATTCGGTGGTAGAGACAGGCCCTGATGATTCCCAATTGATATCAATTTGAATACATTGTTCTGTTCATTGCTCTATCATTGGGTTGAGTCATCTGATTCATTAAGTTAATGAGCCAGTATTACCCAATATATTTAAAGGGGTTTACCATCTAAGAAATCTCTGATATATTGTGAAGTAAGGCCATTACTTTCTCATAAATTGGGCCTCTTTGAATTGCCGCAATTCTAAAGACCAAAGGAAGTTATTATAAGAGATACAAAGTGGCAATTAAGTATACACTGTGAAGGGTTAAAGGGTACCTATCATTTAAACAAACTTCTGACATGTCATAGCGACATTTCAGAGGTTTTTATTGGTTGGGGTCCGGGTGCTGAGACCTCCAAAAATTGCTAGAATGAAGGGGCAGACGCGCACAGCAGCACGTGCTCTGCCCCTTTATCTTCGCTCTCACTGCTAAAGTAGCGGTGGATGGAAATATAATAGAGCCCTATGGAATTTCCAGTAGAGATGGAAGCATGCTTGAGTTCGTTCGAACCCGAGTGTTCGGCATTTGATTAGCTGGGGCTGCTGAAGTTGGATAAAGCTCTAAGGTTGTCTAGAAAACATGGATACAGCCAACGACTATGTCCATGTTTTCCACATAGCCTTAGAGCTTTATCCAACTTCAGCAGCCACCGCTAATCAAATGCCGAACGATCGGGTCCGAACGAACTCAAGCATGCTCGGTAATCGCTGTACCGGAAGTTTTATGGGGCTCCATTATAAATCCGTCCACTGCTACTTTAGCAGTGAGACGGAGATGAAGGAGTAGCATGCTCATCTGCCCCTTCATTCTAATGCTCGGCGGGATTCTGAGCACCCAGACCCCGAATGATACAAACCATTGACATGTCGCTATTACATGTCAAAAGTTGGTATAAAGGGGTAGTAAACAAAAATAAAAAATAAATATACACACACACATACACTACTTTTCAAAAGTTTGGGGTCACATTGAAATGTCCTTATCTTTGAAGGAAAAGCACTGTACTTTTCAATGAAGATAACTTTAAACTAGTCCTAACTTTAAACAAATACACTCTATACATTGCTAATGTGGTAAATGACTATTCTAGCTGCTAATGTCTGGTTTTTGGTGCAATATCTACATAGGTGTATAGAGGCCCATTTCCAGCAACTATCACTCCAGTGTTCTGATGGTACAATGTGTTTGCTCATTGGCTCAGAAGGCTAATTGATGATTAGAAAACCCTTGTGCAATCATGTTCACACATCTCAAAACAGTCTAGCTCGTTACAGAAGCTACAAAACTGACCTTCCTTTGAGCAGATTGTGTTTCTGGAGCATCACATTTGTGGGGTCAATTAAACGCTCAAAATGGCCAGAAAAAGAGAACTTTCATCTGAAACTCGACAGTCTATTCTTGTTCTTAGAAATGAAGGCTATTCCATGCGAGAAATTGCTAAGAAATTGAAGATTTCCTACAACGGTGTGTACTACTGCCTTCAGAGGACAGCACAAGCAGGCTCTAACCAGAGTAGAAAGAAGTGGGAGGCCACGTTGCACAACTAAGCAAGAAGATAAGCACATTAGAGTCTCTAGTTTGAGAAACAGACTCCTCACAGGTCCCCAACTGGCATCTTCATTAAATAGTACCCGCAAAACACCAGTGTCAACATCTACAGTGAAGAGGCGGCTGCGGGATTTTGGGCTTCAGGGTAGAGTGGCAAAGAAAAAGCCATATCTGAGACTGGCCAATAAAAGAAAAAGATTAAGATGGGCAAAAGAACACAGACATTGGACAGAGGAAGACTGGAAAAAAGTGTTGTGGATGGATGAATCCAAGTTTGAGGTGTTTGGATCACAAAGAAGAACGTTTGTGAGACGCAGAACAAATGAAAAGATGCTGGAAGAATGCCTGACGCCATCTGTTAAGCATGGTGGAGGTAACGTGATGGTCTGGGGTTGCTTTGGTGCTTGTAAGGTGGGAGATTTGTACAGGGTAAAAGGGATTCTGAATAAGGAAGGCTATCACTCTGCAACGCCATGCCATACCCAGTGGACAGCGCTTGATTGGAGCCAATTTCATCCTACAACAGGACAATGACCCTAAACACACCTCCAAATTGTGCAAGAACTATTTACAGCAGAAGCAGCAGCTGGTATTCTATCATAGGTAATGGAGTGGCCAGCGCAGTCACCAGATCTGAACCCCATTGAGCTGTTGTGGGAGCAGCTTGACCGTATGGTACGCCAGAAGTGCCCATCCAACCAATCCAACTTACAGCAGATCAGGAGTAGAGATAAGCCAACTTGTCGGATTTCTGGTTCCCGCTGTCTGTCTGCTCCATGCAGCGGGTGGATACAGCGTAAGGAACGCCTGGAAAACTGGGGTACAGCCAATGCCAATCGCTGTATCCCAGTTTTCCAGGCGTTCCTTACGATGTATCCACCCACTGCACGGAGCTGGCAGACAGCGGGAGTCAGACGCCGAGATTTCTGGTTCATACGAACCAGAAATCCGGTAAGTTCGCTCATCTCTAATCAGGAGCTTGAAAAAGAGACTATGAGGGAGATTTATCAAACATGGTGTAAAGTGAAACTGGCTCAGTCGCCCCTAGCAACCAGATTCCACCTTTTCTCTTCCAAAGAGTCTATGAGGAATGAAAGGTGGAATCTGATTGGTTGCTAGGGGCAACTGAGCCAGCTTCACTTTACACCATGTTTTATAAATCTCCCCCTAAGTGTTTTCTGGGTCATGAAAACACGGACCAATATATAAAAAACACCATGTGTCTCTTTAAATCTAACAGTGTCATCAGTTTGGAAGGTGGATTACAGCTGGCAGATTTACTGTCGGAACCTGCCATAACTTTCATGCTGCCTGAACCTCACATTGTCGGGCAGCCCCAATGGCATGTGCCTTTCCCTCTGTCCTTGATCTCTCCTTATACCCAAACAGAGGTAGATGGGCATATGGGATGGGCAAAAGTCTTGGCACCGCCTCCATGACTAATGGTTTGGGCAGCATGAAAGTGATGACAGATTCCCTGGAAACCCTACGAGATCTAAACAATCTTGTCAGCTTCCTCTATGCTTAGGCATTGCAGCTCGCAGAACCTAGCCAGTATGCATGTGTGTATTTATAAGACGTTACCGTTCCTTGAAGGGCAGGCTATCACAGAATATTCTTTTTGCTTTTAGTGTTTTATAGGTATAATTGTTTAGACATGAAATAATGGAATACTCGGTAATATTTTGCCGTGATAAATCTCCTCCGTATTTTGCAATGTCTTAGGACTTTTATAGAATTCCCAGAACAAATAATAATAAAAAAAAAAAAAAAAAAAAAAAAAAAAATTACCTTGAATTCTCCATCTATTTTGTCATCTTATCAAATTTTGACTAATCAGAAAATAGCAATTATGAGCCGTCCTTGTCCTCTAGAGCGAGTGATGACCGTGCCCTAGAAAAGCGAGGATCATAACAAAGTGTGTGATGTGTAAACCGTTGCGTCTCTTTATCGCGTATTAGCTCCTCTTTTTTTTCCATTGCAGATGTCCTTGGTTAGTCATTGTCAAACACTATTTTGTAATGTCTGCCTCTGCCAATATTATCTGTACAAACACAAAAACCCTCTGAAAATAGAAATGAAATACAGGTTACACAGCCACATCGATCGCCTGTTATTTGCATTGTAACGCGCCTCTCTTCCTGAGGGGGCGGCTCGTAGCTGGGAGCGGGTGGCGCCATAGGTTGTGTCAGATCTGGTGTTCATTGGCAGGTAGTGTAAGCGGATAGGGAGTCATTACTATAATATGGTAAAAGAAAAAAAAAATCTAATCAACTGGTGGCAGAAAGTTATATAGATTTGTAAATTACTTCTGTAAGTCTTCCAGTACTTATCAACTGCTCTATGTCCTGCAGGAAGTGGTGTATTCGGCTGATAATCGTCCCGTGGAATAGAAGGCAACGATCAGCCAACATTGTTCATGTCGGCTGATCGTTGGGTCGCTTGTCTTTCAAACATGTTGAAAGACAAATTACTCCTACAGCAATGATCTGCTGACGTCGCTCTGTGGAATAGGAGCAACGGCAGCAGACCGCTGTTGTATACTATGGGCTGCCCGGACGATCTAGCGATAACCCGGGCAGCCCCTTGGCACCCCCCGGATTCACCTGCTCGCTGCTGCCGCGTGGAACAGTGGCGGCAGCGAGCTGGGAACAAGGAGCAAACGAGCGCTAATAGCGCTCGTTTGCTCCTGTCAGTCGGCCGTGGAATAGGGCCTTTATCCTCAGGAGTCACAGGATAGGGCCTAATTAAGTTCTTATGCACTCGTTCAGTATTTTTTCCAAGTCTGTAGATTCCTCCTGCTATCCCCCCGTACAATCCGCTAAAAGTTACGGATTGGGCATATATAGTCCATCCGTAGTGCATCCGTATTTTTGTAACCCCCCCCAACATGTCAGTTATAACTCATCCGCATTTTATTACAGAAATACGGATGCCAAACAGGTTACAATCTGTAAAAGTCCTGCGGATCCTATTGATTTCTATGAGAGGATCAGTAAAAAAAAATCCTGGTCCGAACTAGGATACGACTTATTAGACGAACAATCGGTGAACTACCAGCGATAATTTTTTGACACGTTACAAGACGATTAGGCTGGGTTCACACTGAGTTTTTAGCATACGTTTACCAAATCCATTTTTTTAACGGACAAAAAAAAAAAGTGTCAGCAACGTTTGTGTCCGTTTTTTTTTTTTTATAATGGAAGTCAAAGGAAAAACGGATCAAAGCGGATGCACACAAATGCATCCGTTTTTGCAAAAAAAAACGGATTGCAAAAACACAGTGTGAACCCAGCCTTAACGTTTTTTTCCTTCGTTGGGTGTTGTTACTCAAGCAAATAATTGCTTGTTTTCGGTTGTTATAGCGAATTTTTACAAGATAATTGCGTTGTGTAATAGGGTCTTTGGTTATGACCTATCCACATTCTCCAGGTGGGTACACCAACTTAATTAGTGTCCTAACTATTATTTAGAGACAGGGTTGCAGTCATAGATCACAGCAGTATGTAGATAAAATGGAATCCGGTCATTCACAATAGCTAATGGTCACTGCTTAGCCTCCTCCTTTCTCAGTGTACATTGACCTCACAGGTCACAGAGCATGCCTAGAAAACTCCCTTATAGATGGCATTAGGGCCCACTATGTATGTCTGTTGTTTCCTATATCTGTTGTGCTTGCTGTAAAGCATGTCTCTAAATGCTGTTAAAAGCAGCTTAGGCAAAATGAATATCCCTAAAATAATTCACAAAAAAAGTTACAATTGGAAAATAGGAGCAGATTAGAAAGAATCATATCGGTAAAAAGAAAAATGTAGCTGAGACTTTCAAGTAATATCAATACTCAATAATGTTCATGGGAATTCAGTAATAGGTGACACTATGGGGTGTTTGTTCCAAGTCAGAGCCATTATGTCCTTTGTATTTGTCATGCACTGTGTTTTTAATTTGTACGGACGTCATTGCCATGGTGCAGCTCCAGACCTCGGCTATAATTTATGCAAATCAGTCGTTTAGGACCTGACAGCAGGAAAACGGTTGTATATAAGCCCATGGCCAAATATCGCTTCTCATCTCGAATATCATTGTTTCAGGTCGGTCTATCTATCTCCTATCTTCTATCTATCTATCTATCTATCTATCTATCTTCTATCTATCTATCTATCTATCTATCTATCTATCTATCTTCTATCTATCTATCTATCTATCTATCTATCTATCTATCTATCTCCTATCTATCTATCTCCTATCTATCTATCTTCTATCTATCTATCTATCTACAAATGAAATCTTTAGTGCAGCACTCCTTAGGATAAATAGGTTCGGTGCCTTCCAGCATGCACCCTTGCGACCACATGTGCTAGGTATATATAAACAGAAAAAGCCGTGGCACTCGAAAATATAGTGAAAAAATAAGTGTTTATATCTATCTATCTCCTATCTATCTCCTATCTATCTATCTATCTATCTATCTATCTCCTATCTATCTATCTATCTATCTATCTATCTATCTATCTATCTCCTATCTATCTATCTATCTATCTATCTATCTCCTATCTATCTATCTCCTATCTATCTATCTATCTATCTATCTATCTATCTATCTATCTATCTATATCCTATCTCTTATCTATCTATCTCTTATCTATCTATCTATCTATCTATCTATCTATCTATCTATCTCCTATCTATCTATCTAGCAAAGTAAGTCCACCAGCACTCCAGGAAAAGATGCAAAAATATTATGTGTTTATTACGTGTCCATAATGCAGCACATCAATCAAAGGCTAAACCTTTGGTTGCTGTGCTGTATTATAGACATGGAATAAAAAAACGTAATATTTTTGCATCTTATCCTGGAGTGCCGTTGGATTTAAGGCCCTATTACACGGGGCGACTGTGAGGAGCAAACAAGCGCTGTCAGGGCTCGTTTTCTCCTCGTTCCCAGCTCGCTGCTGCTGCCATCACATGCAGCGGCGGCAGCGCTCGGGTGAGTATAGGGGGGCCGCGCCTGGGTGCTCGCTAGATCGTCTGGGCGGCCCATAGAGGATAGTGGCGGTCTGCTGCCGCCACTCCTATTCCGCAGGGCGACGGCAGCAGATCACTGCTATCACAGTCGTTTTTTTAACATGGTTAAAAGAAAAACGACTGCAACGATTAGCCGTCATGAACGATGTCGGCTGATCGTTGCCTTCTATTACATGGGACGATTATCGTCCGTAACGGCTGAATACAGCCAATAATCTTTACTTTGCTATTTAAGGAAGCTTGTGGTTGAAGCTGCGACTGGCACCCACTATGTCTAATTGTTGTGCTGCTTAATCTACTTAAGTCTATCTATCTATCTATCTATCTATCTATCTATCTATCTATCTCCTATCTATCTATCTCCTATCTATCTATCTATCTATCTATCTATCAATCTATCTATCTATCTATCTATCTATCTATCTATCTATCTATCTCCTATCTATCAATCTATCTATCTATCTATCTATCTCCTATCTATCTATCTATCTATCTATCTATCTATCTCATTATCTATCTATCTCCTATCTATCTATCTATCTATCTATCTATCTCCTATCTATCTATCTTCTATCTATCTATCTATCTCCTATCTATCTATCTATCTCATTATCTATCTATCTCCTATCTATCTATCTATCTATCTATCTATCTATCTATCTATCTATCTTCTATCTATCTCCTATCTATCTATCTATCTATCTATCTATCTCATTATCTATCTATCTCCTATCTATCTATTTATCTATCTATCTATCTCCTATCTATCTATCTATCTACACACACAAAGCCCAAGGCGTTCCCTATCACCGCTAGAGCCCCACTAGGCCCAGTCCATGTCCTCTTTTATCACCACTGCCCACTTGCATCAGTCTACACAATTTCACTGACAGCCACTAGATATTTTTCTGTAGTATGTGAGTAACCTTTGTTAAAGGGTTATTGTGGCAAATATTTTTTTAATCTTTCATGAATAAAAATATAGCATTTTGCACAAGCCCTGGTCCCAACGCTGTTACAAATCCCTAGGCATTACAGGCAGTACTTGCAATACTAAACCTCCTCTGGTGTATTCTAAGGGCCCTATTACACCAACAGATTATCTGACAGATTTTTTTGAGCCAAAGCCAGGACTGGACTATAAACAGAAAACTAGTAACAAAGGAAAGACTGAGATTTCTTCTCTTTTCAAGTCCATTCCTGGCTTTGGCTTAAAAAAATCTGTCAGATAATCTGTTGGTGTAATAGGGCCCTAATACATGTTAGCATTACAATAAATATAACACTTGGGGAAGCTGTCTGTGTCACTAGTGCAGTGTAGCCGACATTAACTGACTCTGCTGCCCAGTGCTGTGGTTGTAGCGCTCCTGACACAGACAGCTTCCCTAATGGTGCATTTACACAGAGATTTATCTGACAGATTTTTTAAGCCAAAACCAGGAATGGATTTGAAAAGTCTTTCTTTTATGACCTGTTCTCTGTTTATAGTCTGTTCCTGGCTTTGGCTTCAAAGATCTGTCAGATAAATCTCTTTGTGTACACGCACCATAAGTGTAGTGTGTCCTCTAATGTTAACATGCCTTAGACTAGACATCAGATGATGCTTAGTGTTGCTGATATATAACTGCCTGCACAACACAGCTTTTAGTGACAATAGAGAAGCCATGTTGTCCCTTACTGCTTATGGTCAATGTAAAAATTGAAAGAGAAAAATGAAAAAAAAAAAAAAGTAAATAAAATACATTTTCTTTACTAAAGTTTTATATAACATTATTATGTAGAAAACATACATAGATTGTAAATATTAAATAGAGAAAAAAGTTTTGGGACTTTCTACCAGGGGAACTCTGGAGAAATTATTTATCCTCAGATGAACTAGTGTCAGAAGGTTATATAGATGTGTAAATTACTTCTATTTAAAATCTCCAGTCTTCCAGTACTTATCAGCTGCTGTATGTCCTACAGGAAGTGATGTATTATTTCCAGTCTGACACAGTGCTCTCTGCTGCCACCTCTGTCCATGTCAGGCACTGTCCAGAGAAGGAGAGGTTTTCTATGAGGATTTGCTACTGCTTTGGACTGTTCCTGACATGGGCAGAGAGCACTGTGACTGACTGCAAAGAATACATCACTTTCTGCAGGACATATAGCAGCTGATAAGTACTGGAAGACTAGAGATTTTTAAATAGAAGTAATTTACACATCTATATAACTTTCTGACACCAGTTCATCTGAGGATAAATAATTTCTCCAGAGTTCCCCTTGCAGAAAGTCCCATTTTTGGAGTATGTCACAAAACCGCAGGCACTTCTCTTTTACAAACCCTAACTTGCATTGATTTATATGGGATAAAAGGCCGGCTGTATTGCTGTATTGGCCATATCGGAGGACCCAGCCATATTTGCAGTTACTGAAGACCCCTTAAGAGGTTGCAGATATCTTTTTTTTCTATTTATTTTTAGTTTTTAATTCTTAGTTACTTGTTGTACTCCCTGAACTTCTTGAACTTTTGTCGACCCTTTTTTAACCCGAGTCTCCATGTATCAGCTGACTAACTACAGCGAAGCTCCAGGGAATAAGATTTCCCCATCTCTGCTTTGTTCTACTTTCCGTTTGTCTTGTAATTAGAATTATAGCAGAGTAAGAAAAGTCCCATGATAAATCACACCGTGTCACTGTACAATCTCAGAAGCGCATGTCTATGAAAGAAGCACATAAACCCCTCGGAAGAACAAACGTACAAATGTCCTAAATGTTAAATAGATGATGATAATAATAATAATAATAATTATTTGTATAGCAGTAACAGATTTCGCATCGCTTTTTTTTCCCAGTGAAAAGGTTATAATAGCATATTATAAAATTAAATTAGAATAAATAAAAATACATCATAAATAATGAGACCAGCTCGCAAAAGCGTACAGACTACGAACTGGGGTTTAAGAGGTACTTGGGTGAAAATCTTCTTTCAAATCAACTGATATCAGAAAGTTATATAGATTTGTAATTTACTTCTATTTAAAAGCCTCAAATATTCCAGTACTCACCAGCTGCTGTATGTCCAGTAGGAAATGGTGTTTTCTCCAGAGTGCTCTCTCCCACCTCTGTCCATGTCAGGAGTCGTAGCAAATCCTCATAGAAAACCTCTACTGCTCTGGACAGTTCCTGACATGGACAGAGGTGGCAGCAGAGAGCACTGGAAAGGATACTACACTTCCTACAGGACATACAGTAGCTGAAAAGTACTGGAAGACTTGAGATTTTTCAAATTTACAAATCTTTTTAACTGTATAATTTTTAAAGCATTTTGATTCATGCCAACCACTGCATGCCAGGAATGTTCAGCAAGATCTGGAGATGCTACGGCCCAGTCTTCTAGACGCCACAATTTGTCACTTAGATCCATCCAGCATAACCTATCCCACCGCTTGACATCCACCATTGTCCCCATATGATCATTGTTATTCACTTCCCATGTCAGTGGTTTTAATGGTATGATTGATCTGTGTATATAGGGAGCGACCTGCTCCTATACATGACGGGCTGTCACTCACTTATATTATATTTTCCAATACTTTTTTTTCTTCTACATTTCCTCTTTTTTTACGCAATGATTGGAAATGATACACAACTGATAATTTTTTTTCTATAATAAACTGAAATGTAATTATGTGTTTACTCGCCGAGGGCCGCACCTTATGTAACCAGATGCACAGGCGGGTAATAAAAGAGCTGCATTTCATAGGCTTTTTGAGAAGTCCCCTGTGCTCGCAGCCGCTGCCAGTAGAACGGCTTGGCTCCGCTCCCATTTTCCAGACTTCCCACTGAGCCAGAGCCAAATTCCTTTGGGAAATCATTTCCCCGAAGGTCAGAATAGAAAGGAGGACATTCTTCAGCAGGGCCGGTTCTGTTAATATAGAAATCTAAACATCTGCAACAATACGTGTTGTTTATATGTGCAAAGGAGGAAAATGTGCATACACGTCCCCGGGCTTAATATATTGCAGAACGGCCATAATCAGCCCTTGTGGAAAGAATCTGGATCAAGCCCGGCCACATTCTTTTTTTTTTTTTTCTCAGTCAATGAACAACAACAGAGTTTCTGTGTCTAAGTAGGTTACAACTAGTCATTTCCTTTTTGGAGAACCAACCCGAACAGGTAGTTTTTCTGAAACTTTAAGGGTTATATAGAGCTATAAGTTTAAAGCCTAAGGGCCCTATTACACGGGGCGATTATGGTGCGAAAAATCGTTATATCGTTCAAATTTAAACAATAATAGATTTGTGTAATTCCAGGCAACAATCGAAAAATCGTTTGTATATCGTTGATTTAGATCTAAACCTAAAATTATCGTTAATCGTTCGCTGTAATTCCACATTCGTTCGCTCAAGTTCCGCATTTGTTCACTAATCAGTCAGTGAAATAGCACATTGTGCATTGTTTTTCTGCGATCAGAAGGAATAAACGATCATAGTAACGATCGCAATAACAATCATAGTAACGATCGCAATAACAATCATAGTAACGATCGCAATAACAATCATAGTAACGATCGCAATAACAATCATAGTAACGATCGCAATAACAATCATAGTAACGATCGTAATAACAATCACAGTAACGATCGTAACTGACGACCATTGTTCTGTATAATATGTTGAACGGTTTCAGGTTAACAATAAACAATCTCGTTTGCGATCATTTATCATTAATCGTCAAAAATGGCTCCGTCCAATAGCACCCTAAATCTACCCAAACTAATAGGAACGGTGAGATGTTACTGAAATTGAAGGGGTCATTTCAAACTGAGGAATGCCGAAATTCCAAGCGGAATCCCTGTCGCGGACTCCGCTCAGAATTCCGCCTGCTTTAGTGCCTCAGTGCAGCGCACCGCTCTCCGCGGCTCTCCACTTAAAGATTTGACATTGACATGAGAGTGGAGGCACCCTGTATCTTACATTGAGGCGCAGACGTCCGCGACTGGTATTCTGCTCTGAATTTCGTCAATGATTCCTCAGTGTGAACTGACCCTTAGACAATCTTGTCAGTCAGCTGATCACAAAGTGTCTTTTTGCCGGGTTCCAAGTGATCGCCTGTTAGCCGTTTGAAGGTATGTCAGCAAGGGTACAGTTGTGGTGCAGCAGCACTACAGGGAAAGATGAGCATTATACAGTGGCCATTATAATGAATAGGATGTATGTGTAATACAGGAGACCACCACCAGAGGAAGGATAGGATTCTGAGCATGGGAGCTCCTTTTGTTAATTATATATTCCCTAATATGTGACACCTTGAGCAGACGGCCTAATTTGTGTATTGGGTCTTATAGGCCATGCAATGCTCTATTATGATAAAAATATAAGTAGATTTCCTGTAGAAGTAAGTGAGCCTGCTCTCTGCTGCCCCCTATCTGCTTATAATTTTAAAGTGGCTAACAATCCCCAGTTGAGCATTGACGTATAGTAATGTAACTTCCATTAGATGGCAGCAGAGAGCAAGCTCTTTGCCTTCTGGAATAAAGCCGCTTTGCTTATTCCCTAAAATGAATAGTAATTGTATGTGACAAGGGGTTTTCTAAACTAGACAGTCCATGTAACCTAAAAATAATCACTGAAGTCCAGGAAACTGAGATAAACAGGGATGTTTGCAGGGATAATAAAACGCAAGTCATAGCTTAGCTGCCTGAACGTGGGAAAGCAAGGTGTTCACTGATGATTTTTTTTTTTTTTGTAACTTTTTTTTATGTTACCAAATAGGATCAAAGGGTTTTTTAATATAAGACAAAACATACAGGAAAAGACTATAAACTGAGAACAGATCATAAAGGAAAGAATGGGATTTCTCTTCTCAAATCCATTCCTGGTTTTGGCTTCAAATATCTGCCAGATAAATCTCTGTGTAAATACACCATAGTTCACAGGGGGCAAGTGGCTCAGGGGCAAAACCTGACACATTTTGTGCCCCTTAACCTGTTTTGACAACAGTAAAGTAACCTGCAATGCATACAGTGTATGCGTCAACACTGACTACAGTAACGGCACAATCGCCTGTATGCATTGCTGCTCACTGCAATTGGTGTACATTCACCTGTATGCATCACTGCTCACTAGAGTAACGGCACAATCACCTGTATGCATCACCACTCACTAGAGTAACTGTACATACACCTGTATGCATCAATGCTCACTACAGTAACTGTCCATTCACCTGTATGCATCACTGCTCACTACAGTAACTGTCCATTCACCTGTATGCATTGCCGCTTACTACAGTAAATTTCCATTCACCTGTAGGCATTGCCGCTTACTACAGTAAATACATTTACCTGTATGCATCACTGATCACTAAAGTGTACATTCACCTGTGTGCATCACTGCTCACTACAGTACCTGTACATTCACCTGTATGCATCACTGCTCACTACAGTAACTGTACATTCACCTGTATGCATCACTGCTCACTACAGTACCTGTACATTCACCTGTATGCATCACTGCTCACTACAGTAACTGTACATTCACCTGTATGCATCACTGCTCACTACAGTAACTGTACATTCACCTGTATGCATCACTGCTCACTACAGTAACTGTACATTCACCTGTATGCATCACTACAGTAACTGTGCGTTCACCTGTATGGATCACTACAGTAACTGTACATTCACCTGTATGGATCACTACAGTAACTGTACATTCACCTGTATGCATCACTGCTCACTACAGTAACTGTACATTCACCTGTATGCATCACTACAGTAACTGTACATTCACCTGTATGCATCACTACAGTGACTGTATATTCACCAGTATGCATCACTACAGTGACTGTATATTCACCAGTATGCATCACTGCTCAGTTCAGTACATGTGCAGGGAGTCTGCTGATAGACAGGAGTCCCTGTTCCTGTACATATAGTACACTCTGTAGCACATACATACAGGGTGCAGTAGTAAGTGGCGATACACAGACTATATGCACTGCTGCTCACTTAACACACAATGCCTCGTTTATTCCCATAAGGCAGGCACCATGCAGACCAGCATCACTGTATATTTTGTAATGTCTTGCTTTCTATAGACATTGTGATGTAGAGTCTGTGTCAGTGGCGCTCATAGTACAGTACAGTATGTGCTTTCCATGTCCACTCTCCATTCTCTTATTTCCACAGCTGTTGTGTGTCTGGGTTACCATGAGAATTCCGAGTATTACGGTGATGAGTCACGGCTCTGCCACAATGATGTCTCTTTCCTGTGGATGCTTAAACCATTAGCAATCAGAAGCAAACCAGCGAGAGTCAGCACTGGAGGAATGCACATGGCTCTCCAGCTGATAATTTATAAATAAGACAACACTGACATTGGCAAGAAGGGCCAGAATAGGTGACTCACCAGAGCGGAGCCCGGGCCATATAAGATGCTGGTGCTCATAAACCTCAGGATGTGTCCTCAGCTGCATCTCACAATCGCTGGGATTAGAACCGCTCCTACTGTACCTGATGTGTTATTACCTTATACACTTATTACAGACCTTCTGATAATACTCTCTGAAGGGCATTGTCCACTAAAAACGCTTGAAGGGGCTGATATTTCCATGATGATAAAAAAAAGTCAGATAAGAGGCAGCTGCGTTATTTTTTTCTTGGGGATAGAATTCTGGGTAGAAGAATATACAAAGCAGCTCTCTGATAGAACTTTTTAGAGGCAGCTTTCCCTTCAAGTCAGTGTCTAACTCCCATAAGAAGACTTGACTGGGAGTATAAGGGGTCATTCACACGTCCGTAGAATTCTGTCCGTACATGGACTGGTCCTGGGAGTTCCCAACATCTTGATTATTTCCGATGTCGGTCGAGAACTTCTAAGCAGTTTAAAAGTTTGCACTACTGTACTGACACAGCCACGTCGATGTGTCAGTACTAGAGATGAGCGAACCTGGAGCATGCTCGAGTCCATCCGAACCCGAACTTTCGGCATCTGATAGCGGTGGCTGCTGACGCTGGATAAAGCCCTAAGGCTATGTGGAAATCATGGATATAGTCATTGGCTGTATCCATGTTTTCCAGACAACCTTAGAGCTTTATCCAAGTTCAGCAGCCGCCACTAATCAAATGCCGATCGTTCGGGTTCGGATGGACTCGAACCCGAACCCGGTTCGCTCATCTTTAGTCAGTACACTAGTGCAAACTTTTAAACAGCTTGGGAGCTCCAGACATCATAATTAATCACGGTGCTGGAAGCTTTCATGTCTGGTCTGTGTACGGGCGGAATTCTACGGCCATGTGAATGACCCCTAAGCTTGACATATATCCCCAGTCAATGTTCTTAAATGGAGTGAAGGGACACCACTTTGCCTAAGTGGTGTGAGAGCTATTTGCATATCCTTTATTCCCAATGGAACAGTTTCCATACCTCTTTATGACGGACTCTCCTTAAGAAGAACTAGTTTCCCTTTGACCCAGATAAAATTCATGCACAAAAGTGGCAGTGATTTATGGAAAAAATTCCAATATTAGGTAACAATATATTGTCATTTTGGAGTCCTGAAAGTAAAAAAAAAAAAAGTAAAATGAATATATTGCGTTTCTTAAACTATACAATGTCCCATGAGAAAGAAGTATGCTGAGTAACCCTCCTCCAGAAGGAAGAGCGTTTGCTCATTACTGACACCTTTTGGTTGTAGTATTACTTAGGCTATACTGTATATGACTCCTAATTCAGGATTAGAAAAAACAGCACCCCTCTTGTCTTCAGTTTCTGTGTGGTATTTCATCTCCGTTCCATTAAAGTGAATGGAGCAGAGATTTAATGCCATACACAACCTGAGGACGAGTGAAGCTGTTTTTGAAAGAAATGTTTTTATTCATCCTAGACAGGTTGCACTAAAAAGGACGGAGCCATTTCCTTCTTAAGAAGAGATGCTTTGTGTGAATTATAGCTACACAGGTTACAATGGGGTTCCAGCATTAAAAAAAAAAAAATTGCTTTCTTCCAGAAACAGCGCCACAAATGTCCAAAGGATTCATGTGGTATTACAACTGAGCTCAATTCACTGCAAAGGACCCGAACTGCAATGCCAGACATAACCCATAGAAGGGTTGGAGTAATCCTTTATAACATCCAGAAAGAAATCTGAGTGACACTGCCGTTGTGGACTGTCACAGCAGCCATATTGGATATTGGCCATACTGGTCTTTACTGTAAATTTACTGTACATTTTTAGAAATAATGGGAGAACTGGAAAGTTGCCTCCTCATGATTTTTTTTTTACTGTTAGAGTATAAGTTTTCCTCAAGCTTTCAGTGTGAGTTATTATCCATATTATAGTTATACACTTTGGACTCCTGATGACAGCCAGTCAAGTATTACATTCCATAATAGTTCTTAGATTCTTCAATCTAAATGATGTATGACCATTTTTTTTTCTTATTTTCTTTTTTGTTATTATTTTGTGGTAGCAAATACAATATAATTTTCATTTCTTTAGATTTTTTTGTAATTATCCTGAATATTTCTCATTGCTGTAGCTATGGTACTTGTAGTGCTTATAATTATTCTGTCAAAATCAGATGCGGCTTATATACTACATGACTAGGTATCTGATCAATAGATTGATATGATAAATGGATGTTCTATGTTGATATTTCAAAGCTGTTGCAAAGCCACAACTCCCATCATGCCCTGACAGCCTACTGGAGATGTAGTTTTGCAGCAGATAGAGAACCACAGGGACCATGGGCAAATTATATTATTTTATGGAAAACAGTTAAAGATCATGTGGGATCTTAAAAGGAAACCCATCACTATCAAAATGCTACCTCAGCTATTGGCATCATGTTATAGAGCAGAAGGAGCTGAGCAGATTGATATATATCTTTATGGAAAAATATTGAGTATAACTTGTAATTTATTGGTTGAAATCTCTGATGTTTCCAGGCTAAAGAGTCCAGTCCATTGAGTGACACCGCCCACTGGACTCCTTAACATAGAATGAACATTTTACAAGTTATTCTGAATAGTTTCCCACCAAGATATATATCAATCTGCTCAGTTCTTCTTGCTCTATAACATGATGGCAGCAGATTAGATAGCAATGTCTCGGTGACAGGTTCCCTTTTCTGCTCAGTGTTTTATAAAATTGCGGTTCTACAATTTTTTTATTTTTATTTTGCAGATGCGGGCACTCACCAGTCTACCGCTCACGGGAGATGGCAGCACGGGCTCTTGTTCCTTTTCTTATGGTACAAGACATCCCACAAACTGCAGCAAACCTGCTAAGGAGCCTTCCAGATTCCAGTAGTTGTACAGTACAGCAGAACCACATCCATGGCGTGCTTCTACAGGTACGGGGCCAATCGTTCTTTCCCCTTTTAGGGCCCTATTCCACGGGCCGATCAATAATGTAAACGAGCGCCGATCTGCTAGATCGGTGCTCGTTTACTGGGCCTATTCCACGGCCCGATGATCGTTTAGCGAGGGCTGCAGGGACATCGTTACCGATGTCCTTGCAGTCCTTGCAGCATATATTATCTAGCAGGACTTCTCCTCTGCTCCGTCTTCATCCCGATCCCGCTCGCAGCATCAACTCCGGAGTAGCTGTCAGACAGCTCAGCCAATCACTGGCCGCGGCGGTCCCGGCCTGTATGCTGCTTGAATCGTCGGTTGCCCGCCGCGCACCGCTATTACATGCAGCGATTCACGGTCTGTCACTGATGATTTTAGGTTTGGGTCTAAATAACCTTTTAGGTTTGGGCCTAAATATCATCGGCTGATCGTTTTCTCTATTCCATCAAGCGATAATCGGCCGAATCGGGCGATTATTGCTCCATGGAATAGGCCCCTTACTCTTCATTCGGTATTAAACAATATATAAGTTTGGTCAAATCGGTCAAACATTTATCATCCTGGATCCATTATGATCAAACATAATAGATTCCATTTGAAGAGTCTTCAAATAAAAAGGACAGCAGCATTCATTATGATGGAATTGTTTGAAGTTTGCAGACTTTTGGCATTTTTATATTATTGGATGATGACTGGGGGAGGGAGACCTGTCTGTATTCCCAGCTAGAGTGCACAGCAGGAACAGGAAGTCCATTGCAGGATGTATATAAGGAAATGGGGCAATGAAGACAACAGAGGAGGCAGTTTGCATCAGAAGCAGAAGAAAAGCATGAAAGACCACAAAAAGGCAGTAAATTAAGTTTTGTACCAATATATGTCCATTTATTAAACAACTGAAAATAGTTTCTTTATCAGACAACCGAACGTATAGCTGTGCTAGGGAAAACTGACACTGCCAGTCTTAAACAAGGGTCAGCTTTTGGATTGAGCTTATTGCCAGATACAATGGTTATGTGCACAATCCAAAACTTATCTGGAAGCATAGTGTAGTCTAGCAAGAATAGCGAGGTTTGTATGAGGTGTACTGTATTTATAATAGAGGCAGCTTTTGTGGGGCCCAATATTAGCTTGGGTCCAGTACTGCACATGCAGAGCGCCCTGTGATGCATAGTGGGTATAAGCACTGGGATAGATATGATATTGATATGTGATATATACTATAGATAGATAGGAGATAGATATTTCGATAAGAGAGGGATAGATAGATAGCTAGATAGATAAACCAAGAAATCCGCAGCACAACCTTCTTGTGAAAAAACTTCCAAGTGTTTTATTCCATATCAAGCAGAAAATACATGCAACGTTTCAATCTCATCGCAAGATCTTTCTCAAGCATCTCGCGATGAGATTGAAACGTTGCATGTATTTTCTGCTTCATATGGAATAAAACACTTGGAAGTTTTTTCACAAGAAGGTTGTGCTGCGGATTTCTTGGTTTATGTAGTGGGGAGACGTGGATTCGGTCTCCAGCCGCTGGCACCCAAACTTAACCCTTGCAGAGTGCACTCCGTTGTGATAGATAGATAGATAGATAGATAGATAGATAGGAGATAGATAGATAGGAGATAGATAGATAGATAGAAGATAGATAGATAGATAGGAGATAGATAGATAGGAGATAGATAGATAGATAGATAGATAGATAGATAGATAGATAGATAGATAGATAGATAGATAGATAGATAATAGATAGGAGATAGATAGATAAGCAGTGAAAGTCCTCT
This sequence comes from Dendropsophus ebraccatus, assembly GCF_027789765.1. Taxonomy (NCBI): domain Eukaryota; kingdom Metazoa; phylum Chordata; class Amphibia; order Anura; family Hylidae; genus Dendropsophus; species Dendropsophus ebraccatus. The sequence continues at coordinate 17,794,758 of NC_091468.1, read as the reverse complement.
GTAGTTGATATATTTTAATAGCTGCTTATAACTTTGGTGATGAATAAACCTTTGAGATATACCTTCGATCTCTTCATTAGACATAGTATAGATATAGACCGAAATATCTAGTTTCAATATCTTGCCTAATACTTTCCCCTCCCGGCAGTCATATTATCAGTGATCCGTACAGGAATCTTGGATAACATTCTCCTGTGTTCTCTAATGCATGAGACCCGCTGTAGAGGCCTGAGACAGGCTGGGAGTTGCGTGACTGCTGTGGCGTTATTGCAGCTCGGCATACCAGAGTTTCCCAGCCCGGGAAATAATTCTCCCCTCCAAGTCCTGACTACTCCAGAATTCAGCGTTCCTTCCAAACAGTATAAATTTCCAGATTGGTTTTCCATGAGACGCCAGCGTGCTGTTTATCATTACGTCCTGATCCCAGCCCACACATGCCATGTGTATCTGCTATTGATCCTTAAATACCCCTATGGTTTACAGATACTTTTGTTTTCTAGACCAGAACCGTCTTGGATCTTTTACAGATGTTGATAAGTGTAAACAGCAGGCCGGCTTTCCATGGAAAGGATTGTAAAAATCTTCCTCGCTGCATATATGGAGTATAGTGTAGTATTTCTTCTTTGCCTCTTCCTTAGCCTAGAAAATAATGGTTTTTGCAGCATTACCTGCTCTGTATATGAAGGCAGTCACAGCAGAGTGGGTCTAATGTCTGATGGGGGGGGGGGCAGTCGGGGCAGTGTAAGAGAGAAACTTTTATAGTCGTAAGCAAATTCAGGATTACTACAAAAGGAACCACACTTTAGGGTCCCAATTTCTTGGCCTGGGTGGGAAACAGGCAACATGGCTTCCCTCTTATCTCTGACCACCATTAAGCCTGTCCCTTGTGTAAATACAAGTGTTGGTACTACTGTATGTACACAGTGCTGCCTCTTGAATGTAATCGGCCCCTCTTTTTTCTGCCAGGCTTTTAATCATCATAATCATCAGCTTAGTATAATATAACCCCTTCCTTGGTGTGCTGCCAACACTCGCTCCCTCGACCCCCCCTTTCCCTGGTCACTGCCAGCGCTACTCACAAGAGGAGCGGAGGGAGGGGCCATCCAAACAAACCTTAGATTGTTCGGGCGGCCCATTGAGGTCAGTGGCAGTCTCCAGCCGCCACAACTATTATACAGAGCGACACACAGCAAATTATCACTGCACACATTGTGATCTTTTACCATGTTTTATTACACTAAACAGTTATCGGCCTGAATGGTCGGTAATCATCCAAGTAAGGCCGATAATCGTTCAGACTAATAGGGTCTTAACTGCCACAATGTACTGTATTATTGCTTTTGCTGGACCAGCCATACCCAAATACCCAAACTGTCACTTTAAAAAGACGGACCGGTTTATTACTTTGTTAAATATAAACCAATTAAAGTAAAATACAAACATTGGTGCACGTCTTTCAGAGGAATTTCGGTCTTGGTCACTGTTGTGTCCGGAATGAGTCAGCGTTCCGTGCGTGTTCCTACCCAGGATGTTGTGTGACTTGGCGCTTCTCTCCATGACGGCCGCTGCAGTTCCCAAATAACTATAAACATGCTTTTCCATGCTTTTCCACAATTAATTTGTGAGAAATATATTTGGTTGTTTTGATGATAAAAAGAAGCTGCTGTGTTGTAATTGGCGCGTCTTGTATCCAGCTGGCGACGCTCGTAGATTTTCTTCGTGTGAGAATCAATGACGGCTATAAAACTTTAAAATAAACAGATGTTTATGCGGTTCTCTTGTGTAGGTGTGCTCTGCCTAAGAACAAAATGTTGGTTCAGTTTGCTTCTAGAACTGCTTAATATTTTAGGTCGAACTACAAGCCAGTTCTTACCTATGTCCCCGTTGTTCACTAAAGTTTTGGCAGCAATGGATGGGGCCTCTTCGTTGCCCATGGGTGGTGCCTCTTCATTGCCCATGGGTGGTGCCTCTTCGTTGCCCATGGGTAATGCCTCTTCGTTGACCATGGGTAATGCCTCTTCGTTGACCATGGGTAATGCCTCTTTGTTGACCATGGGTAATGCCTCTTCGTTTACCATGGGTGGGGCCTCTTCGTTGCCCATGAATGGGGCCTCTTCGTTGCCCATGGTTAATGCCTCTTTGTTGCCCAAGGCTGGGGCCTCTTTGTTGCCCATGGGTGGTGCCTCTTTGTTGCCCGTGGGTAATGCCTCTTCGTTGACCATAGGTGGGGCCTCTTCGTTGCCCATGAATGGGGCCTCTCATTTGCCCATGAATGGGGCCTCTTCGTTGCCCATGGGTAATGTCTCTTCGTTGCCCATGGGTGGGGCCTCTTCGTTGCCCATGGGTGGTGCCTCTTCGTTGCCCATGGGTGGTGCCTCTTCGTTGCCCATGGGTAGTGCCTCTTTGGTGCCCTTGGGTGGGGCCACTTCAGTGCCCATAAAGGTTTTCACTCTTCCCTTATCTCTCTGCAAGGTGGAACTCTACAAAATGTTGACATTTTAATTGTTAGCTTTTTGGTACGGAATCTTGGTCCTGCATTTAACCGTTAAGTTTCTTAGTGCCTCTTTTTATTGAGGAGTCTGCAGATGTGATATTCTATTCTGTTTTAGAAAGTTATTTTCAACTTTGGGAAATTCAATTTTGTTAGAAGGGTTGCTAAAAAAAATAACAGGTGCCCCTCTGAGATAATATGAAATTTTATGACTTTAAGCAAGTGTTTAATTTTCCTACAGTGCCCCAGCAGGACAGATGAGGTATTACACAGTTGTTGTTTTTTAATTCTTTTTACATGTCTACGTCTCTGCTAACTTGTCTACTTTCTTCCAGAAACAGCACCATTTGTGTCCTTAGTTTAGGTGTAGTCTTGTAGCTCAGTTTCAATTAAGTGAATGAAGCTGAATTACAATGCCACACACAGGGGTGGTACTATTTTTGCAAGAAACTTGCGGTGTTTTTCTAATCCTGGATAACCTTTTTAATTACAGCTCTCTAATACACATAGAGAATGGAGGCTGTTAAAGGAGTAACTCACATATTTTAGTATTAGAGAAAAGACCAGATTCCTTCAGCTCTTTTTAAAATTCATAAATTTTATTGTAGCAAATCTTTAAAATAACTGACGCGTTTTGAACCAAACTGGTTCTTATTCATGGTATCTGTAGCTGACCGCTACAGCCGCATCACCTGCACACTTCTTCCACAGAGATGTTCCATAAGAGTTCACTTACTTTATGGTGACTCCACGATGAATGCCAGATACCATGAATAAGAACCAGTTTGGTTCGAAACGCGTCGGTCATTTTAAAGATTTGCTACAATAAAATGTATGAATTTTAAAGAGAGTTGAAGAAATCTTGCAAATACCCCTGCCTTCATGCTCAACACTCATTGTACAAGAAGCACTCACATACAGACTGGGTGCTTACCACATATATTAGTATTATATTTGAATTATTTTTTTTTATATAGTTTGCATTGCATTTAAGTTTCTAGTCACTGATACAAACTGTGGGGTGGCAGTATTAGAGTGCATATACTGGCCTATGTGCAAGGATGAAAAATAAGAATACAAAGATGCCCATGGTCACTGTGGACATTATGATCAGGAAATTGTCTAGAAGTCAAGCGTACTTTCAGCTGTATTTGATGTTCTCCTGGAGGTTTTGCATCTATAATATGTAGTGTTGCCTTTCTGTTTCTCATTCTAGTGAGTCATTCGGTCTCTTAGCTGCTCCCATTCAGGAGAATATATTTATATGGCAGTCCTATGAATCACACACTAAGCATACTCACAGTGTAGTCACCAACAGAAGTGATAAGATTACATTCAGACATTTCTAAAACATGATAAATAAACTTTTGAATCTCACAAAATTTCTTTGGCATTAGGCAGCACTGTACTCACATGAGTGATTCATGTTTAATATGCCGAGTCCATTGGCAATGGTGCAGCAACCAGGGGTGCAGAGGGGTCTATTTATGGTATAACAACCAGAGATCTGTGACGGGACAATATGGAAGTGTGCTGGGGCTCATTGTTGTGCAATAATGTATTATGTGTAGTCACTATGTGTAGTATTATGCTCGAGTCTGATCGTTCAGCATTTAAATACAGGCTGCTGAAGAACTCTAGGGAGTTCCAGAAATTATAGATACAGCCTATGGCTCCAGTTGTGCTCTTCTTTAGTACTCCTTGTACGCAAATGATGGTTTCGGGGGTCCTAATACTGATTTTGTATTGTGGCCTGGGAGTTATGCCTCTAGGTTTACTCAATATTGGACCCCTTATTCTTCCTTCTGTCCTATAAACCATAAATTATTTTTTGTAACAGTCTTTGCTGTATTTTTGTCTTAAAAAAAAAAAAGATTTAAAAAAAAAAATATATATATATATATATATATTTTTTTTTTTTTTTTTCTACTAAATAAAGCAAAAAATTCCACAACACGTGAAACATGAGAGAGTCATATAGTCGTAACTTTTAGGTTAAATGCAGACAAAAATCGTTTTGTTTTTTTTTTGTTTATTTTTATTTATCATTTTGTATAAATAATTTGATGCCTGTATTTTACGGTTCGATACAATTCGGAAATACCAAATATATCCAAATATAAAATCAAGGAGGCTCTATACATGAAAAGGGAGAGCTATCACTCAAATTTAGAGTGGCAGGGAAAAGATGGACCCATAGACCCATAGGGTCCTATTCCACGGGCCGAGGAGGGCCCGATCAACGATGTAAACGAGCGGCGATCTGCTAGATCACCGCTCGTTTACTGGGCCTATTCCACGGCCCGATGATCGTTGAGCAAGGGCTGCAGGGACATCGTTACCGATGTCCTTGCAGCCCTTGCAGCATCATACATTACCTGGCTGCAGGGCTTCTTCTCCGCTCCGTCTCCTCCCCGGGTCCCCCGCGCTCTATCTTCTGAATGGCCGGTCAGCTGACAGGCCACACTCAGCCAATCACAGGCCGCGGCGGTCCCGGCCTGTGATTGGCTGAGCGCTCCGTCAGCTGACCGGCCATTCAGAAGATAGAGGGCGCGGGACCCGGGGATGAAGACAGCGCGGAGAAGAAGCCCTGCAGCCAGGTAATGTATGATGCCGCTGCTGCTTCTTCTCAAATCGTCGGTCGCCCGCCGCGCACCGCTATTCAACCGTAGCGATGCGCGGTGGGGGAACGATGATTTTAGGTCTGGCCTTAAATGAACGATCAGCCGATGACACGATCATCGGCTGATCGTTCTCTCTATTTCACCGAACGATAATCGTCCGAATCGGGCCAAATGGGGCCGATCTGGCCGATTATCGTTACTGTAGAATAGGGCCCTTACATTATGAGGCTGTCTCAGTCATGTGTCACAGGGCCAGACAAGAATGTGCTTAGCATGGAGATCTCCTGGCTCGTTCCAGAAGTTGCTTGGGGTCTCTGAACACTTAGGGTGGTATTACACGAAGCGATTTTTTTCAATTAACAATTAACGATAAACGATCTCCAACGATCGCAATAGCGGTTGCCTAATAATCGTTCGTTTTACTACACGGAAAGATTATCGGTTGAATTGGAGCAACAAAGTTCAAGAACACTCCCCTTTCAATTTGCGAATGAACAGGGAACGGCTAACGACATCTTATTCAAACGAACGATGTGCGAACGATGTGTAAAAGACAAACCATAAAAATAGATCCAAAACCTATTAAACGACCAACGACCAATCGTTCGTCGTTTAATCGTTGTCTACTATTACACTTAAAGATAATCGTTCAAATACGACCGATTGAATGATTATTCGAATGATAATCGCTTCGTGTAATACCACCCTTAGTTACTTACCATTAAAACATGCAAGTCAATGAGAACTGTGTAATCCCTTTTTTCCCCTGTGGGGGCGCTGCAGTGAAATCAAGCACTTGCTGCTGGGTTCTCTTACAGATTTCAGCTGATTGCTGGGGTTTGCAGTAGTGAGATGCCAAGTGATCATCTCATGCTTTTATATGAATTTTTTTTTATCAGTATTTAAAAGCAACTTTTTTTTTTCTTTTTTTAAATGTGGAAATGAGAGTGTCTCCTCCTGGTTCCTGCCATTTTATCATGGGATGGAGTTTTCTTTAAAGGTACGATGCCTTAAAGTTGTTATCCAGGCTTAGAAAAAACACAGCTACTTTCTTGCAAAGAGAGCTTCACCTCTGTCCTTGGGGTTGTGTGTGGTATTACAATTCATCTCCATTCACTGAGCTGCAAAATCACGTCCACAACGGAGGACAAGAGAGAGGTGCGGTTTCTGGAAGAAAGTGGCCATGTTTTTCCAAGCCTGGTTAACCTCTTCTTCATTTTGACTGGCAGAGAAAGGGGGGCAAAGACGCTCTTCCCCACTGCACTCCTATTGTTTCATAAGTTCTAGGACTGGAGGGGGTACTAAATGCTAATGGGTGTCTTCTTTCTTTCTTTTTTTTTTCTTTTAATTTTAAAAAGTTTTTTTTTTTTTTTTATGTAATTGGCTATAACCCTACTATTTATATGTATATATGTATTCTGGTAACAATGTAAAGATGTGCCAGATGGGACGGATTAGGAGTTCATAGCGGCAGATAACATTGCCTTCAGCGTTCTGCATTCTATGCCGTGTACGCAGATAGAAGAAGTGAATGTCTTGCGTAGGCTCCAAAGCACTAAGCTGCTTTCTGTCAAAACAAGGTGCCGACCTCTGGCCCTATCACTTCACAAACAGGCGTTTATCGGAGATAATGTGCAACAGCAAATAGAAAAGTTACGTCTCCGGTCCCCCACAAATCAGCACCAAGATTTCATCTGTTTGGAATTCAGGAAGATTCCACCATTTCTATTTTACCGTAATACAACTGTGATGTGACCACCTGTGACACCAGTCATCTGGATGTTTCATCGCTTTAATTAGCCGCAGTTTCACCAACAAATTCATACGCCCACTGACCACCAGCGGAAGTCACAGATTCATGGACTTGATAAGGGTTCTACAATGGTTCTGGGCATGGCTGTGCCGTTCCAAAGCTTGATTTAATAAAATAGGGACATTTAAAGGGGGGGGGGGGGCAACTCAAGTTATTCCCTATTCATAGCCGACTGACGGGCCCACCACCCATTCCGAGAACTGGGATAAAATTGCCCCTGTAATAAATGGTGTTCTAAATATGGAAGTCATAATCCATTGTGCAGCCATCAGATGGGTTAGAGAGGTGCACAGATTTATAGTGGAGTGCTTAGGTGCAACTAACAATTAGGGACATACTGCCCCTTTAAATCACTGTTAGGTGTTGCCTGCGTGCACAGTGAGACCGGGCAGGAGCGCAGACATGTAAGGTGCCCTGCAGGACCGACGTAATGGTGGCGCCAGGCTGCACGTGGGCTCTGACAACCGCTAACACCAGAGTGTGGAGGAAGCTGGTGTGGCGGTGGTGACACAGCCGCAGTGCCAGGAGTAAAAGCAGAGGGCAGGAGAAGACCAGGAGCATGGAGACGTTATGTATCAATTGTTAGCTATTACACGTAGCGATGCGGGGTCAGGGGCCGATGATATTCGATCTGGACCTTAAGATACGATCAGCCAATGATCGCTGTCATCAGCCGATCATTGTCTCTATTAGATGGAGCGACGATCGGCCAAATGCAGTGTATACTGTGTCATTGAAAACTGCAGATGGTTTTGTCGTGGTGTGTAAGAGCAGCCGCACAAGCCAAGTCTTAAGGGGGTTATCCTTTATTCACTGCATAGAGGACAACTGGCTAATTGGTTTGGCTCCGGTCACAGGGCCCACTCGGGGGAGGGGCGGGGCAAATGAATGGAGCAGCGCCCAATCATGCTTGTTGCTGTTTCACTTGTGATTAATGGGGGTTTCAGCAGTTGGACCACCACCAATCAGCTAGTTGTCCCTTATCCTGTAGATAATTCCTTTAAGCATAAAATGCTGAATACTGAAATTGGTATCCAGAATATATCCGCTATATCTGAACACGACTTGTATAACACAACACCCGCTGCACTGCCAGTCTTAGGTTCAAGAGTATGAAATGGCATCGGTAGACGGTCCCTTTATGACTGATTGGATTTTAACAAATTCTGATTGAATACAATATATAACAGCAATATGCTTTATTCCTATAGCACCAACATATCCGGTCATGTAGTACAGTCATAAGTAGTGTAAGAATTATGGATATATATATTGCCTCCAAGCATCGGCGCTGCAAAAGCAATTCTCAGTTTTTGTTCCAATTCATTTCTATTCTGTGGTGGAGGTGACATGACCTGAAGAGTAAGCTGGAAACATTTCCCCCTCCCTTTAACTTTGTTCATACAAGCTCCACACTTATTAACCACAGGCATGCTCTTTCATGTGGGTGCCAGTCTGCAGAAATCTGCTTGTCTGTTGACTGCGTTATATTTGGGATCAGTTTCTCAATCATTTGTAAGTTGCTATATTTATCTCTGCAGTCGGCTTCATTAATATTCCCCGACCCCCTCCCATCGCCTCATCAGAGACGGGAGGATATGTTATATCATAAGTGATCCTCCACTGGATGGCATCAGTCTCCCAGCTAATGGCAAGGGGGAATTCACAAATATCCACAACTTTCCTATTCATCCGGATGGGGCCTGCAGAACCCTGTGTCCTTACCACTGAAAGATCCCTTAGGCAAACCCTAAAAAGTTATGTAACTATTGTGCCCAGTGTGAATATAGCTAAACCAGTCCCAGGCATGACAATGAAGAAGGGGGTCCAAAATCTTATCGTGACAGCAACATGTCAATCGGTCCTAAAGGGAAGTTTCATCGGAAGCTTAAAGGGGATGTGTCATTAGAAAATACTTGCTGTAACGCAGATCTCTAAATGCTGTCAAAAACAGCTCGGGCAACATGTCTGCCCTCATAATAATATACTAATAATTCATTTAATTATTTAATTTAAAGAAAAAATACAATCAAATATTATGACCAGATTATAAAAAAAATTCTGTATCTGATTCTAACCTAGGTGGTAATGTTCTAACTAGGTAAAAACGAGGGCTGTTTGTATTGGATGGACGTTATTTAATGGGAAATGACGGTTATTTCTATGATAAAGGGTCAGTTATCTACCTGCTTATTATTAGCTACCTATATAGCATAATTCCTACTGAAACCTGCTATTTATACCTTGCAATTATATACATATAGCTCTGTATAGTCTCTGTAGTGTGTACCTGCGATATTCTCTGCTTTACTGTGTCTATTGTTTATTGTAACATTTTCCTGTTCTTTGTTGGATATCTATGTTGTACTGCTTAATGGTGTTCAACTGTCTCTAAAAATATGTTAAAAATTAGGGATGGTCCGAACCCGCCGGGGTTCGGGTTCGGAAGAACCCGAACGCTCGGCATCGGATTCCCGCTGTCTGCCCGCTCCGTGCAGCGGGCGGATCCAGCGGGAAGACCGCCTGGAAAAATGGGATACAGCCTATGGCTATGGCTGTATCCCATTTTTCCAGGCGGTCCTCCCGCTGGATCCGCCCGCTGCACGGAGCGGGCAGACAGCGGGAATCATTACCGAGGGTTCGGGTTCGTACGAACCCGATCCGAACTCGGTTCGGACCATCCCTATTAAAAATCCAATAAATATATTGAAACTAAAAAAAATAAAAATAATGGCCAATAAATGACGGCCATCCGATAAAAAAGGCCGCCATTTTGCCGGTGTGTGAACATAGCCTAAACCAGTATTCCACTCCTAATGAGATCTTAGCTATCCATAGCTCTCTGTTTTTCTGATCTTGGATATGCCCTTTACAGGGGTTTTCTGGACTGTAGCAATAGATGGCCTATTCACAAGTACTTACCAAAATTGGAATTTAAAACACCAGACTTGCTTAGCCCCACTCAGTGTCTTGCCCACTTGTAAGAAGCAACATTTTTAGTGGGGGTATGTATATTCAGTAAACCTCATGCAAGGCCAGCCTGTGGTTGCAGACCACTGTTCTGCTTAGCGACCCCATAAAGATTTGCAGTCTTTTCTAGCCGGCTGGCAGTCCTGCACACATGGCGGGTATAGCTGTCACTATCTGGTGTTTATATTAAGTGCAATAAAACATCCTGTGTTTATTTTAGACCAGAATAGCTGGATATGAATACAGGAGCCGTGCCCTTCAGTGTAGTCAGCATTGGCGAGCTGTCGTAATTCTAGCTGTCCAGTGGTACAACAGAAAATCAGACATTTTCTAAATGTACAAAACGTGATATATAATATTAACCATTGCTTTATTTATACAGTTCCAACTTATTATGAAGCGCTGTACATAACTTGTTATCCCTCAGATTGGTCCCTGTTCCCACTGGGGCTCACAGTATTAATTCCAAATTCACCTATCTACGCTTTAAAAAAAAATAAAAATGACATAGGTATACTCTATTTCCCAATGTATACTGTATCGCTGACGCTTAAGGATTACACTGATATCTGTTGCTCATAGGTTTACATTCCTAAAAATAATATGATGTGCCTTTAATATACTTAATATATTGCTGCCCGTCCATATACAACAATAAACATGTTATCCTTACCGGTCCACACTCCCTCCGTGACCCCCACTGACTGCAGAACCTCTACTTCTAAGAAGAACTTGTCTCGGGAGTGACAGTCCGCTCAGCCAATCAGTGCCAGAGACAGGACAGCTCTGGTGCCACTGATTGGCTGAGCGGGCTGTCACTCCCGAGATGAGTTTGTCTTGGAAGTGGAGGCTCTGCAGTCAGTGGGGGACACCGAGGGAGGGTGGACAGGTAAGGATAACATGTTTATTGTTGTATATGGAGCAGCATTATATTAAAAAAGACTGACCACCAGACAGGCAACAGCCTTTTCCCAAGCACCGACCTGGCTTGGAGCACGGGGGGCATGCCCGCCACCCCCCAGTGTGACCATATTGCATCCCCTCTGTCATGTGGCTCCATTGATTCTAACGGAGTTACATCATGGGGGGGGATCGCACCGAGCAGCTTAAAAAAAACAAAAGATGTACCTGTTGATAGTACATTCTCTTTAAAACTGCACCTGTCATAGTCTGCCTAGTGACTTATCCCTTATATACAAGGACTCAAGAAAGGGACTCCCAAAGCTCAAGTCTGAAGGGATCAGCGCTGTACTCTATCTTCAGCAGTCCCATAGACAGTGGATAGTGCAGAAGTTCACATACTTTTGTGTCGATCCAATTAGATAGGAACTTCAGAAGACTCAAAAGGGGTACTCCAGCGAAAAGCTTTTTCCCAGTAATTGAAACACATTCTAAAGTTATATAACTTTGTAATATGCTTCAATCACCTATCTCCCCCCCTTCCCTATCTTTTCACCCCTTAATCCCCCACCAGGAAATGAAGTAAACTCATTCTTACCAAATGACTGTTGACCCCAGGCTGCTCTGTGGACGCCATTTTGTGACAATGACATCATCAAGAGGGAGGCAGGTCTAAGCCCTGTTAGGCCAGCCTCTCTTTGTCAGATGACTCAGGTTGCTCAGCTCTGATTGGCTGAGCAAGATGTAAGCCATCTAACAGTTTTACATCAGTTAGACATCGCAGGAGACAAAGTGCATCATGGGAAAGCCCAAACCAGGAAGTAAAGAAAGAATAAAGCCACCAACTGGAGCTTCAGGGACCTGCAAACAGCGGGAAATTCAAACGGAGACGGACTCTGGAGGTATGGTAAATGTAAAAACTAGGTTTGATTGATTCATTTTTTTTTTTTTTTAATCAGCACCAGAGTACCCCTTTAAGATTATGCAAACCCCCTGCCCCCCCCTGTCATTATACACTTATCACCCAGCCTGGCCGTAGTATACAGTATCTTGTAAGATCGTGTCTATAGTTCCAGCGAATGGGACTGAGCTGCCAAGCACATCTCATGGTGCGGATTGGTGCGGTTCCTGGGAAAAAGCAGATCTTCTTTCTTTTTTTCTTTTTTTTTTTAATTATTCTTGAACAACCCCTTTAAAAAAAACAGCTTGTTGTTTTGCACATCTGGGATTCTGTTGTATAAAAGCTCAGTCCATTAGGGAAAAAAAAGCCGTATAGTTTCACTCTGTGTTTAACACAAGCTGTAATAATCCATGAAAAAATGTGGAGTATCTGGGCAGGGTTATACCAAGTGATAGCATGCAATTTAAAATAAAATGAAACCTTGTCAAGGGATGCCAGGTATGGCAGGATCGGGCGCCTCGGAGGGCTTAATAAGGATCTCAGCATAACAGGAACCAGATGTGCTTCACTTGTGGATGCGAACGTCTTGGAGGCTCCTCGCTATGACCATAGAGACCTTTCTTCTGCACTGATTTAGCATTTCCCACTTGGCACTCTTTGAGAAAAAAAAAAATGTTAACAAGCAAATGAAGTCCGCCTAATCTTTAAATTAAAAGCCCCGTCTTCTGTCTTGTCTATTAAAAATAAGCAGCCTTAAGATATGATGTGCCATTTCCTGGAAGGGGCCGTATTTATTTGTCTTAAATAAAAGGGTCTACGTGTGCACGGATGAGAGCACTGATTTCACCTTCAACTGCCAGTTATTTTTGGTTTATACAAGTGCGGAGGAGTCTTTTTCATTTTTTACTTCTTCGCTTTGGTCTTGGTCTGCAGCGAGGGGGGGTGTATTACTGCATTCTTTCTGGTATACAGCATAATAGTTGATAAATTGATGCAGAGGAGATGCTGAGCCTGGGGGAGTCAGACTTGTTATGCGTAGACTGGTTATTTTAAAATTAATCGCCCTTTACCTGAAGTTAAAAGACAACTCATAAATGTTCTACTGGATGTGTTTCCTAAACAATGAAGAGAACAGGGGGCTACAGTCTCTACGATATGTAGGGATTCGATCTCTAAGTAATGGTCTATCCAATCCGGTCTAAAGCCAAATTCAAAATTGCGTAGGGTTCCTCTTGCCAAAAAGACGGCCCAATGTTGTACTGTAACACGGCACCTATACATGGCTCGATAATAGTACACGAGAAGTGCACAGACATCTTAAGGGATGTCCATGTAGACCTTGCTTTTTATATAGATAATAAAGTTTACACATAACCATGTTCCCGTGGTGTCTCAAAGCCTTTTCCCCATGTTCCCTGCTGTCTGCAACCGCCGCTGACACTTCTTACCCTGTCTCATTGTTGACAGGCCATTCAGCCAATCGCTGACCGAGTTAGAACAACCCCGTGGCCAGTGATTGACTGAGCAGCCGGTGACAGTAGAGATAAGTCCAAAGGTGTTAGGGGTGGCTGTGGTGAGTGGGAAACCTGGGGAAAATGCTGCAGGACACCAGGGAAACATGTAGGTCTAAACTTAGTGTAAAAAAATTGTCATCAACCGTCAGCCTCTCATCACCATTACACGTAGTGATCTGCAGCCACCAGCCATTGATTTTTAAATTTGCTGAAAGACAAGCTTTGCGGCTGATAGTTGTCTTTATTACACTGAATGGTATCTGCCCCAATCGGCCTGATTCAGCTGATAATCGCTCTCTGTAATACGGCTCTTACAGTCACATGCCATTTAGTAGAAACTGTAAATCCCAATCCATTTGGTATAGGCTTATTCAATGTGGGAAGTCTAATGAATTCCCTTAAACAGGTTTGCACAGGAGGATTCCTAGGTTGTAGTTGTAGGTCTTGAGTAGTTGGGGATTATCAGCATGTAGAGCATGGTTAGGAATAGAACCAAAGATCATCACCTAAAATTAGGGCCCTATTCCACTGGACGATTATCGTTCGCACAATCGTTAACGATTAACTATCTCAAACGACCGCTATTGCGAAATACCTGAAAACGTTCACTCGTTTCCATGGAACGATAATCGTAACTTATGATCGAATTTGCGATAGTTTTTTCTTTGCTATTTCTTCGCTATTGCGTTCGTATCTACTGCAAACGACCGAACGATGTCTTATTCAATGCAAACGTTTTGCGAACGAGCAACAATAAAAATAGGTCCAGGTCTTATAAAGCGATCAACGATTTCTCGTTTGGTCGTTAATCGTTAACTGCTATTCAAACAAACGATTATTGTTGAGATTCGAACGATTTAACGATAATCTGAACGATAATCGTCCGGTGGAATAGGGCCCTTACAGTCAGGTGTAACTGTAACTGGGAGTAGCACTATAGGTACCAGGCGGAAGACCAGTTATGATCACTGACACTATTACAAATGTTCGGTCTTCACTTGTTTGGTTAATAAGGCCATTAGACCAAACAGTCACCCTGATACACCGTGATACATCCAGCACATTTTAAAGACTCTGTTTGCACTGTCCGAGGCCTCCTGCACGTGACCCATAAAATCACAACTCCATAATGCACAGACGGCCCCCATAGCCATTCATGGGTCCAAAGGCAGCCTAGGAGCCTGAGCTCTGTGCAAATGCACAAACTTTGAATCCACAGTCGCTTATTGGCCCATAGAATACGATGGGTCCTTCACAATCCAGAATTGCAGATAATAAAATGAAAAGTATGCAAGCTCATTAGGAGTTAAACAGTTTTAATCTGTCCCAATATGTGAGCTGAGGGCTACCCACCATTGCCTTCAGCCTTACAATAAGTGCACGCTGCCATTGTTACCGTATTACCATATTGTTATACTATAGACAAGCTGCATCACTTTACTATGGGGGGGGGGGGGGTAAAGATGTTCTTGCAGCTTACAAGAATAGGTTGCGACATTCTGGGGTTATTGAATGCTAATTTTCCTGAATGGCCAGATTGGATACAAGATTAGTACATTGGAAGGTTCATTTTTCACCTTCGAGGCACTGATCCAAGTCAAGCAAGAAAACTTTTTTTTTTTCCCCTGCACACAATAGGGGAGTGTTAAAATGCACAGCGCTGGAGCCTCCACATGTAACCGCTCAGTTTACCGTTACAGAAGAATAACCTCCAAACTGCAAAAACAAGTCTTCATCTGCAGAGCTTGTCCTAATGGCCGATGGGACAGATCAACTTGGCACTCCCATGCTTCCTGTAATACAATACCTCCATCCAGCAAATTCCTCCTCTTGACATATAAGACACGGGGACTGGGTCCTTTTAACTCCGATGTTATGGAATTTCTTATTAATCTTGTTTTCACTGGACGGTAAGAACTGGCTGAATTGCTGTGCGTTATAGACTTGTTACCGACCCTGCCTCATCAGGATCGGCGTCTGGAAACGATTTCTGTGCCGTAAATTGGATATGACTTGACAAAGTTTGCTACAACTGCAAATTTTTCTTCTCTCTCTGGAGAAGAAATAAAAATTGCCTAGCTGTCAGGTTCTGAGTACAGTGCACACGGAGATCGTATTGCTGGGTGTGCGCAGGTTTACGAGGGTCCTCAACTTATTAGAAGTGCCATATTGTTAGGATAGTATTAGTGGATAAAAGAAGCTACATATAGTAGAAAAAAAATTACCTTGTGAGGGACTGTCAGTGGGGTTTATCTTACATCGTTTTGTAGGCACACACGATTTGGAGCCTTGGCAACCATAATCCTTATAGTGGACTACATGTGAGATATATAGACCCATAAAAAACCATGATACTTCCAAAGTGTTGTCTCCAGTGGAAAACACTAAAGAGCAACTTGTAGGGAAGAATATTATGTTAACCCATTTCAGGGCACCTGAGTCACCTTCTTCAGACTTGTTATCCATACACCTTAGACTAAAGTTGACCGAACTTGTCAACTTTGATGGGTTTGGCCAACTTTCTAAGATGGGTTTGGCCAACTTTCTCCAGAAACATACCACAGTGTAAGATGTATGGGGGCCTCTTGACGTTCTACCAACTGACGATGTCAGTGGAGAAAAGGGTCGCGTGTAATGGATTTTCACTACTCAGAGGGATATAGCTGCATCAAAACATATGAATGTTTGGCCATGGCAAACTTTTATGTGTATGGTTTGACGGGAGAGAAATTTGTCAGGATGATCCTTTGGCTGACAGTTATTGAAGGTGTGTAGGCCACTTAAGGTCCTTTTAGACGGCCCGATGTGGGTCCGCCTTTGGAAGCAAATCGGTGCCAATTGGCAAGATCGGTGCTTGTTTGCAATGCCTTCAGAAGGCATGATAGAAACGCTTCTTGCCTATCATAGGCCTGTGTAAAAGGCCCAATAAGCTGGTTCCAGAGTTGTTTGTGCCTTTCCTGTAGTGAACACAACATCTTTTGGCTGAACCAATTGCTCACGTGTATGGGGAGGCCGGGAGGGATAACTGTCACATTACAAGGGACAGTTCATACCGCCACACCATAATCATATAAAACCACCACAAAAGGTTTAATTAGAGCACCCTAATGATACCTAATAAAAAGCATTACAAAGATTAGTATTAACAATGTACAGTGACTACAGTATATAGTGGAAAAACCCAGATCTACACAGGCACTATAAAGAGTTTGTCAGTAAATACAGTACAGTCTAACTTAGACCCTCATAGTTGACATCTTCTCTGGCCCAGACTACTAAAGTGACTTCCATCCCTAACGTAATGCCCCCCCCTTCAAGTGTAGTAATCTTTGTGTGCCATTAAGTAATAATACCAACACAATAAAAGTATTACTTTTAGGTCCCATACAGTAATACTGACCCCTTTTTGTGCTCCGTAATCTGTGTAATTTGGTTAACAGTTTGGTTATTAATATAACACCCTCAGATTGTGTCCCTGTTAGCAGTTGAAAATCCTAGGGGTCAATATCAGGTCCCCCCACTAATTCCTTAGATGATCCTGAGCTCTATAAGTAATCAACACAGGAGGATAATATAATATTACAGAGGGATCTGGAGAAGCTGGAGGCTTGGGCGGAGAAATGGCAAATGAAGTTCAATATAAATAAATGCAAGGTTATGGGCTTGGGCAGAGAACACAAATTCTACACTACACTAAACTTAACCTTAGCAACCAGTGCCAGGCAGCTGCTGCCAAGGCAAATAAAATCTTAAGATGCATCAAAAGGGGCATAGATTCACGTGACAAAAACATAGTTTTGCCAATATACAAATCACTAGTCACACCACAAATGGAATATTGTGTAGAATTTTAGGCACCTGTGTATAAGGACATGGAAGTGGAGAGAGAGCGCAAAGGAGGCAACCAAGGAAATTATAGGAAATGGGTGAATTGTAGAACTAAAGCTGACCATTCACTTCCATTAACAGTCTGGAATGATGAAAAGACACAACCATTATGTTTAGAGAAAAGAAAGTTTCACCATCATTACTGGCAGGAATTCTTTACTGTAAGAGCAGTAAGACTGTTGGATTCTGTGCCACACAGTGCTGTGATTGTTTATCTATTGAGTATGTTTAAGGGATGGCTTTCGTAAGATATACTTAACTATATAGCTAAGTCCTAGATTGTAATATTTCTTTCTTCCCTTCCTTCTTTCTCTTTCTTTCTTTCTTTCTTTTTTTTTCTTCTCTTACTTTCTTTTCTTTTCCTTTCCTTTTCTTTCTTTTTTTCTTTCTTTCTTTCTTTTTTTTTCTTCTCTTACTTTATTTTCTTTTCCTTTCCTTTTCTTTCTTTTTTTCTTTCTTTCTTTTTCTTTCTTTTTCTTTCTTTCTTTCTTTCTTTCTTTCTTTCTTTCTTTCTTTCTTTCTTTCTTTCTTTCTTTCTTTCTTTCTTTCTTTCTTTCTTTCTTTCTTTCTTTTTCTTTCTTTCTCTTTCTTTCTTTCTTTCTTTCTTTCTTTCTTTTTCTTTCTTTCTTTCTTTCTCTTTCTTTCTTTCTTTCTTTCTTTCTTTCTTTCTCTTTCCTTTTCTTTCCTTTCCTTTCTTCTTCATTTTTCTCTTCTCCTGATTTTCTGCAATTTATACAGCCCGAACCACTTTGCGTACAGACTTTGTTTAAACTGCGATTCAAAGCCTTCGATGGTGACAGGTGTGCTATGTATTTTTGAATTCAATTGGACTTGCCTTTTTTAAGGAATTTACGTTTAGGGAGCCTTCACGTGTACAGTTTTGCAGTGAAATCCGCTGCAATACTCTGTACGGTCATGGCCTGCCCACTTAACCCATCAGCTGCTGGGCTAATACTTTACCTACCCACGCTCCTGCCTGCTGCTTCGGCTCCAAGGCCAATCAGTGGCTGCGGTGGAACAGTGCACTGATTAGCTGGGTGTGACACAGTACAGCACTAACCAGCCAATCACCGCACATATGCTAGTAGCTAAAGTGTAGCAGCCAATAGAAACTTGCAGGTCCTTTATTCAAAATCCTCCCAGTTAAATGTCCAATAGACAATAGAAGATGGCAGGTTCTTATGATTTGGCCTTACTGACATAAATACAGATTTCCACAGGATTGTCATGGTACAGTAACTGAGCAATTTTCTTTACTACTATGGATGTCACTGTTAAAGGGCCAGTATCAAATTCGCTCATAAAGGTCCAATATTAAATTTGCTCTTTAAAGGGTCAGTACTTCAGTAGATCAGACAGTGATACTGTTATTTCTTGCCCCTGTCATATTTATAGGCGGGAAGTACTTTTTCAGCCTAAATGGTGGCAATTGACTCCACCTCATAGGGGGTTGTGTAGTTCTCTTGATCCACACCTCTTTACCTTTACTATCCTTAGTATGGCTAAACATATTATGGGAAAGTCAGAAATGTCTTAGGATCTCTGATCTACAGGGTTAGCTGGAAACAATTCTAGGGTAAAAAAAAAAAAAGTATTCAAATAATCTTACCAAAAAATACCATAGAAGAACCTGTGGCCCTCCACAGCTAAAGCCTTGTGTTGGCCATCCAGGCATGATGGAATTGTAGTTTTGCAACAGCTGGAGGGCCACTGCTGTCCAATCCCTGCCATAAAGCTTCCACCATCCAGCAATTGAATCATTTAAAAGTCTGGGCAAGTCGATTTTTTTAACAGGTGCTGGGGAGGGGGAGAATAAAAGAAATAACGTGTTCTAACCTCCCCTGCTCCAGTGCTGGTGGCTGTGTACCACCACTCCGGTCCCCGGGGGCTTCCTGGTCTCTCTCTCCTTCTGTACAGTACAGCAAAGAACAGTTATAGAGAGTTATGGATATTTTCCATGCGTTATCAATATCAATGGATTAGGATTGCATGGAAAAATAGTTTTGTTCATGTTATGACAGAGACCACACATTGTGTAAAATCTACACGCATTACGGTACAAGGCGTATCGATATCAAGGCTAGGTTTACATTTCCAATGTGAAAAGGGCTTTGTGGGACAAATTGCTATTTCTCATCCTGTATCAGATCACAGTTTGGGACACCAAAGCCTCGATTTATCTATTAAGTAATATACCATGTAATGGAGTACTGTTTCTCTAC
Organism: Dendropsophus ebraccatus; assembly: GCF_027789765.1. NCBI lineage: Eukaryota > Metazoa > Chordata > Amphibia > Anura > Hylidae > Dendropsophus > Dendropsophus ebraccatus. The sequence goes on along the minus strand of NC_091468.1, from coordinate 17,775,435 downwards.
GTTCTCTGGAAGATAAAATTATGACTCAGTTGTGTACAAGCAGCTGCGTTTGGGTGACAATTCTTTGGAAACTAGCGTCATTAGGTTGGTTGTAATTAGAGATGAGCGAACCTGCCGAGCTTCGGGTTCGTATGAACCTGAACTCTCTGCTTCTGACTGCCGCTGTCTGCCGGCTCCGTGGAGAGGGTGGATACAGCCGGAGGACCGCCTGGAAAACTGGGATACAGCCTATGGCTATGGCTGTATCCCAGTTTTCCAGGTGGGATACAGCGGCACTCAGAAGCCGAGAGTTCAGGTACATACGAACCCGAACCTCGGCAGGTTCGCTCATCTCTAGTTGTAATAGCTCATGGGCTGTAGGCACCCTTTTGTGTTTTACTTTATTGCATGGTTCTAACCAATCCCAGCTACTTGCTCATCCGGTGGACCATGTGCTGCAGTTAGTGATCTTGGAAGATTCTGTTCCAACAAATATGTGGCTCCTACACGTGGCATTTACATTTCAAGGGCTGCATGCATCTACCATGGTCTCCGACTGTAAAACATGTATACAGGCCTAAGTTGACTAAGCTAGTAAGAGAAACCAAATGTATGCAAATAATGCAGTCATACGGCTTACATATGGCCTTTAATGCTTATGGGAACGTTAGATACTGCTTTGCATGGGTTTGAGTAACCTATAAAAGGACAATCTGAAAGAGAGACAAATACTCTTGAGAAGGGAAGAAAAGTCATCCAAAACGCTTCAAGGTTTTTGCCTCTCTTTGGCTTTTTTCAACAAAAATCATCTCCAGCATGCGATTCATCTTGAGAGTGGAAGTCCCTCAGGTACAACAGAACTTGTCAGGACATGTATCTTCTAGGACTATATCCTTTAGTTACAAAGAGGTCTGGTATTGACACATGGAGGTCTTCTAGAGCTGTACTCATTGGGTACAGGTAGGTCTAGTATAACACTTTGCGGTCTTCTAGGATTGCATACATTGGGGACAGGGAGTCTTGGTATGACACTTGGAGGTCTTCTAGGATCGTATATATTGAATATAGTAAGGTCTCGTATGACACATGGAAGTCTTCTAGAACTGTACTCATTGGGTACAAAAAGGTCTAGTATAACACTCTGAGGTCTTCTAGGATTGCATGCATTGGGTATGGGAAGGTCTGGTTTGACACTTAGAGGCCTTCTAGGACTGTATACATTGGATTTAGATAGGTCTGTTGAAAGACTCTGAGGTCCGTTAGGATTGTATACATTTTTCCGGGGGGGGGGATGGGGGGGACTGGTATGACACTTGGAGCTCTTCTAGGATTACATACATTGGGTACAGGGAGTTCTGGATAACACATGAAGGTCTCTTAGGACTAAATTAATTGGATACATCTATAGGAGACCTCTTGATGTTATACTAGATCCCTTTAGGAAATCAGAGCCAAACTACTTTTTCTAGACAAGAGAAGAGTTGATACTTGACATTTAGAGACCTATACCTTACGTTCACTCATCACTCCCCTGTACAGTTGGCATATACATCAGTGTCCCCATAGACTTTAAAACCATCTAACCATCCATCTGTAGCTTGGTGATGGTTATTCCCCATCCCCTTTTCATGCCATTTTTTTTTTTACCAATTTACTTTCCTTTTACATTGGTTTTGATCGAGCTCCCCCTCAATGTTTTTATGGCCTTCCTCAACCTCCTCCACTAATTCCAGTGGGAGGAAAAACACAAATTGAAATAAAATGTATGTAAAATAAAAAAAAAATACCTGTGGTACCATTTTCTGTGGGAACAGTTCTGGGAAATGTTTTCGCATTAAAACCAAAAAAGGAAAAAAAAACTGAAGCAAGAAAAAAAAAAATGTGATCCCCATATGCCCGGGATTATCACAAATTGTGACACGGTGTGAAACATTGACAGCTGCAAGAATACATTCCTGTGTGCCCAGCGACTGAAGTAGATAATTGGGGTGTGGTGACCCAGTAGGTGTCTATCCTACCAATTGCTTCTAGTCGAATGCTCTCAAGGAATCTGCAAAACCCATATTAGCACAGCACCCTCTCCCCGCTAGTAAATGTCCTGACAGGCTCTAATTACGAGAATTGATTTGTGCTCAGCTTTTGGTTCTATTGCCCTCCTGGGATAGAGTGAGTTTTAATACAGACCATTTGGAAAAACAGTGTATGTATGACTTACTATTAAAAAGGAAAGAAATCATTTGAACTCGGGCCAAGCACATCATCAAAAATCTTGCCACAGTTCAGAGAGGGGCCTTCACCGCCGCTAACGTTTCCAAGCCTTGTTTTCGTTCTAGGCTGCAGTGTTCCTATTTGATTTTAAAATACACATTTGTGTTGACTTAACATGTTAAACGTCTGTTAGCTTTGTAGGCCTGCAGTATTTTTCTTTAACAATTCGTCTTTAGGGCTTCATTTTTCTATACGGCTGATATGTTTGAGATAAGAAATACTCAAAGTTCGGTCTTGTCGGAGAGTTTGAATGTTTGCCGTAAATTTGACAAAGTTGAACGAGTATTATTGTAGTTGGTCAAAACTTAGAGGTTTAAAGGGGTATTCTCATATTCTCATCTGGGCTGGTTGGCCACTATGTAAAAAGCTGATCGATGGGGGTCTGACTGTCTGGAACCCTCGCAGATCCTGAGAACAGGGATGCAGTTGTGTTGCAGTGAAAGGAGTACTCAGGGGCATCCTTCTCTTTGAGTCTTTATATCTATAAAGGTTGTTAGCTTCCTAAAATGGTCCCATTAGATGAAGCGATTTTTCATTTTTGCCAATTAACGATAAACGAGCGCATTTGGGAACAACTTGAAATTGTTCTCCATAATACACGGAACGAAAGTCGTTAGTTACTATTGTAATTATCATTGTTCAATCATTTACTCCTTCTCTTCCTAGCAAATGAGATAATGATGTCTACATACACTGGAAGATTAGCGAGCGATTAATGGCAATTTTTTGGTCAACTCAAAAGATGCGATCAACAACAGACAAACGACAGACACCAGACAAACGATTATTCGGTCATTGCCTGCGTACACACGGAAGGATTATCGCTTAAATTTGAATGATATAACAATTTATCGCACCATAATTACCCCTTTTAAATGGCCCTTACTGCGCTAGACAATTTTAGTTTGTTATTATGCTTTGCACTATTTAGCTGGTCAGCTACACTGACGTGTTACTGAAGTTAAAGGGTACCTATCATTTAAACAAACTTCTGACGTGTCATAGCGACATTTCAGAGGTTTGTATCGGCCGGGGTCCGGATGCTGAGACCCCCACCGAATGTTAGAATGGAGGGGCAGACACGCACAGCAGCTCTTCATTTCTGTTTCATTTCTAAAGTAGCAGTTGACGGAATTATAATGGAGCCCCATGGAACTTTCGGCACATCGACTACCGGAAGTTCCATAGGGCTCCATTATAATTCCGTCCACTGCTACTTTAGCTGTCAGACGGAGACGAAGAGGCAGAGTACTATCTGCTGTGCACATCTGCCCTTTCATTTTACCAATCATCAGGGGTCTCAGCACCCAGAGCCTGGCCAATACAAACCTCTGACGTGCCGCTATGACATGTCAGAAATTTGTTTAAATGATAGGTACCCCTAAAGTAATAAAATGATCAGGATCTGCCATTACTCTACCACAAACTTTATTCTCACATGGAACGTGCACAGATATACATTGGATAGACAATAGAGATGCCTATATTTTGATGGACTACTTTATGGTTTTACTTTATGTAACATTAATAATGGGGTTCTACCTTCCTGCTTGTATACCCAGTACTTTATTTTTGTCTCTTTTTGTCTCTGAAGTTCCCAGTGGAGCATGAATGGTGAATGTCACCACATACCTTTTGTGCTCTCATGAGGGAGTAACTCAACCCAATAGTACTTATATGTGCCAACAATCCTAAGAACTCAGCAAGGTTAATGCAAACTCTGCTGAAAAGTGACCATTTTAGGGGGGGCAATCTTTTTTAGGGGGTGTTTTTGAGGGGGGGGGGAGCTCTGTTATACAATTTGCAACAAAGCCAAGGATCTTCACATAACTTCAGTGTACATCTTTTGATTCCTAATGCTTTCTGGAAAGCACTTTTGTAGCCTAGGGCATCTCAGCCACCAGCCAAATCTAAATACATCTGGCTCTCTTTACTGGTCGTCTTCCTTGCCAAAAACGGATATGTAAAGTGCGCCCAGCAGTGATCATTGTGCCCCCCTGGATAACAGCTACAGAGTCTATAGCTGCCGCACATTCCTGCCTCTTCTGCGACTTAAAGAAGAAGCTCACAAAAAATGATTATTGGCCCCCTGGTAGGCGCTGGCACGTATACTCACCACAGCTGATCGGTGTCCTGTGGCGCAGCTTCGCTTCTGTCCTGCGGCGCCATTCAAATCTGGCACACGCTCACTTCCGCCTCTGCTGTGACTCCTCTTCTGTCTCCTGTGATTGTACATGCATTCTCTATGTAAGCGTTTGACTTCCGGCGTTTAATCACAGGAGACAGAAGAGGAGTCACAGCAGAAGCGGAAATGAGTGGGACCGGAACAAAGCTGCGCCGTGGGACACCGATCAGCTATGATGAGTACACGTGCCAGCACCTACGGGGGGAGGGGAAGGGGGCAATAATAATTTTTTTTGTGAACTGCTTCTTTAACTTGTAGCTTTTTGTTTTTGGTTCTAAGAGGATATCTTCTGGATGATGCAGTGATCCATGACTGATCATTTCTTCTGGGACAGTCCTGCTTTGGGAAATGAAGGCTGCCCTGATCTTGGAAGCTTTGGAAAAATGGTTGCTGTATCAAGAACCCATGGGAACCTCAGCAATGAGACCTATCTTGCTGTTCCAGAAGCTGAGTTCTAGACGGTCATTGGTGAACCACTGAATAGCTTAAAAGGCTGTCCTGCAGAGCAAGCTACATCAATGTGATCCTGTCTAAAATTCTTACCAAAGTTCTCTAAAAGGTTGAAAAATATGCAGTCTCCACTTTATAATATTTGTAGGGGCCTAGAATTTTTATAAGGCGTGGAATGTTTTTTTTTTAAGCAAATGTACTACTAGGGACTAGAGATGAGCGAACCTGCCGAGGTTCGGGTTCGTATGAACCTGAACTCTTGGCGTCTGATTCCCGCTGTCTGCAGCCTCCGTGAAGAGGGTGGATACAGCCGGAGGACCGCCTAGAAAACTGGGATACAGCTTATGGCTATGGCTGTGTCCCAGTTTTCCAGGCGGTCCTCCGGCTGTATCCACCCTCTTCATGGAGCGGGCAGACAGCCGGAATCAGACGCTGAGAGTTCAGGTTCATACGAACCCGAACCTCAGCAGGTTCGCTCATCTCTACTAGGGACATCACTTTGGGCTTTTCACATGAAAAGACCGGCGCCGGCACGGAGATGCTGGTAGCACTGGGTTTTTTTTTGGTTTTTTAACCGCCTTCCAGTTCCTGCGCACGAGGGTTAAAAAAAAACTGTGCCGGCGCCAGTCTTTTCACATGAAAAGCCCAAAGCCTAGTGGTACATTTGCTTTAACAGTATGAGAGACCACATGCTTTGCACCACATTCATAACTCAGAATCTCCTGGGCCCAATGCAGGGTGAATATCAGGGTTTTCTTTCTGTCTTGTGCCATTTAAAATTTGTTTGAGAAGGATCACCAGGCACCATAACAGAGTTACAACTCCGACCTGCATCTCCCTTATCAGGGCTTCCTAACCTATAGCTTTCCAACTCTTGCAAAACGACACTTTCCATCATGTTCCGACACTTGGAGGCTGCCCGATGACCATACAAGCAAATACATTTTTTTTTATTTTTTTTATGGAAAACATCTGCAAAGGAAATGTCTATCGTCATCTTCATCCGCAAAAATCCAACACTAACCCGCGTTCTATGGATGAAGTTATTAACTTATTAGAGCCGTGTTAATGGTGACTGATAGTTTTCCAATAAAAGGCAGGAAGTAATTATAAGCCGGCCATTCATTATGATGATGGGAGTCGCACACAGGCTGTTCTCATAATGGTTTGTGCATTTAATCCGCTTTACTGGAAGTTTAAAAAATGGTTTCCTTAAAAGAAGCAGAAAAAAATCCAAGAGGCATTGGGTTATGTTGATCGGCTGTCACTGCTGAACTTGCCCTGGCGTTTACCTTGGACTGTGCACCAGCAGTGAAATGGCACACTGAAAATTAATGGAAAACATCAATGTTGTTGTGTTAAGCTGACATCATGCTGAGCGTGGTGGGACACGGAGTTTATAAAAAGCCTCATCTATATGCAGAGTGTGAGGACCTGCAGAGCCTCTCAGCTACGCCGGCCCCAATAGCACAGCTCAATCATTTCCTCTATTACACCGGGCTGTTTATTTTTGCTCGTACCTCAACATTCGCAGGTGATCGTGCCAGCTAACATGGCGGACTCTCTGTAATTTTTCTGTTTTTTCAACGTGATGTTTATATGATACCCGGGGTAAAATACTTTTCAAGTCATAAACTGATATAAATCAGAATGTGATTTAGTGCCGTGTTAAGCTCTGTGCTAATCATTTTGCTTTTATGCGCTCAAGTAATAGAAGTTGTCCCTCTACTGACACGGTGCTCTCTGCTGCCACCTCTGTCCAAGAAAGGAACTGTCCATAGCAGCAGTAAATTCCCATAGAAAACCTTTCCTGCTCTGGACAGTTCCTGCCTCGGACAGAGGTGGCAGCAGAGAGCACCGTGTCAGATTGAAATGAAAACACTACTTCCTGCAGGACATACAGCAGCTGATAAGTTTGATGTTTTTAAATAGAAGTAAATTACAAATCTATATAACTTTCTGAAACCAGTTGATTTGAAAGAAAAAGATTCTGGCTGGAGTATCCCTTTAAGAATGGAGGCTCAAGTTTCCTGTCCGAATGGAGCAGTGGGACACACATGCATGTTGCTGCTCCATTCATTCTGTATAGAAACTAGAAGAGATAGAAGAGTACTGTCTTCAAGGCTCCCACAGACAATAAATGGAGTGGCAACACTCATGTGCGTTTCACCATTTCACTTGTGCCTCGTGTCACCCCCAGTTCGTAGCCTGTATGCTCTTGCGAGCAGGTCTTGTATTTATGATGTATTTTTATTTATTCTAATTTTAATTTTATCATGTGTAATTGTAACTGTGTAAATTTTTTACTGCGTATAATTAAAAAAAAAAAAAAGTGCTGCGGAATCTGTTGGCGTTATACAAATAAATAATAATATTTTTATCATTATTCCTTCTGATGGGAGACTCGGATCCTCGTTCTCAAGGTTGCAGGAGGTCCCAGCAGTTGGACACCCAGTGATAAAGTAGATATAACTTGTAATCATAAGAAACCCCAGGACCTTTTAAACAGTGGCCGAGGACACCCACCATCTTTGCCTGCCAACTTCTCAGCAGTGCCACTGCACCTGGATATTCAGTGTGAACAGAGCCAAAAGCCTTGACTTTATGTAATGTTTAGTGACCGTCTAGTGTTGGGTTACTGTGAGTCGCCTCCCTATAACTTCCTTTCAACTTCCCCCCTATGGATTAGTTAAAAAGTCCTGGTAACCCCTTTTAAATTCACTAAATTACATTCATTTAATGGTCACTGTGCAGTGCCTTATTTCCCCTTTAGGGGCACTGTATTGAATTAAACACCTTATTCTGGATTCCTTCACAGATTACGGCTAATTGAGTGGCCTACTCCATTACTATTGAAGCTATAGGCTGCTGTGCTACTATGGGTTAACACAAGTTCACTGTGCAGTGACATTAAATACATAATTCGGTCACATGTGAATGACGCTTGACTTGTTTAATTCACCCTCTCATCATCAGTTCTGCTTAACATTTCGCACAGATCTTATGAGCTGAACACAGCAAGAGACCTTGTTTACTACTGATCCTGACATGCACAAAGTTATGAGGACTGTACTGATGTACAGGGTGACCTTATGGACTACTGATTCTTTAGTGCCAATAAAGTACAGGCCAGCAAAGAGAACCTATCATGAGGAGACAATGGATTGTCCATCCATTGCCAGAAACTGGGTCTAATAGAACTGTGTTTTCTTAAAGGGGCACTTTTTTGCTGGGACCGGGGAGGAGGTGGCTGAGGGAAAAGACATCCACTCACCTCCCCGGTTCCAGCGGCAGGTCCCACATTGCGGGTCCCAGCAAAAAAGTGACACCCCCCCCCCCCGCTGGAGTACCCCTTTAAATGTCGGCTGTATTATACAGGTTATCTGTGAGACCCCTACTGAGCATAATTTCATGGACATTAGCAAGCCAAACCTACAGGTCAATAGTATAACCCTTGTCATAGCACTGGGATATGTACTCAGGCAGCGATATGTACTCGGGAGCGAGTATGGTACGGTAAGCCCTTGCACCTGTAGGTTGCTGTTGCACATTTTTGTTTTTTGTCTGTATTTTAGCCACATGTGGTGTGCAACCTGCAGTGTGAACTGAGGCATGGGGTGCTGCCAATTTCTGTTTTTTTTTTTTCCTACCAAACAATTATTGGCCATACTCGGCCAATTACCGGCTGCTCAGTTCGATAATTATTGGTGTGATAGCGTATGTTAAAGGATAGTGATCAGCCCACATGCACAATGTTGACTGATCATGTGTTGAGATGGCCCGATCATGATAGCAGTGGTCTGATAGCAGCAGACCACCGATAACTTCAATGGGCCACCGGGGCAATCTTAGGATCATCCGGGCAGCCCCTCCCCCAGCCCCCCGTGTCCCCTCGCACTCCTCCTCACTCACTGTCTGTGTGTGTGATAGCACAAACAGTGAGCATATAGCGCCATGTAATACGGCCGTAAGATGTATTTTGTGTAAAGTGTGTGTGTGTGTGGGAGGGGTTGTGTCACATATAAGATAGCCTTGAGAATCCAAAATTCCGTGGTCTGAGAAGAAGTGAATGGCCCAGAATCTAGTATGAGCACAACTCGTGCATACTTGGGTCCACATGAACACGAGTGTGCACCATTTGATTTGCGGTGGCTGCAAAAGTTGGATGCAGCTCTAGGGAGTCCTGCAGAACATGGATACAGCCTATCTCCTGTGGCTGTATCCATGTTTTCCAGGTAGCCTTAGGGCTGCAACCAACTTCTGCAGCCACTGGTAACTGAATGCTAGAGTTGCGATCATCTCTAATAAGGATGCTATTCACAAGAATTGATTATGGGTGAAATTAAGCTGGAAGCCACCAGTAAAAGAAGAGTAGTAGAAGTAAAAATGGGATTTCCAACTGGCTTGGGAGGATGACTGGACGTACATCAGTCAAGCCCGATTGACTCTAGAAAAAGTCTTTTTATAACTAGATCCAACATTTTCTAGTGGGCTGGGGGTTGTAATGACAGGTTCCCTTTAAGCTATGTTATCACCCTGGAGAAGCTGTGTCTCAGTCATTGTTGCATTACATAGTGACCATTCATCTTGACTAACCTTGTAACCTCCTACATAGTGGCTCTTCAATCTAGCTCCTTGAAGGTCACCTCGAATAACATTCATAGGCCGTAATGGAGCATATGGAGAGGCTTTATCGTTGAAAGTTAACTCCCTTAACCTACCATGACCAGGAAAAAGAATATTCAGTATATTCAAAGTGTATTATATTTCTCAATTCGGCAGAGATGGTATGGCCAATTACGCTCGTCTTCTGAGAAGCAGATGCTTGGAGGTTGCCGGGTTACATTAACGCATTAGACATAACTACTATCATTCTAAGTCATCACAATTAATCCATCTTACCTAAGCAATATGCACTGACCGTGGGGTGAGGCGTGTAACCATTCAGAAAGAAGGGATAACGCCTCCACATCTTCTGTAACCTAATATACCTATTATTCCGAATCAGAAAATATTGTGGTCGGCCTAAGTGGCTCCAAGATACTGAAATGCGTGTGACACATAAGCAAGTGCTTATATTAACAGTCTGCAAAAAAAAAAAAAAACTTAAAAACAGACATTACAAAAACAGATGTAGAGGATCAGGAGAGAAGAACTTGCAATGTACACAGCCAATGAGACAGGGCCCCCCTCTCCCGTTACCCCGACATAGACCATACAGAGTGAATACATGATTTAATGCAATATAAAACTTCTGCTCCTCTCATATCCCCGTCTAACTGGGTCTGGCTGGACAGTCATAATATACGCTCCCAGTATACGGTTACTGGGAGGTTTAGAGTACTGGGGTTTCAACAGAATGATGTGTTGGATGCCAGATGTAAGAAACATATTCAGACTTTCAAATTGAATTTCATATAGGATTGCACTTTTCCATATATTCAATGCATAATGTGTATTTCCATTAAAAAAAGAAAAAATATATATATAATTCTTCTTCACTTAACATCGCCCCCCAAAAAAAGAAAAAAATATATATATGTGATGGTTGAGCTTACTTGAGAAAGCCTAAAAGGAATTAGCATTTCTACCCCTATGACTTGCATGTGGGCTATCATAGAAGGGAGAATAAAGTTCAAGTTGGTTGACTTGGTGTCCAAAGAGTTCTCCATATCGTTTCTCACTGAAGAGATTGCGTTGGTGTGTGGAGACTTAGGGCCATCTTTCGCGAACGGTTATTGTTCGAAAAATCTATAGATTGTTCAGATTTAAATGGTAATTGTTTTGATGGTTCACTTATCGTTCGAACATCGTTCGGTGTAATAACACATGGTTTGGTCTATCAGCCAGGAAAGGACGAGCAAAAGAACGACCCTAAGTAACAATTATCGTCCTGTGTAATAAGGTGAACGATTTAAGATTGATTGTCATAGCAGTCGTTTATCGTTAATCGCCGAAAAATCGTCCCATGTAATACCACCCCTACTGTCAGGCAGTGTTCCGTGGGAAACAAGTTTGCAAAGTAACCGTCATCTAGAAGGACGAAATGACTTCCTAAGTCTTGTTACCGTGTCTAGGTCTGTTCTAAGGGCGTATATAGTATAGAAAGGGACCCTGCTATGGTAACTTGGAAAGTGTGGGTCCAGCCCTGGTTGGTCTAGTTCCAGGGGCGTAGCTAGGGGTTCAGCCTAGGGGGGGGGGGGGTGAGTGAGTCTGAGTGGGCCCCCAACCATTGTTACCCATAGGGAACCTCAGCAGGTGACAAGGCTTTCTGAATAATAAAGGGAATATTCTTCTACATTACTCATAGTGGATAAGGATAAAGAGCAGTGTAAGAGGCTTCTGTACATTTTACATATAGAACCACAAAAAAATTTAAAGTGCTTAAGATTAGAAAAATATAGCTGCCTCACAGAACCTTTTGGATCGAAAAATCAAGTTCAATTTGGCTGAAATAAGTACTTTGTACGGGACCGCATGGAGATCCACGGCCATGAGTTGGAACATTTCCGTCCTCAAACAATGGTCTTGTTCATTTTTCACGGCGCCGTATACGATCCGGCCGTAAGCTCATACGTAGTGTGCACTGTGCGGGCGTATATCGTATACTTCCAAGCGAACGCATCAACCTCAAAACTACGTGCAGAAACATACGCAGTGTGAACATAGCCTCAAAGGGGTGAGCTGGTTGTGATCATACATGTACAATCCAAGATATGTGATGAGCTGCTAGATATCCATTTCCTATCTATCTCCTATCTATCTATCTATCTCCTATCTATCTATCTATCTATCTATCTATCTATCTATCTATCTATCTATTCTATCTAATCTAAGCTCGCAACAGAGTGAGGACCTGAGGGACTACGTGTCAGGGTGGTTTGGTGCTCTCCCCACTAGGAGGCACCCCTGGCAATGGGCTTCCTTCTCTGGAGAGAGGGATATCTGGCTATTCCCGTGTTTTGAGACTCGTAACTGAGGCTCCACGGACCCCTTTTTTGCATATCTATCTATCTATCTATCTATCTATCTATCTATCTATCTATCTATATCTATGTAAAGATGTTCCGCAGCACACCAGCATACGTGTAAAAGGTGATTTATTCCAAAAAATACAGAGAAGTACAAAAGATGCAACGTTTCGACCTTCTCACGAGATCATTATCAAGCATCAATGCTTGATAATGATCTCGTGAGGAGGTTGAAACGTCGCATCTTTTGTACTTCTCTGTATATTTTGGAATAAATCACCTTTTACACGTATGCTGGTGTGCTGCGGAACATCTTTACATACTTTTGGGGATCCCCGAGCCAGGGGACTGACTCCGTACAGCACCTGATCCATGAACCTTTGGATGTGCGGCTTCCTCCTGTTTCTACATCTATCTATCTATCTATCTATCTATCTATCTATCTATCTATCTATCTATCTATCTATCTCCTATCATCTCTATCTATCTATCTATCTATCTATCTATCTATCTCCTATCATCTCTATCTATCTATCTATCTATCTATCTATCTCCTATCTATCTATCTATCTATCTCCTATCTATCTATCTATCTCTCTATCACATTACAGTAGGAGATATAAGAGGACAATGATCACATGTCCTTCATGCACCAGCATCTTCTCAGCCCCGCCCCCTTATGGCGTCACCACAGGTCCTTCCTCATCGCTCTGCAGGATGTCTGCAAAAGAAACAGCTTTTGCAGACAGCATTAAGCCTCTGAGACCTCAGTGGGCCCCTGCCAGTGTGGGCCCAGGAGCCACTGCCCCCCAAAATTTCGCTTATGTCTAGTTCCTTTTACTTCTGGTAGGAAACATTATATAGGACTCTTCTCTTATATACATAGTGTGAACCTAGCCTAAATCCCCTATTCCACGGGTCGTTTAAAGGAGCAATATCGTTCGTATTCGGCCGATATCGGCCGCTACGAACGATATTCGTCCCGTGGAATAGAGTGCAACGATCAGCCGACATCGTTCATGTCGGCTGATCGTTGCAGTCGCTTGTTTTTCAACATGTTGACCAAGCGACTGATATAGCAGCGATCTGCTGCCGTCGCTCCGTTGAATAGGAGCATCGGCAGCAGACGCTGCTATATCCTATGGGTTGCCCGGACGATCAGCGATCCTCCGGGCAGCCCCCCCGCAGATCCCCGCCGCCCCCTCCCGCACTCACCCGCTCGCTGCAGCCGCATTGAATAGCGGCGGCAGCGAGCGGGGAACGAGGAGCAAACGAGCGCTGAGAGCGCTCGTTTGCTCCTCTAAACGACCTGTGGAATAGAGGCATAAGGGCCCTATTCCACCGGACGGTTATTGTTCGGATACTCGTTAACGATTAACGATCTCAAACGACCGCTAATGCGAAAGACCTGAAAATGTTCACTTATTTCCATGGAACGATAATCGTTACTTATGATCGTATTTGCGATCGTTTATTCTTCGCTATTTCTTCGCTAGTGCGTTCGTATCTACTGCGAACGTCCGAACGATGTCTTATTCAATGCAAACGATTTGCAAACGTGCAACGATAAAAATAGGTCCAGGTCTTATAAAGCGATCAACGATTTCTCGTTCGGTCGTTAATCGTTAACTGCATTTCAACCTAACGATTATCGTTTAGATTCAAACGATTTAACGATAATCTGAACGATAATCGTCCGGTGGAATAGGGCCCTAAGTCTGCATTCACATCTGCTTCACAATTCCTCCATCAAAGTTCCGTTCAGCTGTGTTAAATAGAGTTGGCCAGCAAGACAAACACCAAAAAAGCCCCATGGATCCCATTGACTTTATGGGGGTCTGTTGGGTTTCTGGCAGGTGATTATTTATTGGATTTTAACTGAACGAAAACATCAGTGTTGACTGGTTTTTTTTGTCCAGTTCTTTAAAAGGATTTTGCTATGGAGATGCCAAATGGAGCCCATGATGCTAATGTGGACCTCTAGCATTATATTCTGTATGATAGTAACATGGTCCATGCTGCTGTACCCAAAATATACTCTCATCTGCCTGTGTAGATCTTGTCCCAGGTGTAGTCCCAGTATGCCGTTACATTGTATCCATTCTACTTTGTTAGTCCATATCAGGCATTTTGTTTGTTGTCTGTTTCTTCACAGGAGTCAAAAAGCCATAGTCATCAAGCCATATTCACCAACCTTAATGTGAACACTGGTCTAATGGCTGCCATTTCCTAGTCATATGTACCTAGTAAAGCCAGTGGGGATCTGGCACAACTGTACAGGAAACAAAAGAGAAAAGCATTGACAACAGACATCTCCTCCCATGTGAATGAGCCTATTTACATGGGAGATGTAATGTTTTTTTTTTTTTTTTGGGGGGGGGGGGGGGGGGGGGGTTGGTAGATTTTGGGCTTTTCCACTAAAGCGAGTTTTATTCTCTTTTCTATAGTCCAGAATGTGATAGTGGGAACACTACCAGGTCCTGTTGATGGGTGGTTGATTTCTTGGTCGTAGGTTGCAATATTTTTAACATACAGTTGTCCTTTCTGGACTATTGTAACATGAGACCAGACTCAACACACAATCCTACAGACAGTCAGGATCCACGAGGCATATAAATAACTAGATGATCGACCAATAAAAGTGGCCATTTTACTTGTAATACTCTAATATTACTGATATGCCTACATTGTCTGGATGTCTAGTATCTCCTCTCTACAGTATATAGTGTGATACTACATGTCCTGTACTGCTGTGTGTGTCTAGGATCTCTTCTCTATAGTATATAGTGTGATACTACATGTCCTGTACTGCTGTGTGTCTAGTATCTCCTCTCTACAGTACAGTGTGATACTACATGTCCTGTACTGCTATGTGTGTGTGTCTTATATTTCCTCTCTACAGTACAGTGTGATACTACATGTCCTGTACTGCTGTGTGTGTCTAGTATCTCCTCTCTACAGTATAGTGTGGTACTACATGTCATGTACTGCTCTGTGTGTCTAGTACAGGGGTGGGGAACCTTTTTCATGTCGAGGGCCAGTCGGGCATTAATAAAATCATTTGAGGGCCGCGTGGCCGGGTAGCGTGGGTTTGCAGCACCGAAGCCAACGCAAAGTATTGTTCCCCTAGTACCCCTGCTATTGTAGTCATCCCCAAGTGATAACCTCTGGTAGGCCTAGTTCACCCCCAGTCATGTCCCTGGTAGCCTAGTTACCCCCCCAGTACCTGTCCGAGATAAAAAAAAATAAATAAAACATCCCACTCACCTTTCCTCCGCTCCCACACTGCCCAGGTCCTCTTCTCTCCCCTCTAGCCTGTGCCCAACTTCTCCTGCAGGCGGTGCGCGATAAAATGACGTCATCGCGCACAGCCCGCAGGAGAAGGAAGATGTGCGCCGCTCTAGTGGGGAAGGGGGCAGCACTTGCAGCATCCTCCTGTGTCTGGCAGCTGTCACAGAGACAGGAAGATGCTGTGTATGCCGGCTCCTGCCCCACCAGAGCGGCGCACATCACAGGGGAGCCGTGGGCCACATAGGGAGGTCTCAGGGGCCGGATGCGGCCCGCAGGCTTGAGGTTCCCCGCCACTGGTCTAGTATCTCCTCTCTACTGTATAGTGTAATACTACATGTCCTGTACTGCTGTGTGTCTAGTATCTCCTCTACAGTATTGTGTGATACTACATGTCCTGTACTGCTGTGTGTCTAGTATCTCCTCTACAGTATTGTGTGATACTACATGTCCTGTACTGCTGTGTGTCTAGTATCTCCTCTACAGTATAATGTGATACTACATGTCCTGTACTGCTGTGTGTGTCTCTTTCTGACTGCTGTTTTTAAGGATTTGCTTTATCCATATTAGTTATCTGCTTATTTTTCTTTAAATCCTTCATTTTTTCTTATTTTGGGGTAACATTTTGGGTGTTCAGCTTTTTATAGATTTTTGTTCTCAAGATACAATATATTCAGCCTGCAATGGCCGTAATGGAACCATTTAATATATACAGTGTTGAGTAGCAGTCACCTACAGTAGTTATGTTGCAGGCTCATGTATTACTGTCAACTAGTATTGAGCTAACTTCATGATAGCATCCATGTTTGCAACTTCTCCAAACCTGAACGCTGGTCATTTAACTCACTGTGTCTAAAGAAGTTGGATGCAGCCCTAGAGAGTCCTGAAAATGCTGAATACAGCCATAGACCATAGGCTGTATCCATGCTTTCCAGGCAGTACTCGGGCTGCCTCCACCTTCTCCAGACACAGGGAGTTAAATGACCAGCGTTCATGTTTGGAGAAGGTGCAAACACGGACACTATCATGAGGTTTGCTCAACACTACTGTGAACTGTTGTTCAATCATTTTTGTTGTTGTTTTGCTTATTTGCATTTTATTGGTATTTACCCCAAAATTGCAGGAGAAAAATGCAGTTTTGATTATTCTATTATTGCTGCATAGGAATGCTACAAAACGTCTACCTGTGAATAAACACATGTAACAACACACAAACATCACACTGAATTTAAATCCTGCCCTGTGTAATACTTAATTTCTCCTCCAGGGGCGCTGCAGGGAAAGTGTACAATGCTTGTAGTATACAGCTGATCATTGCAGATTTAATGTATCCTCAGGGGACAGAAAGGGAATGTTCAAAGACGGTAACCCCCTTTTTAAAGCTGGAACTGATTGTAAATTATTAGGGGTCAAAAATAGTGCAAGTTAGAACAATAAACACTGTTGTAAGGAGAAGTTGTCTGGACTGTTTATATGGTAAGACCTTGGTTTATCGGTGTAAAGTGGCTTTGCCCACCCTTTCAAACTAAGAAAACTCCTGGACTCTTGTGATCTTTGTGATCTATGCGATAAGACCCGACTGCTCTTAGTAACCTTCTTAATGCTTGTCGTAAAAGCGTCCGGTGTCACTGGTTACTGTATGACAGTCATCCTATTCCTGCCAGCTTGTCTAGGTGAATTATAAATGGAACCACATGACAGATTTGGCAACACACATTGAGCACTCACAAAATAATAGGACCAATTCAATTAATTTTTGAATACTTTCCAGTGGTTCTTAATATTTTAAGTCCATAGATGGGACTCCCTTACTCAGCATCTTTATAATTTAGTCACTCCATTATTAAATTATGGAACACCTATTATTAGACAACTTTACCCGATCAGCGTGCATTCGCTTCTGCCCCAGAAGATTGGGTAACTAAAACCCCTATTACACGGGCGGCGGAGAGCGCGGTCAGTGCCCGTTTGCTCCTTGTCCCCCTCTCACTGCCGCTACAATTTCACGCTTCGGCAGCGAGGGGGTGAGTACAGGGGGGACGCGGGGAGGTGCAGGGGAGGGGGGCCGCCCGGGTGATCGCTAGATTGCCCAATGAAGATAGCAGCGGTCTGCAGCCGCCACTCCTGTTCAACAGAGTGACTGCAGCAGATTGCTGCTTTATTAGTTGAAAGATGTTGAAAAACAAACGACTGCAACGATCAGCCGACATCGTTCATGTCGGCTGATCGTTGCCTTCTATTACACAAGACGATTATCGGCCGCAATGACCGATATCTTCCAAATATGGCCGATAATCGTTTCGTGTAATAGGGCCTTAAGGATATATCCACACCCTATGAGTTCCATTTCCAAGTGCCATGATTAAAGGGTTCCTTCCTGAAACTCGTCAGCTTGTTTTTAACCTGTGCCATGTTTTGAAGATGTTTCAATAAAGACAGAAAGTTTTTTTTTTTTTTTTGTACTTCCATCGAAGCTGTGGATATTACTATGACTTTCTATTTGCAAGCCCCATTGAATCAGAATAGTGCATGGACCTTACCTGACATAGTCGGATCCATAGTTGCCTAATCTTGCCGACGTCCGGAGCAGCCGCACACTGATCAAGTAAAGCTGTCTAATGCCAGGTACTCTTTAAATGAGCACTCTGGAGAAAAAGAAATAAATCAACTAGTATCAGAAAGTTACATAGATTCGTAAACAGTTCCTTTTAGAGACATTGGTGGCAGCAGAGAGCATAGTGCCAGACTGGAAAGAATATACAACTTCCTGCAGTACATACAGCAGCTGATAAGTACTGAGAGACTTTTTCCTCCAGAGTATCCCTTTAAATTTGTGAGCCTCACTAGTAAATGTAAAAATTGTGCTGCAGTAAAGGGAACTGCTAGTTCTATATTTTGCATAGCAGAAGCGGGTCAAGAATCAGTAACTTATTCTGAGTAAATATGAGAACATATACGTAAAATAAATAAATAAATCTGACGCGAAGACAAAAATGACAAATATTACATAAAATCCCCGCAAGAACACCAGATGTCCGTCCTTAAAAAAGAAAGTACAATAAACTCAGTAGAGGCAAGCAAGTAAATATTTAGAGTAACTATGTTTCAGTTTTATGTCAGTTTTAAAATATTTGAAATTTTTGGTCATTCTGCCATATGCAGAACGTCAGCGATTCGTTATATAGGTTTTTATATGTGAAAGAAAAGATTGTTTTCCTCCTACTATCTTTCTGTGGTTGTCACATTTGTAAATCCGCCATCTGCTAGGCCTGATAATGGGGAATATTCAGATTTGACACAACTTAGAAGGGTTGGATGAATGTATTATGTATGTAGCCACTCTTGTCCGTGGATTCTGTTTGATATTACAGCAGTAAAAAAACTGCAATACCAGACATGGCCAGGAGTGGTGCTGTTCTCTAAAACAGTTGACCCCCTTTTTTTGTAATCTCATATACATTTCAGGTTGAGCAACAAGGCCTTTATGGGGGTATTCCAAGATAAAATAACGTATCCCGTATAGGTGGCAAGTGAACGATGGCGGGGAGTGTTCTGACCTCCATACCCCTCGAGGACCCCATAGGAATGAATGTGCCGTGCCTGCGGCCCTATTGAACACAAAGGAGCCACGGGCCGGTAAGGAGATCGCCGGGGGGTACAGAGGTTGGACCCCTTCCCCTGTGATCTTTTACTTGTCCCCTATTTTTGATAATGATGTCCTGATGCTTTATTTCTCTACATAAGAGTGGTGGTCGCACATGTGCAATGCTGCTCCATTCATTATCTATGGGAGCTGCTGGTGATAGAGTTCTATACTCCACTATCTCCTTGATCATACACTTACACTCTATACTTTAGACAGGGATACATGTTAACAACCTCTTTAATGTCAGAAAAACCCACAAGAGCATCTGATTTTATCATCTTTCTGATGTTTATGGGGTCAAGATGTCGCAAGGAAACGGAAAGAAAGATGGGGCATATTCGGTTCTCTTCATGTCTTCAGGCGTGTCTGTAGAAGGTGCAGAGATATCGGTTACTCTTGGGTTTAGAGAACCTTTAAAGGTTCCTAGGCCACATAAAAAGTCTGCACTTTTTTCCATTGACCACTTTGTCCCATTATAAAGTGAAGAACTTACTGACGTCAGCAAATATTATCGGACTTTGCTTTCAGATTATCCAGAGATATTTTTTATCTGTTCTTCTGCTAAACATGTATGGGAGAAATGTCATTGGGTCATCATTTTAATTTTGGGCAGTATGGTGTTTTTTTGTAAAGCTGCTGGCAGTGTCCTGCAGCTAATTTAATATCCATGATATGTTTTTAGATGTTAAACTTTGTTTGCCATCTGTGTTGTCTGTAAATGAAGTATCTGAATTGAACTATCTCCCTCCCTGCTGCAAGCATGCCTTGTGTCTGATGATAGACAGTCCTCCCTACTATGACATCAGCTGTCATTCATCAGACAGGAGGCGTGCTTGCAGCAGGGGGAGAGATGAATGCAGAACAATGATTTCTTGACACCAGCATTTGACAGATGTAACATTCACTTATGTCTTAGCCTCATAAGTATGTGATTGGCAATGGACTTCCTACTTCTGCTACATCTTTTCCTCACTTTAGGAAGACCCTCCTATTTGTGTGCTACAGAAAACTAAATGGCACTGCACAGTGGGAGTTGAAGTTGTACAATATATTCATGAAGCTACTCAAATTTTCATTGAGATTCTTTCTAAATGTAAACTGCTAAAGTGTACCTGTCGTTATAACTTTTGAAAATCTAAATCAACAGTATATGTGATATAAAGCAAGTTTGCAATATAAGTTCATAGTTTTTTTTGTTTTTTTTTAAGTTATCATGGAAAACACGGCACTTCCTGTTTTCTGACTTTTTTTTTTTTTTCCTCAAAGAGTCAAAAAACAGGAAGTCTTGTGTATCCCAGGCCATCTGAGCGCTCACAGAGAGAAGGCAGTCATGTGATTGATGGACACATTGAGCCATGACTCTCTGTACTGGCCCGGAATTCCTGTGTTTAGTCTGTTTTTTATAATAAGCACAAGTCAGAAAATCTGCCTTCAGGAGACTGGACCTGGATTTCTGGTAAGTTCGGCTTTGTTTTACAGCGTGATACCAACACGCTGGTGTAAAGTGAAACTGGCTCAGTTGCCCCTAGCAACCAATCAGATTCCACCTTTCATTCCTCACAGACTCTTTAGAAAATGAAAGGTGGAATCTGATTGGTTACTAGGGGCAACTCAGCCAGTTTCACTTTTCACCATGTTTGATAAATCTCCCCCTGAGTGTATATTGCAAACTTGCTTTATATCACATCTACTGTTGATTTACATTTATAACGACAGTGACACTTTAAATGGTGTTTAGTGGTGCTCATACCCTTCAAGAGAGACATAGTTAGATTTTTCCAACTGTTGTAGAGTTTCCTGTGCATTACAGTCCCATTGCTTTCAACTGAACGTCCAACATAACATGGAGACAAGGAAACGTATCTAAACTTGTGTTATTATTTGTGTCCCAAAATCTTTTATGCAGCCATTGCAATTTTTTTTTTTTAGTCTTGGCTGAAAAAAATCCTATGACAAGTAGAATGGACTCTTCTCTCCCCCTGATTCCTGCCTGTATCGTTTTGCATTGGTAGTAGGGAATATTTGTAGATCGCCAATAGATTAATTTAAGAAGAAGTAACCACTTGCATTGCTGTAGAACCTGGAGTAAGTGTACAGGAGATGGCAACAGGTCGTCCTTAAAGCGGGTGTATCTGATATAATAAAAATTTTTTTTCCATGGTTGTGCCCAGTATTGCAGCTCAGCTTCATCTAAGAAAATGGATGAGCTGCCGTTCAGATTTCTAGGGTTCTTAGAGCATACGAGTGACCTGTCCAAAATACTGCAGCCCACCAGAGAGACAGCTGAACTTGACGATTTGTAGTGGGGAGAGCTCTCATTGAGAATAAGTTACCATTGAGTAGTCAATGGGCCCAGTGCATAGGGAGAGATTTATCTGACCAATTTTGGAAGCCAAAGCCAGGAATGGATTTGAAAAGAGGAGAAATCTCAATCTTTGTTTCATGGCCTGTTCTCTTTTTATAGTCTGTCCCTGGTTTTGGCTTCAAAAATCTGCCAGATAAATCTGTCTGTGTAAACGCAGCATTAGCTTTGTGTACTAAGCTTTGGAGACCTAGTTGATGGTCTATTACTCCATTGCCAAAAACTAGGAGCACCAATTACTGTGGAACAAGGGGCTATACCATTGTATTCAGTCTGTACAATGCTCTTTGAGATAAACAGCTTGACCCCAGATAGATACATTGGGGCAGACCTATTATTGTAAGTGAGCCAGAATTCTGGTACAAAGCCATTTTTTCAGTCAAAACAGAAAACGTCTTGACTGAACCCTGCTGAGCCATTGTGGGGAGGTATGGTCTATCAGAACAGCTGCATTGTCCATTTTACACAGAAGCTACAACATACATGTGAACAGAGCCTAAAGTTTCCTGATACCTACAATAATTGTCAGCCGACAGCTATTCCTTCTGAACTACCAATGCACATGCATGATCATGCATATATCTTCAGTGGGGCAGAGGAATGAACCACTTTTGGACACTTCTGGCAGCGGCTTATCTCCAAGGTGTACAAAAGGATTTGACATTGTAATTCAACGTGTCTGATCCTTTTTTTTTTTTCAGGCTTCATGCATTGGGAAGGCCCCATGCAAGATCATTCCCACTGAAATAGTTGGGTGCAGACAATGTTTACTTATAGAGGGCTATTACACAACTTGTGTATTATGTGTGCATGGCTGCTCATACGATCACTGAATTTTTCATGAGGCCCAACACTTCCATCATTTGTCGGCCACCCATCCCCTATTGCACCTATTTGGCAGTTGAACAAGGATTTGCTTGTTTAACAGCTGATCGATCACTGGCCCAAAGCTTTGACTGTCCAGGCATAATGGGAATTGTAGTTATGCAACAGCTGGAGGGTCACAGGTTCCCTGTCCCTGGTTTACTCAATGTTTAAAGGGGAACTATCAGCAGGTTAGACGGAAATAACCTGCTAAAAGCTCCCTAGTGCGCACAGGGCGCTGAGGATGAAGGTATGTCTCCTACCTTCAACGTCGGCGCTGTTCCCGTGCTATTTGTTGTAAAAATCCCCTGCCCAGTAAGGCCATTAGAAGCACTGGAAATGGGGCTACCATCCCCCTGAGTATGCCCCCAGCTGGCCTTCTCCATTGATAACCTTAAGAGGGGATGGATAATGGCGGGCTCCCAGAGCTCCTAGCAGTCTTATTGGGCAGAGGATTTCACAACAATCAGCATGGGAATGGCACAGAGGATTAAGGTAACAGACTTACCTTCATCCTCGGCTCTCTACTGCGAATGGGGCGCTATCGGCAGGTTAGATTTGTCTAACCTGCTGATAGTTCCACTTTAAGCCTTATTTTATATAAAACAGAAACCCCCTTTAGGTAAATATGCCTCAATGTGCTTGATACTTCAAGTGGACAGGACCCTCCCACGTTAAGAAAATGATGGGAAAATCTTTTTAACATCTAAAAGGCAAATTCAATACCGTCTATAACAGCAAATTAAAAAAACATGAGCGTTCAGCAAATGTTATTATATTTTGGTAAACCTATACATACCCGTTACCGTTACTGTATTAAATTCTGCCAATAATGCACATTTAGGAACTGTATCCCTCACATCCATATGGCAAGCAGTAGGAATAAAAAAAAAAGAAAGAAAAGTGACTTTTACGCAGAATTTTTTTTTTTACCCATTCAGGTTTTGCAGCTCATGTCAGATTAATTTCACACTTCTGAGAAGTCTACAAAAGAAGCTGTTGTGGAAATGCTGGCACGGAAAATAATTACGACATGTTTGTCACTTACTTAGAAAAAAAAAAAAGAAAAGGGACCTGAGATTTCTCCTAAAGCGTAAAACACACAGGCGTCCAGTGATTGAGCCGCTTTCCGTCGCACTTACATAATTGCATATTTTTTTTCCTCCGTTCAGTAAGCTCCCTCCTCTCCACCACCTCCTGTCACACTGACCCAAAGTCATAAAAAGTTTGCTTGCTTGCCCTTGGTCCTGTTTGTATAAATTATGTGTACACTATAAATATTCACGTTTCTGAGGGACCGTTTTTTTTAAACAATGACTGTACTGTTCTGACTTCTCCGCAGAGAAGCAACTTGACATCACCGTGGACTATACTTTTCCCGGCAACGTCCTTAAAAAAATACAGCTGTGTCGGCCGACGAAATAAAACACTATGCAAACAGAACTTTGGAAAAATGTGGCACAAAAAAAAAAAAGAAAAGCTGCCCAGGGTGAAGTAACAGAACCAAGAAAGCAGATTAAAAAATGGTGTTATCAGAGGCCAATAATTTACCGTTCATGTGGTTTTTCCCGTAGGTTTAGTGCAGGTACGGTACACACACACACGAGTAGGTGGAATGTTAGCTCAGGCTGACTCCAGATTTCCAGTTTAAGAAGTGTATTTAGGCTCATGTCTGATGTCTACATTTGTCAGCTAATAATAAGGGTTAGAAGATGCAAGGCATGGGTTGGATGAGGTGTGTCCCTTTAAAGGAATACTTACAGGAAAACAGATATACTGTGTTATGCCTAGGGCAAGGTCCTCGGGGGTGGTGCGTTACACAAGGACTCAAAGAGGAGAACAGAGAGGTCATACTCCAGATATACAGTGTTACGCCTGATGCTTGTCCTCAGGGTGGAGCATGACACTCTGGACACACTATGTAATTTATAGTTCAGATCCTTGGGGCATGGCACATTGAGTTAAAGACCACCAAGATATGTTATACTCTGGATACACTGTTACGCTGGGTTAACACTACTTTTGTGCAATGCGTTTTTTTCATCCGTTTTTTTACAAAAAAAAAAGGATGAAAAAAACATGCATTTCTGTGCATCCATTTTGATCCATTTTTCCATTGACTTCCTTATTAAAAAAAGGATCAAAATGAATCAGTTCTTTTATCGTACACAAAAACGTAGTCAATCTAATTTTTGTGTCCAAAAAAATGGATTGCAAAAACGTTGTGTGAACCCATCCCAGGAAAAAAGTATGCGCCTGCCCTTCTAGCTGTCCAAGTACTGAGTGGGGTCACCTGGAATTGCCACTGAGATGACCCATGTTGAACAGACTGGGGGACATTCACCCCTTTTCCTTGGCATACGTCAGCTGTATCCCTCGCTCGCCTGATGGACAGTAGTGGTGGCGTGGGAAGGATGTATGGCCTCTTCCTGAGCCTCATTTATCAAGGTTTACATCTGGAAACAGGTGTAAATTTTTGCACAATTCCTACACCAATCACAGGTCTTGCCCATTTCACTAGGAGGCGTGCACCTATTAGTAAATTTGGTGAGGTAGTGGCGGCGGGGTCTAATTTTATATCGGCATACAAGTAAATAAATGTTCCCCAATATGTCTAGATATATTGTGGGGCCGGGGGAATTCACCCTTCTGGATTTACTAAGCGGCACCTCCACCTATCGAAAAGCTTGGAGAGAAATCTTTACCTGCATCGGTGTACATAGATCAGGTGTGGGAGGAGGCAATGACTCCTCCCCGCCTTGCCAAGACACCCCCCTTCTGCCCATCAGGTGAGCGGGCCATACGCAACAGAATAGGCGTGGATTGCACAAAAATCTGTGCCTTTTCCATGGTGTACAGCAGGGAGCACCTAAATAAATTGGCCCCATTCTGTTATGCCTAGTGCAGGTCCTTAGCAGTGAAGCATGATTTATGGATTCATAGAATTGCAAAGATAAACCGTGCTCAGACTACATTGTGTACCACGTAATATAGGTAATGCAGGGGCAGAGCATGGTACCTGAACAACAAGGATAGACCATGCTCCAGATACTCTGTTAGGCTTAGAGAAGGTCCTCCAGGGACCTTTAATGGACACCAAGCTAGGTTATGCTCCGCCTCTGTGTTGGACTAGACACAGTGTAAAAGTTTTATCTAATTTCTTTCTTTAAACTAGGACTGTGTAATCTTTTCAAAGGGTCAAAGGGCCCCACAGTCAGATTGTACCATTCTCAGGGGCTACAATAAAACCTAAGGCTATGTTAACAAAACGTGTGAGACCGGCCGTTCCCTGACCCGGCCAGGTCACGGAACGGCCGGTCTCTGCCCTGATCATCCCGGCCGGTACTTAAGTACCGCAGGGTTCTGATGCGGGCGCATCAGCGCGCGCCCGCATCAGAACTTCACACAGCACACAATGAAGCAAGCGGCCGGAGTCGCTCGCTTCATTGTGTGAACTGACAGGTCTTTCTGCGGCCGCACTTCACTGAATACTGCAGTACCGGCTGGGATGATCCGTGCAAAGACCGACTGTTCCGTGACCTGGCCGGTCTAATACGTTGTGTAAACATAGCCTTAGGGTGCGTTCACACCTACAGGATCTGCAGCAGATCTGATGCTGTGTTCAGTTATTTAACTGAAATCTGCTGCAGAAAATCAGCTGCAGATCCTGTAGGTGTGAACGCACCATAAAGGCGTATTCTCATCTGAGATATTTGCAGCATGTTGGCACTGCTGTATATGATCGTATTGGCTGGCATATGAGAAGTTCAGTTTTCATTCCTCTGTTGTAGTTTATGGGAATAATGGTAACACTGGAAAGAGAGGTGCATGCATGCTCTGGTTCCTCTCTGTATACTTTTTCTTGTATGCCACAGGTGGTCATAGAAACCCAATACCCCTGATATATAAGCCTTTTTGATAATATGTATATGAGGATCAAGTGTCAAGAGAGTGTTTTCCAGCATGGTAAAAGCCCAGATAAGTTGAACAAGTGGGTTTAAAGGGGATGAAAAAAAAGAACATGGGCTGGACCTACCTGGGCTCTTGTCATGCTGGAGAACGACTCCTGGGCTTTACAGCCTAATTTACATATTACAAGAAAGACACCTTTCAGTATTGTAAAGGACTATGGAGATGAAAGAAAGGTCACCCAGAGCCCTGATGACTAAGATGACTAGCACTATCTACCCATGGGCTTATTTACACCCCTGTTTTCCTGCTGACTGATCTACTCTGATATTGTAAGGAAAGATTTATCTTTGCCAAGATGTGTGACTATACTTGTACTAATGTTAAATATAGAATTTCCTAAACCTCACAAATTTTCAGGAAAGTCGGTGAACCGCTGCACTATTTGTGTCCAGTCCTAGGCCCTGCATTATCCTTACACTGCAGCAACAAGAAAACTATCAGTCAAAAGACCACTATATATATATGTATATGTATATATATATATATATATATATATATATATATATATATATATATAATGTATACACACTACCGTTCAAAAGTTTGGGGTCCCATTGAAATGTCCTTATTTTTGAAGGAAAAGCACTGTACTTTTCAATGAAGATAACTTCAAACTAGTCCTAACTTTAAACAAATACACTCTATACATTGCTAATGTGGTAAATGACTATTCTAGCTGCAAATGTCTGGTTTTTGGTGCAATATCTACATAGGTGTATAGAGGCCCATTTCCAGCAACTATCACTCCAGTGTTCTAATGGTACAATGTGTTTGCTCATTGGCTCAGAAGGCTAATTGATGATTAGAAAACCCTTGTGCAATCATGTTCACACATCTGAAAACAGTCTAGCTCGTTACAGAAGCGACAAAACTGACCTTCCTTTGAGCAGATTGTGTTTCTGGAGCATCACATTTGTGGGGTCAATTAAACGCTCAAAATGGCCAGAAAAAGAGAAGTTTCATCTGAAACGTTCAAAAGTTTGGGGTCACCCAATTTTGTGTTTTCCATGAAAAGTCACACTTATTCACCACCATACATTGTGAAATGAATAGAAAATAGAGTCAAGACATTGACAAGGTTAGAAATAATGATTTGTATTTGAAATAACATTATTTTTACATCACACTTTGCATTCGTCAAAGAATCCTCCTTTTGCAGCAATTCCAGCATTGCACACCTTTGGCATTCTAGCTATTAATCTGTTGAGGTAAGCTGGAGAAATTGCCCCCCACGCTTCTAGAAGCAGCTCCCACAAGTTGGATTGGTTGGATGGGCACTTCTGGCGTACCATACGGTCCAGCTGCTCCCACAACAGCTCAATGGGGTTCAGATCTGGTGACTGCGCTGGCCACTCCATTACCTATGATAGAATACCAGCTGCTGCTTCTGCTGGAAATAGTTCTTGCACAATTTGGAGGTGTTTAGGGTCATTGTCCTGTTGTAGGATGAAATTGGCTCCAATTAAGCGCTGCCCACTGGGTATGGCATGGCGGTGCAGAGTGATAGCCTTCCTTATTCAGAATCCCTTTTACCCTGTACAAATCTCCCACCTTACCAGGACCAAAGCAACCCCAGACCATCACATGACCTCCACCATGCTTAACAGATGGCGTCAGGCATTCTTCCAGCATCTTTTCATTTGTTCTGCGTCTCACAAACGTTCTTCTTTGTGATCCAAACGCCTCAAACTTGGATTCATCCGTCCACAACACTTTTTTTCAGTCTTCCCCTGTCCAATGTCTGTGTTCTTTTGCCCATCTTAATCTTTTTCTTTTATTGGCCAGTCTCAGATATGGCTTTTTCTTTGCCACTCTGCCTTGAAGCCCAAAATCCCGCAGCCGCCTCTTCACTGTAGATGTTGACACTGGTGTTTTTCGGGTACTATTTAATGAAGATGCCAGTTGGGGACCTGTGAGGCGTCTGTTTCTCAAACTAGAGACTCTAATGTGCTTATCTTCTTGCTTAGTTGTGCAACGCCGCCTCCCACTTATTTTTCTACTCTGGTTAGAGCCTGTTTATGCTGTCCTCTGAAGGGAGTAGTACACACCGTTGTAGGAAATCTTCAATTTCTTAGCAATTTCTCGCATGGAATAGCCTTCATTTCTAAGAACAAGAATAGACTGTCGAGTTTCAGATGAAAGTTCTCTTTTTCTGGCCATTTTGAGCGTTTAATTGACCCCACAAATGTGATGCTCCAGAAACACAATCTGCTCAAAGGAAGGTCAGTTTTGTAGCTTCTGTAATGAGCTAGACTGTTTTGAGATGTGTAAACATGATTGCACAAGGGTTTACTAATCATCAATTAGCCTTCTGAGCCAATGAGCAAACACATTGTACCATTAGAACACTGGAGTGATAGTTGCTGGAAATGGGCCTCTATACACCTATGTAGATATTGCACCAAAACCCAGACATTTGCAGCTAGAATAGTCACTTACCACATTAGCAATGTATAGAGTGTATTTGTTTAAAGTTAGGACTAGTTTAAAGTTATCTTCAAAACACAGTGCTTTTCCTTCAAAAATAAGGACATTTCAATGTGACCCCAAACTTTTGAACAGTAGTGTGTGTGTGTGTGTGTGTGTGTATATATATATATACACACACATATTTTACACACACACACACACACACACACACACTGATATGTTGTTGCTGTAACTGTAGAGATGTTACGGCAGGTCGTGTTTGTGCCCTGGTTTGCTATTTTCGGCTGAGGTCAGGAGCAGGTAGCGGGGATGTGTTTTAGTAGCGGCTTCATGTGGGTTTGCTGCATTCCAGCCTCGACCTCCACCTGCCCTGTGACTTGTATAAAACCTAAAACTATGGTCCATGGCATAAGAACCATTGTTCCCTGACAAGGAGTCTATAAGGAGCGTATACTGCAACATTTCTGCATCACTAGATTCACACTGCCCGAACTATAGGCCTCACTGACAGACTCACTTATCACAGCTGTCCATGATTCACTCTGAATGGCCGAACTGTTTTGTAGTAATTATAGTCGTATCTTCATCTGGGAACAGGACTCCAAATCATGCGGGAGGTCCTCCGACCCCAGTGGACAGATCTCTCACTGCTTGCATATAGCAAGAGATCTGTAAATTAGATCAACCAATGAAATAAAGGCCGGGATACACAAACCGTTGCTGGCCCTTTACTTTTATCATGGTCGTCTGCACGTCCCCCATTTACACGGGACAACGTGTGGCTGATAACAATGATTTTGAGGGCTGCACAAAGATGGACCAACAAACAAGATTTTTCTGATTTGGTGGCTGATCGCTGATCATATTACTAGGCCACTTATCCGAAATAAATATTCTAATGCTGCGTTTACACAGAACGATTTCTGCTCGAAATTGCGCGATAACGATAGCATTTAAACCATAATCTGCTTGTGTAAACACAGCGACAAACGATAAATAGTTCATTGTGATCTTTCAACCTGTTCTCAAATCATCGTTGGTCGTTCACTGAAAATTCGCAGATTGCTTGGTGTTCGTGTCTTTCAGAGACTCCCCCTATGTGTGAGATAGGCTTAAGCGATCTTAAAACGATCGCAATAACGATTTTTCCGCACAATATATCGTTCTGTCTAAAAGCTAATCATTATAAAAACCAAATTGTTGCTTCAAAATCGCTAAACGATCGATTGGGCGAATTATCGCTCCGTGTAAACGTAGCATTGTGAACAGTCGTTTGACCAATAACCACATTAATTAAAAATCAAAGGATTTGCAACCTGAATTGCACAGCTGCCATACAGGCCAATGCGTCTCCATGGTAACAGACTACAGGCCTTGTTTTGTCTGAAGTATTTCCATGCTTCCAGGTCCTACCATTCTCCTTGTATATAAGATACGTGCCTACACACATTGGCGCTGGCCAGTCTGTACTGACAGCGACCGTGTAGGGACATGGTGAATTTAACAGGGGAATCATAACGCCTACATGCAGACAGAAATAATAACAATTTTGGTCTCCACCTACCATCTAATTTATATAAGAGCCACTGCAGGAAAGCATATATGGAGCAGCTCTCTGTAGGGTGAGGAAGTGTACAAAGGCTACCAGGGCATGATGGGAGTTGTAGTTTTGCCGCACGTTGGGTGACAGTAGAGTGCAGTAGAGGAAAGTTAGTTCATAGGAAGTGCCCATCATATGGGGCCTATATAACTTTTGGCCGGAGCGTGCGGGGTAGTTGTTGTAGTTGGATTCTGGCATGCTAACGCCTCATCGGTTGTTTTTTATTAGAAGGATGTGATTTCATTAGGAAACCATGATGGCATGGTGAGGTAACTTGGCTTTTTTCATTCTCCATGAAAGAAGCTCACAGGCGGTGATTTATAAACAAGGAAAGGATTCGGGCCTAGTCCATATGCAGCCTGTCCGGTGGGAGCAGTCTTTCCAGCTGAAAGCCTGGCTTCCACCCCTCACTTTACAGGTGTCCATTCACTCATCAAAGGATGGATTCTGATGAGCGGTAGGTTCACAGGAGCCGGGATTAGAACATGTTTTCATAGTGCTGGCATTTTTTTCTCATTTTTTTTTTCCTTCTTCTGCTTCACTTAGGTTTTATACATGCTTCAGTCCTACTTTGAGACGAAACACATAACTAATTCACAGCGGCTTCAGCAGGAGATCTGTGACATCACCGACAGCTTAAAAGCCAGGCTGTGGCTCGCCAAAAGGTATGTTCACTGATGAGGTGCAAGAAAAAGATTTCTTCTCGGCTGATCCTGAAATGGAATTTATTAACAATAAAAAAAAAACCTAAGCACATCCTGGTATAGAAAACTGAAAAACGAAGATTAGGAGCTATAAAATACATAGATTTTGTTTTGTTAGAAGGGGGTCCTGACAGTAAAATGGTTGTAGGTTTCCCGGTCTCCCAGATGCCGTAATCCCCAGTGATCGTCTTCAGTACATGAGAGAACCAGAAACAAATGCTGTGTTTCCCAGCAGCGCCTCCAGAGGTGAAACAGGGAATTGTTTGTAATATATGGGCTGGCTAGCCGATTGTGAGGTCTGACTGCTGGGACCACCACTGCTCTTGAGAATGGAGGCCACATTTCCCAAATGGAGATGCAGCATGCATGGCTGGCCACAGCTCCATCCAAGGACGTGCGCTGTCTCTCTTATTTCCTTTTAAGGACATTTGACCCTTATTTTTTATGACTATTGGGATCCCAACGGTCTTATCCCCACTGATCAGCTACTTACCCCAATGCTGCGGATGAAGGTTAACTTATAATTAGAGATAAGCGCAATTCAAGCATGCTCAGGTCCGATCCTTCGGCCTTTGAATGTGAGTCCGGGAAACCATGGATATAGCCTATGGTGCTCGCGGAGAAAGGGGGTCATGCACCATCAATAACTGATGGTCGAATGATCTTTTGGCCATCAGTTATATTTCTGCCCGCCACAGTAGAATATTGCATTTTTTTGTATATTTTGTCCCTTGAAGGGATGTGTAAATGATGTATACAAAAATTAGAAGGAAAAAAATGCATTTACAGGCATACCGCCAGAGTTCTAGGCTATGTTCACGCAAAGTATCTTTTGCAAATCACAGTCGCTGTTGCAGTTGAATGGGATCCCGTCCGGAGTGTATACATATAGAATATGCTCCGGACGGGGTTCCAACCTGACATGTCAGTTTTGTGCGGCCGCTATTCCTTGAATAGCGGCCACACATGCCTGACAGGTCACACAATGGAGAGCGCAGCTCCAGCTGCACTCTCCATTGTTTGCAAAGGTGAATTGAGATGTTAGCACACAGGGATGTGCCCGCATCCCAATTCAACAGAAATGAAGGTCATCCGGCCGGTACTGCAGTACCGGCCAGGATGATCTTCACTGACTCCGGCCGTTCTGTGACATGGCTGGGTCACAGAGCGGGCAGTGTCATACGTAGTGTGAACCCGGCCCTAATGTGTATTGCAGTAACGTATTGCATTTTTTATTCTAATTTTTTCATATCTCATTTACACATCCCTTCAAAGGACGAAATATACAAAAAATTGAGTGAAACTATTCAATAGGTTACTTGAAGGTGAACCAAGCACCCTCCTCTCTGCCGAGCAGGGGGCACCTGGTTAAATGCTCGAGTCTCCAGTTGATCGATGTTATTCAAGTTGATCACTTGGGCATTTTAGTGCTCGCTCAACACTAGACACTAGCAATGAAATTTACACTGATTAGCCATAATATTAAAACTGCAAGCCAACGATTGTGCAGGTAGCTGCCATAACAGTGGTCTGTCCCCATAAGACCTTTGAAGGTGCCCAATAGTAACTTTTCTCTTAACTGGTGGAGGGAACAGACCAGAGAGGCTAGCCTTTGTTCCCCATATACATTGGCCATATAGTCAACCACGACACCATTGTTGGCTCACCAGTTGTCCACTTCTGGAAGGTTCTTACCACTACATACCTGGGACAGCCCACAAAACCAGTCATTTTGGAGATGCTCTCACCCAGTCATTTCTGCATCCCTTGTCAAGAACTGATTGTTCACCTGGTTCCTAATATACGGGAGCCATTATAATAGGATATAATACTCTTCACGTCACTTGTCTGGTTTTAATGTTATGGCGGATCGGTGTGTTTTTTCATTGGTTTTCCTCTAACTTCCTACAACGTGCAGATTGTAGTCTTTGCCCTTATGACTGTGACCATACATAGCAGACTTTATGTCCATGTCGGGGCGCAGCGTCATACGTTCCAGCAGCGTTCCCGAGAACAGAGAAGGATTAGTCCTTATACGTGTTTATTCAGTCACTTAGAGGTAAATATCTGTATACATGATTGGATCCCAGTGAGAGGAGGACACAGCAATGCTTCCCATTCCTCAGCGAGGTAAATGGACCGTAAAATAAATAAAAGTTCACCTGTAAACAGAACTCCTTCACTTATCCTCATCTATCATGTTTCTGCCAGTCCAGAGTTACTGCTGAAAAAGATCTGAGGTTTTTCCAGAAACAACATTATCCTTGTACTTTATGTTCAATTCCCTTAAAGTGAACCTGTCCCCATAAAAATGTCATCCAATCTGCAGGCAGCATGTTACCGCGCTGGAGGAGCCAAGCAAATTTATATATATATAGTTTTTGGGTTGTTGGTTTTTTTTTCTGGGAGAAGTTTTAGTAGAAATTTTGCAATTTTCTCATTTTATTCTTACTAGTCCAATGGGTGAGTCACCCTTAAAGGGGTACTCTAGCGAATATGTTTTTCTTTTATATAAACTGGTGTCAGAAAGTTAGATACATTTGTAATTTTCTTCTGTTTAAAAATCTCCAGTCTCCCAGTACTTATCAGCTGCTGTATGTCCTGCAGGAAGTGGTGTATTCTTTCCTGTATGTGACAGTGCTCTCTGCTGCCACCTGTCTTAGACATGAACTGTCCAAAGCAGGAGCAAATCCCCATAAAAACCTCTCCTGCTCTGGACAGTTCGTGAAATGGACAGAGGTGGCAGCAGAGAGCACTGTGTCATACTGTAAAGAATACACCGCTTGCTGCAGGACATGCAGTAGCTGATAAGTACTGGAAGACAGAGATCTTTAAATAGACCTAAATAACAAATCTATATAACTTTCTGACAGCAGTTGGTTTGAAAGAATTTTGCTTTCGCTGGAGTTCCGCTTTAAGTGTTGGGTATGTTTACACTGAGTAAAACAGACGGAATTCCGCGGCGGAACTTCCCGATGCGGAATCCCGCCTGTCTCAGTGTGTCATTGCCAGTCTATGGGAGAGCGTGCACTCCTCCGCTGCCGTGGCTCTCTGCTCAAAGAAGTGACATGTCAATTCTTTGAACGGAGAGTGGAGGAAGCAGATGCGTGCACACCCTTCACTCACTACAGGACAGTGAGCATGGAGGGATTTCGCGACGGAGAGCTCCGCCATGGAAGTCCGCCATATTTACTCAGTGTGGACATACCCTTAGTGATGAACCTCCATGCATGTTTGACCAGTGAGCAGATATTGTGCTCCCCTTCTTTGGTTTTCCTGCACTCGCACTCTCCCTTCCACACAAAATTACAGCCAGTCCCATTCACTTGAATGAAGCAGGGAAAGACTGCAGCCCCTTTATTCTCATAATCAGTGGGGGTCTTAGAGGTTAGAATCCTCTCTATAACCATAAACTGATGAGCCATCAGCTTTTGAGATAGGAGGATCCCTTAAAGTCTTGGATAAACTTCATTCTTAAAGGGAATCTGTCAACTCATGGGTCCTACCTGAGGTGCTGACAGTGTGCTGTAGCTGGCAGTCCCCTATTGAGCATGGTAACTTTCTGTGCAGTGGATTATGTACATCTCCTACTGTACTGGAAAGGCAAAGAGCAGT
The DNA here is from genome assembly GCF_027789765.1 of Dendropsophus ebraccatus. NCBI lineage: Eukaryota > Metazoa > Chordata > Amphibia > Anura > Hylidae > Dendropsophus > Dendropsophus ebraccatus. The sequence continues at coordinate 17,741,101 of NC_091468.1, read as the reverse complement.
TGTTTGTGTCACACTCTGGCACACCTCACCACTGTTTCCTCCTCCCTCTTTTTTATGAATAATCAATGCTGCCCGGCCTCCTCCTTGCTCAGCTGTCAGCCAGTGTCTCTGATTGCGGATCAGTCCTCTGTAGGCAGGTTATCTTTGAAAGAAACAGTCATATATAATTGAATCTCTTCTCCCAAATGTGTTGGAGCTGTGGTCTAGGGGTAACTCACCTGTCTAGAGACCTGCCAACAGTTCATTCTCTGGTTTGATTCCCCTCATGGAATTGAAATGTCTTTTTTTTTAGGCATAGCCTTCCCACAAAGTATTTTTGCTCAGTATTTTGGTTAGTATTTTTCAACCAAAACCAGGAGTGGATTGAGAACACAGAAAGGTGATGTTCTCACACTGTTGAAATTGAGCGGATGGCCTTCATTTAATTGCAAATAAGGGCTGCTATTTAAAAATAACAGTAATTATTTGCCATTAAATGGCAGTCATCCACTTAATTTCAACAGTCTGTGAACATAGCCTTTCTGTGTTTTCAATCCACTCCTGGTTTTGGTTGCAAAATACTGTGTGGGAACATCGCCTTTAAAATGATACAATAATGGATAATAAGAGAAAATAAAGACCTCTACTTCATTTCCATAAGGGGATTTAAACCAGAAAATAAACTGCTGGCAGGTCTCTAGACAGGTGAGTTACCCCTAGACCACAGCTCCAACACATCTGGTCTGACATATTCAACTATATCAGTGTTTCTTTCAGACATAAACCACTTACAGAGGACTGATCTGCAATCAGAGACACTGGCTGGAGTGAACAGGAGACCAGGCAGTATTGATTATTCATGAAGGAGGGGAAGGAGTGGAGAGGTGTGCAAGAGTGTTGCACAAACAACTCCTCTTTGCCTCTTCATTACAGTAGGAGACGTGATAATGTACATAATCCACTGCACGGAAAATTACCAAAAGCACCATGCTCACTAGGGGACTGCCAGCTACAGCACACTGTCAGCACCTCAGGTAGGGCCCAGGAACTGACAGATTACCTTTAATGTGGAAATAAGAAAAAGCTTATGTTTTTTCCCTGGTCCATTGTCTGTGTTATATTGCTGCCTTGTGCCCGTTCTACACTCCTCATTAGGGGTATAATATGATTTCCCGTTGCTGGTTTAGTTTTGCGGCTTATGTCCTGATCAGAATCGTATGCACTGGGCTTAGATTGAATTACATTGAATAATACATTAGGTCACTAAAAGCAGAGAAGCAATCAATGCATATTTATGTATTTATCTCATGGCCACAGGGGAAGGAGAACCAGTTTAGTCTTACATTAGGTTCTGCCATTGTTCTATAAAACGCGCAATTGATGTAATTGTTGTCGGGCACCTACAGGCTCTGCCGCCGCAAATGGAGGGACTTTAGTGTTTAACTCTTCTCCTAATTGTTATGTTTTAGGCAGAATCCTTGTCTGGTAACCAGAGCGACATTTACGGACATCCTTAGCATAATCGTCACTTCTCTTGGAGAGGACAGAGACCAAGGTATGAGTAGGGGTCGTGCAAGCAGACGGTTTGTTTGTTTCCCTTTCATGGTTAGGATGGTCGGGATAAGACATGAAATTTCCACTTGTGGCAGGACATTTTTTTTTTCACTCCCTGAAACGGCACTACTCTTCTCTTTTTGCTCTGTGCGTAAGAGTGTAGCGGTTTTGAGAACAAAGCATATATAAATATATATTTCTAAAGCTGTCCAGGGACCGGAGGGGTTATGCTTCTCCTTGTGGAACACACTTGTGGAGACCTATAGGCCGCTCATGCTTTGCTGAGAATTCTGGGACAAAGCATATGTAAATCGTCAGTTCCATGACACCATCATTTGAAGGTAGCTTTCGTTTTCAGGCCAAATACTTTTTAGACCATGTTCACATATTTGTATTTTTTCGTAAAACAACGGCCATTGTTGGAGGATGCAACCCCGGCCATTGTTTACTAACAGAGAGGATGATGGCTGAGGGATGCTCAGTGTCCCTCCAGTGCCCTGTGTCCCTCAGTGTCCCCCTGCCATTATCCTCTCCAGCAGCAACAGCCCGCACAGCTCTGGGAGTTGGGTTGTGACATCACCATGTTATCCAGGAAGTGACATCACCACGTTATCCAGGAAGTGACATCACCATGTTATTCGGGAAGTGAAGCCTTGATGCAGTAGTAAGTGCAGGGAAAAAAGCTCTTTATAAGCATTTCCCATAATAAGTGTATATTGGGGGTTTGTATAACTTTTGGGGGGCAATAGAATACTTTAATAAAAATTTTCGCCAGACTTCTCTTTTAAGCCTTAAAACATGACTGGGGTTTTACTTGACATATTAAATCTCTAGTCATGTTATAAGGCTTTTTAAAGGTCTTGTCCAGGATTACAAAAACACCCAGATGAGCTTCTTCGTTTCTTGTTGACCCTGCAATTTACACTCTTATAGACATTCTATAGATCTGTATACTACATTCAAATATAACAGAGCAGAGTCAGCCAGAAACGTAGGGGCCCATTATTACTGAACAGCTTTACTCGGCTACCTAGGCATGGAGTGTATGGATCAGATCTCATGTGCTTCCTGCTCGTCTCCTTGAGGAGTAGCTGGTCAGAAAATAAGGGGCAGGGGCGGAGCTCATCCCACAGATCAATTTTTTTTTAATTTTTTCTTTACAAATGATAGCTAATCTTTTTGAACATTGATCTAGTTTAATCACAACTTGAAATCTGGAAGGAATGTTTTTTTCAGTGCAAATCAGTTTCAGATCAGAGCTACTTATGCCAGTGTCCTTTTACATGGGCAGAACTGCTTAGGGTGCTATTACACGGAGCGATTTTTAACGACTAACGATAAACGATCACAAACAAGATTATTTATCGTTAACCTGAAATCATTCACCATATTACACAGAACGATGGTCGTCAGTTACGATCGTTACTACGATGGTTATTGCGATTGTTACTATGATTGTTTATTCCTTCTGATCCCAGCAAAACAATCAACAATGTGCAATTACACTGAACGATTAGTGAAAAAATGTGGAACTTGAGCGAACAAATGTGGAATTACAGCGAACTATAAGCGATAATTTTAGGTTCAGATCTAAATCAATGATCAACAACATACGAACGATTTTTCGATCGTTGCCTGCAATTACATAGAACGATTATCGTTTAAATTCGAACAATATACCAATTTTTTGCACGATAATTGTCCTGTTTACTAGGGCCCTTACTGTCATAAATGGGCCCATGGTAAAAGGCCAGCAATCGGCCTCGGAACAAGACATTTCTTGCTCATCATCTGATCGCATCTTTTGTGCAGGCATTACTATCCTCGGTAGTAACCGGCGCAACTTCACATGTAAACAAAACGTTCAGTAGTATAATGAAGTATTATAAGGCTAATAGAGTGCACCTATGATCCAGTCATTGCCTGTGCGGCCTGCTCACACAATTCTTAGAGCCTTTTAAAGTCCTTGCCAACGAGCGCTAATTTTGCTGATCGCAATTTATTGGGGTCGATGTCAGGCCATGTAAGGGTCCTATTAGTATTGTTTTTTTTCCCGTTTTCTTCGCATAACGATGAATGTTCGCAAACGAGCTTTTGCGAATGACTTGAAATCATTCACCATAATACACTCAACGGTAGTCGTTAGCTACAATCGCAATTATGAACAAACAATGTGTACATTTACCGAAAGATTTTTGAACCATTAGGTTGGGTTTACACTACGTTTTTGCAATACGTTTTTGTGAAAAAAAAAAAAAAAAACGGATGCATTTGTGTACATCCGTTTTGATCCGTTTTACATTAACTTTCGTTATAAAAAAAAAAAAAGTATCAAAACGCATCTGTTTTTTTAACGTACATAAAAGTAAGGTCAGCTACGTTTTTGTGTACTTTAAAAAAAAGTGGATGCGTTTTGATCCTTTTTTATAATGGAAGTCAATGGAAAAAGGGATCAAAACGGATGCACACAAATCCGTGTTTTTTTGCAAAAACAGCTGAAAAAAAAACGGATTGCAAAAACGTAGTTTGCACCCAGCCTTAGCAAATGAATACCAATGATGTATGGTCAACTCAAAAGATGCGATCAATGACTTGGTTTGATCGTTGTCTGCATACACACAGAAAGATTATCACTTAAATTCAAACAATATAACGATTTTTTCGCACAATAATCTTTCTGTGTAATAGGGCCCAAGGTGGGGACAACTAGAGGGGAAACTAGTCACCCATACCCTTTCCCTTCAGTCACTTCTCCCCACTGCCCTGGTTGATGGACTTTAGTTGATTCTCAGCCATACTATGTAACTATATGATGATGAATGATAGTGAATAGTAGTGAATTATGGCTTATTTAGTTGGATTCACCAATATCTAATGGACATGCGGTTTACTGAGTAAGTTTTTGCAACCAGTTGACTTCCCTTCTCGCCATTTTCCCTTAATGGTTGCAGTCACCAAAATAATGTATGTAATACAGTAACACATGCAAAGGGATGTCTGGAATAGAAAGTCTTTTATCAAGTACCCTGTGATATTAGGGCATTGACCAGTAGGATTCTAGAATTCAGATACTTCAACTAGCAGAAGAGGATAGTGCATTAAAGGGGAAGTTCACAAAAAAAAAAAACCTCAAATCAACTGGTTCCAGAGATTTGTAATTAACTTCTATTAATAAATCTCAAGTCTTCCAGTGCTTATCAACTGCTGTATGTCCTGCAGGAAGTGGTGTATTCTTTCTACTCTGACACAGTGCTCTCTGCTGCCACCTCTGTCCATGTCAGGATAAGTTTTCCATGTGGATTTCCTACTGCTTTCCAGACTGGAAAGGATTCCACTTCCTGTAGGACATACAGCAGCTGATAAGCACCAGAAGATTTGAGATTTTTTAATAGAAGTAAATTACAAATGTCTGGCACTTTCTGTTGATTGACAATTAACTATTGGTGGACTAGAAACTTTTTTTTACACAAAATAGGTGTTTGCTACCAGTCACAGATTCTGCATCCACCAGAGCCATTTCATCCCCGGATCTGCTTGGGTTCCATTATTTTGCTCAGCTTCCAGATTTTAGAGTCTGTCTTGACATATGATTTAGCCGATAACATAAGTGTAAAATAACACATGCAAACTTGGTGTTTGTGTGCAGATGCTGTGATTATATGACACTCCAGTGACATGGTAACAGGAAATCATGGGTGGGGCTGTTGTGCGAGCATTGCACCCAGGTGAGGGTACTGACGTCCTGAGTGCGGTTATGTTGATATTACACCCATGTTTGTGCAAGTTTGGGTGACTTTTAGATGACATGCAAGACAGATACAGATATAGCAAAGACACATTTTTTAGCCATAGGAAAGTAAATATTTGCTTTTTGTTATATGTAACATCATGTTCAGGTCCTCATTAAAGTGACTCTGTACCCACAATTTGACCCCCTTAAACCGCTTGTACCTCCAGATAGCTTCTTTTAATCCAAGATCTGTCCTGGGGTCCGTTCGGCAGGTGATGCAGTTATTGTCCTAAAAAACATTTTTTAAACTTGCAGCTCCGTACCCAACAGGCGTGGCTTAGAATATCTGTGCCCTAACTTTGCACCACCCCTTTGTCCCTCCTCACCACCCTCTTCATCATTAGGAATGCCACTGAAACATTTTCTCCTGTCTGAACATTGCACAGGTGCCTTAACGATCCAACCCATGTTCAGTATTTACACAGCTTATGAATAGGAGACAATCTGCCTGGAGCATTCCTAATGATGAGGAGGGCGGGGAGGAAGGACAGAAAGATTGTGCCAGCCTAATCCATACACAATCTAAGCCCTGGATGTTGGGCATGGGGTTGAAGTTTAAAAGTTGTTTTTTAGGACAATAACTGCATCCCCTGCCGAATGGACCCCGGAACAGATCTTGGATTAAAAACAGCTATCCGAAGGTACAAGTGGTTTGGAGGGGTCAGAATGTGGGTACAGAGTCGCTTTGAAGGAAAACTTCAGAAAAACCTGATATACTATGTAATACCTAATACAGGGCACTGCAGGACTGCTCGGTTTGGTGGTGTTGGGTATGTTCTGCCCCTTCAAGCCTTGCATCATCATAACACAGAAAAGCTATGTGCCCCAAGTGCCATGTTTCAAGGCTGGTGCCAACAAGCTATTTTGCCATGGCCAGGGTATTTAGATGTGAGCAATGGGGGACAGTTGTGTTGTCCGTAACATCCGTAAGTGTTTTCTGTTTGTCTATGTTCAGGTATATACAAGCTATTACTCATTACAGTCCTTGTATATACCCGCACAGAGAGAGATACAACTGGTGTCCACTGTCTTCATGGCTACTATGTGTTTCTCTGTCCGGTGGCGCTTGGTAGAGATGGTTAAGACTTGTAACTTTAGTTTTACAGCCAAATATATAGTGTAAGGGTATGTGCACCCTATGAAATGCCGGCGGATCACCTGTCACAGATTCCGGAGCTGGAGACCGTGCGCATCTCTGCTGCTTCAATAGGCTTCATTGTATGGTTTCCTCCATCCGCCCAAAGAATGAATCTGGCAAACCATAGAATGAAGCCTATGGGACCATCAGAGATGCATGCGGCCACGAGAGGGGGCGAGCTGCAGAATCCCCGGCGGGTAATTCGGTGGCATTCCGTAGTGTGCACATACCCAAATGGTACCCAGCACGGTGGCTCAGCCTTGCAGCGCTAAAGTCCTGGGTTCAAATCCCACCAAGGGCAACATCTGCAAAGAGTTTGTATGTTCTCTCCGTGTTTGCGTGGGTTTTCTCTGGGTTTCCTCCCACACTCAAAACATACAGATAGGTGAAGCGCTGCGGAATCTGTGTGCGCTATACAAATAAAAACATTATTATTATTAACTAAGAGAAGACCAGCTGAAATTGCATTAAAAAGTGGTTCTGTGGGGGTGTTCTTCTCACAGAAAATGGACATGTATGTTCGACTGATAGACCATCACACAAAATATGGTCTAAGGGGGTATAAGGGGGTGGTCTTCTCAGGGAGGTGGACTTTTAGATTTTTCATTTGACAACTTTAGGGACTGAACCTCATGTGACCACCATACAAATATGAACATGAGGTTCATCACTACCAGTATGAAGAAATCTATCTCTTACAAGAGTCTCCTCTAATTTGCATACTTTTTTCCCATGAGGCATTGTTTGAAAAGAAGTCTCTTCAATGAGTACCAGTATCATGTCTAGCAGCAGAAGTAAGTTCGGATGCCAGCCGCACACTAACATCTGACGTTACTGGTATAGGATGTGACATTTATCAGCATCCACAATCATAAAATAAGCCAGGAGCCGCGAAGAAGGTGCCAAGAATTCTCCATATTCTGAATAGCATTGCAGTGATCCGTGCTCCTGTAAGCACATATATTCTGTACGTTTCTCCAGGCTCCATGTATAAATCTATTTGTCCTTCCCACAGTCCTTTCACGTATATTTATTGTGTTTATTTGATTTTCCCCTTGTGCGGTTTTCTGCCTCATTCCTTTTCCTTAGTGTTCCACTGTCATGAATGCTTTATTAGCGTGTTCAGGCAGCAGAACTTGAGATTTTCCAATATAGATCATTTTGAGTTTTTCTTGGCTAAATTTCTTGTTGTTTCTATTTCGAGTTAATTTCCTTTCTGCCTTCTTTTTCTCCCCTCCCTCTGTCCTCCTTATCCAGACGTATTGTGTGTTCGGATTTTGTCTTTGTATCTGTACTGTGGCCAAAGAATTGTGACCCATCATTATGTCATTCTCCAGGCTAGTACAGTACATTGCAGGTTTAGAGGTTGTGGTAGGGGATACAGTGTACTCAATAAATTTCAGAATAACGCCAGGGAGTTTATTAGTAAGAAAGGTAAGTCAGACACAACAAGCTGCACTGTAACAAAAAAAAAATCTGGACTTTTTTTTTTCCTTAAAGGATTGAATGATGAATACAAAAACAACGTTTCTCCAGGGGAAAGTATAAATGATGCAATTCATAGTGTTTGCCTGAGGGGGCGCTGTGTGACACAGGGCTCCTCATTATGTCACTGGTATAGGAACTTAAAGGGGTAGTGCACCAAAAAGAAATTTCTTTCAAATCAACTGCTGCCATGAAGTGCCAGAGATTTGTAATTTACTTCTATTGAAAAATCTCGAGCCTTCCAGTACTTATCAGCTGCTGTGTGTCCAGCAGGAAGTGGTGTTTTCTTTCCTGTCTGACACAGTGCTCTCTGTTGCCTCCTCTGTCCATGTCAGGAACTGTCCAGAGAAGGAGCATATCCCCATAGAAAACCTCTCCTGCTCTCCAGACTGGAAATAATACCACTTCCTGCTGGGCATACAGCAGCTGATAAGTACTGGAAGGCGTGAGATTTTTTAATAGAAGTAAATTAGAAATCTCTGGTACTTCATGGCAGCAGTTGATTTGAAAGATTTTTTTTTGTGCACTACCCCTTTAAGGAGCACTTCATGACTTTTACCTTTTGAAGTTTTCAATTCTCTCCCTACCTTATAATGAGATGTCTCTGCTGTCTCTGTCTCAGACTACAATGCAAAGTCATACAATATCCTGTGTCTCAGTATTAAGCACTGTTTCTTTTACGCTCTGGAGTTAAAATTACTCTGGGTTCTCAAATTTCCTCTCACAATCCAGAAAACAAGATGATACATTAATTGACCCTTGTGTTTGAGAAAAGGAGCTTGGATTGCAAGCCTTGCTGATATATGGAGACCTGTATCTGTACAGCGCAGTAGAATATGGTGGTGCTGTATAAGCACAGAAGTTTTCTTTGACAATCAATCACTTCTTTTGGCAGGAGAGAGTCTACAGACTGGTATGCCGCTTGGCATTTACATGTTTCCCGGAACGTGACCTCCTCATGTTTCTACAAAATTTGCAACAGCAAAAAGGTGTCAACACCATGTAATCCCTTTAAGTGGGTTTTCCAGGCAAAACATACTGATGAGTTATCCACAGGATAGCCCATCCGTCACTGATCGGTGGGGTGCTGACACCTGGCACCCCAGATGATCAGCTGTTCGGTTCCCGCACTTAACATTTAACAAGACTGGAGGCAGTTGGCTGCGTTCACTGTGTAATAGTAGACCTGGTTACTGCCATCTTGAATTGGAGCTGAGCGGATATTACCACTAGTGTTGAGCAGAAAGGCTGGACTGTTCGGGTTTGGAACGTTCTCCAAACCCAAACAAGTGCCAAACGTTCAGGCTTGGAGAATGTTGCTGAACTTGAATAGTCCGGCCTCTCCGCTCAACACTAGCCATAGCCAACAGAGCCAACTGCTTCCGACCCTGTTCACTGTGTACAGCTCATCAGTATGTTTTGCCCGGAAAACGCATTTTAGAGAGCTATATTGTACAGTATGGTTGGTTAGTGCTCAAGCAACATGAAGAGACATCAAGAGTAGAGATGATGGAACAGCGCTGATGTTCCGTTTTATAGGAACTCGAACCATCGGTATTCGACTCCCACAGTCTTCCCGTCCCGTGGGGAAGCGGGAGTCAGCCCAAATACAGCCTGGGCCATAGGTTGTATTCCTGTTTTCCAGGTGGGACTCGGGCTGTCTCCACCTTCCCCATGAAACGGGAAGACTGCGGGAGTCAAATACCGATGGTTCAAGTTCATACGAACCTGAACATCAGCGCTGTTCCATCATCTCTAATCAAGAGAGGGCGTATTTACAGCAAAATGCAGATGCAAATGATCAGGTAGTCACAAACATTGGTTCTTGACCACCCAAAAGGTCTGTCAATGGTTACAACTTCCAGTAAGAGGAAGAACAAACTGCTTCTCCAACAAGTGTAGCATCGAGAGGACGGTAACATTTATGAACGTTTGAAAGGAGAAGAGAAAATGTGATATATTTTTTTTTCTTAAAAAAAGTTGTAAAAAGGAAGACAAATATATCCAATGGGACTATCAACTTTATTTTTACTTGCATGGATGATTCCACAGTTTTGTGTAGGGTTACAGAGGAATAACTTATCAGGTTCCCCGGCGGTGATAAATCACAGTGTTGACTGCGCAATTACTGAAGCGAGCGAGCAGCGGTCATTTTTCTCTTGCATACAATAATAGATGAAGCCTAAACATGTTGACAGGACAACAATGACCCGGCTCGGCATTTTGTTTTTCAAGTCTCTTTTATTCATTGTTCCACCTGACAAGGGTCCTGAAATATATATCAAAGTCACTGGCCTAATCTGTATTAATAATCGACTAATATAAGTTGACATGTGAACAATGGGTGTAATGCCGGGATTTATGTCAAACATGTGACGAACACAACTCTCCTTCCATGATTAAAAGCAAAATTATGGGAGGCAGCGAATCCAGGTGAGCCGGGGAACGGGGGAGTGATGGTCGAAACTTTAGATTGGATTGTGTTTGGACTAGACATGCCGGTTCATGTCTGGTTCACAGGAGAAGTATGTGTCAGAGGTTCCTGGGCCCTAATGAATGATCTGTAATAGGGCCCCCCCACTATGTGCCATTTATTATAATGGGGTTGTCTTGTAGAAGAGGGGACAATGAACTACACTTTGAGTGATGTTATAATAATATGTGATCACAATTTATGAGAGAATGGAGAAGTTTATTGGGGGAAACGGTACAGTGGAAGTTCTAGGACCTTGTTGGCACCTCTAGTCTGGATACAAGATGAGATACTGTTGGGCATGAAGGATATAGGTTCCGTATAGCATCCTAAAGCATAATTGCCCACAGATGGGGGTGTAGATCCTGCACACTTGTAGGTAGTCAAAGCTGAAGTCCATAAATGTTTGGTAAATCTGGTAATCGTGTAGCCAAGGAAATGTTAAAGTCTGGTGGAGACATACCTAAGAAACCCTTGCTGTGTGTTCGGAGCATTATCCTGCAGTCGGAAGCCATGGGAGGAAACACATATGGCTGTAGGATGTCCTGTACATATCACTGAACTGTTAGTGCCCTGGTATCACGAGGGGAGACCACTGTCGTATGTGATGGTCCTCACATCATTACACCAGCAGGGGGCAGTGGGTCCTCTACGTCATCACACTAATAGGGGGTAATGTGTCCTCTTCACATCATCACACCAGCAGGGGGCAGTGTGTCCTCCCCACATCATCACACCAGCAAGAGCAGTGTGTCACTCAATATGATTACACCAGCAGGAGCAGTGTGTCACTCCATATCATCACACCAGCAGGGGAAAGTGTGTCCTCCCCACATCATCACACCAGCAAGAGCAGTGTGTCACTCAATATGATTACACCAGCAGGAGCAGTGTGTCACTCCATATCATCACACCAGCAGGGGAAAGTGTGTCCTCCCCACATCATCACACCAGCAGGAACAGGGAGTCCTGCCCACATCATCACACCAGCAGGAGCAGTGTGTCACTCTATACTATATCATCACACCAGCAGGAGCAGTGTGTCACTCCATATCATCGCTCCAGCAGGGTGAAATGTGTCCTCTCCACATCATCACACCAGCAGGGTGCAATGTGTCCTCTCCACATCATCACACCAGCAGGGTGCAATGTGTCCTCTCCACATCATCACACCAGCAGGGTGCAATGTGTCCTCTCCACATCATCACACCAGCAGAGGGCAGTGTGTCCTCCCGACATCATCACACCAGCAGGAGCAGTGTGTCACTCCATATCATCGCTCCAGCAGGGTGAAATGTGTCCTCTCCCCATCATCACACCAGCAGGGTGCAATGTGTCCTCTCCACATCATCACACCAGCAGAGGGCAGTGTGTCCTCCCGGCATCATCACACCAGCAGGAGCAGTGTGTCACTCAATATCATTACACCAGCAGGAGCAGTGTGTCACTCCATATCATCACTAGAGATGACCGAACTGTTCGGACTTGTGATCCCGGCCACATAGTTGCGCTCCCGGGAATATGCGGCCAGGATATTCCAGGGAATCAATGTTGAGATCCCTGGAATATCCTGACCGCATATTTGCGAGATCGCAACTATTCAGTCGGGATTACAGGCATGACTAGAGAGCGCCGATGCCGTCGGACCAAAAGTCTGATGGTCCGCTCATCTCTAATAATCACACCAGCAGGAGCAGTGTGTCACTTCATATCATCACTCCAGCGGGGTGCAATGTATCTTCTCCACCTCATCACACCAGCAGGGGGAAATGTGTCCTCCCACATCGTACCAGCAAGGGGCAGTGTGTCCTCCCCAGTGTCCCCACATCATCACACCAACAGGGGACAGTGTGTCCTCTCTACATCATGACACCAGCAGAGGGAAGTGTGTCGCTCCACTGCAAATGCAGGATTGAAGTAGTCACTACAAGGCCTTCATACTGGAAGCTTACCTTCTCCGAAACCCAAAAAGAATGTGGATTTGTTGCTAAACACTATAAGGTTTAATACCAAAGCACTCCAGGTTTCTTAAGCACAATACCGCTGCAGATATAGGCGATGGTGGCCGCTGTCCATGGCAGGACATTTGATGGGCGCTAATTGCCTGGAAATGGACCAAGCTGAGACAGGAGGTGTATTGAAGGGATTGTCTATGTCTGGATGGTGGACAAGGAAACTTTGGGAGCTGACCAAGAAGAGAAGACAGTGGGTCCCAACTCTCACCCTGCAGTCTTTCATTAACAAACCAGGGTCACAGATCCAGCTAAACAAGTGCAAGATGGTATATAATGTAATATATGTCATGTGATCTCATATACATTTACACTTTACATCCTGTCAGATGCTTTTCTGGTAAAAATTAGGAAAACCAATTTGCTGTCCTCCAGAAGAAAGAAAATTATATCATACTCTCAAAGCAATCTCCAAAAAGAAGAGTCGCCCATCGGGTTTTTGGCCTTCTTTAGTAGACGTCCGGAGAGTTGGCCTCAGGTGTAACTGAGGCATCTCTGTAGCCAGTAGCCCCCTATTGTGCACTGTGGCGGGACGACAAACCTGAAACAGCGGTCTACAAATGGGCGACTCTTCTTTTTAGAGGAGACTTTGGAGCGATTAGTATGAGGTAGTTTTATTAGGAGAGTGGGTCTGTATGCTTTTCTCCCAAAAAGCATTGCCAGAAAATAAATTTCCATACCACTGACTTCTCCAACTAGCAAAAACAAACAAGCATAAAATTGTAAATTCCAAGAAACCTCCCCAATACTCTTATCAAGAAGATCAATGGTGAGACTTGTGCCCTGACATGATGACCTTCCCTATCAGCCATGTTGTCTTTGTAGATTGATGTATCCCTAGCTGATGTTCACCATGTGGCACTGGCTGGTGTCTCAGGGCCTGGACACATTTATGGCTTTATGGTGTTTGGGTAAAGACAACAGGACACCAATAAATTCCTCTGCTTTCTGTTTCTTTATACAAGACTCCATTTTTGAAAGCTAAGACGATGGGCTGTTAAGTACCTGAAGAATACTCCATTAGTGGCCAGGTCAGAGGAGTGTCCCATAATAATGGATATATCATCCTTTCTTTTGATATGATGATTGCTGTGTTTTTGGTTATTTTTGTAGCTTGGCTGTTATAAAAATAGTCATTTTGTTTCTAAATCCAGTAATGATGCAGTAAGTGTAACCATAAGGGCCACCGCCTGTCCGCCATCTCAAGACGTCTTCGGCAGATTCAAAAGTTCATCGATGAGATAGATATTCCACTATGGGCTTCCATAATCTGCTCCACCAGTCATCCCTACTAGGTGAATGTGTTCTGTAGTGTTTTTTGGAACTTTTACCTTTTCAGCCCGATTCCCATGTATGCCATTTGTGATCCATGCCAGTCGATTCCCCTGGCAAAAAGTTACTGGGTAAAAGCCATACATATTTGACCTTATAGATGGGTGTTCTACGTCTTGGTCTCTTACTTATTGAGAGAACTATGGTCTTCTATCACCCTTTTGGCCAGCAGATGTGTTCAGTTTATGGGAGATATTTTTTTTTTTTACTGTTTTTGTATCTTCCATTGACCTCGGTGGAGATAGCTGAGCATATACATGGCCAGCCATTCTCATCATCTATTCCTGTGTATGGCATCTTCGTATTGCAGAATATTATTTAGAAGCCATTTACCTGTGCCTGTAATCTCAGCGAACACCTTTGACGATCCTCGATTTTTAGTAGCAGTCATCCAGATGTCCATTCACCTCAGCTTTCATGTACTAAGATATGATTGGGAAAAGGAGGGGTACGCCACTGCCACACTCTTCTGGCAATCGCTTACCTCCTTGAGATCAAAAGTATCAGGCAGTTGTAATCCAATCTGTCCAATCCTTCTTTCCCTTGACAACATCTGTCAGAGGAGAGTCGGGAGGCCCCCATACACAGTAGGCCGTTGGTTGGTCTCATTGAAATTGACATTTCCCTAACATATGTGGTTTTTTTGTGGCTGGTCACCGTTGCTTTCAATGGGTCATGAACCTGAGAATTCTTTGTACTGAGAACGAAGTGGTGGTGATCACATAGTTAACAGTCTAGATCCTTAGCAGCATCTTTGAATTTGAAATCAATTGTTTTGAATGGGACCTGAATCCATGGAGCAGTGGCTCTATGTGGACGATTAGTAATTAACACAGCTACTTTCTTACATAAAACAGCACCACCTCAGGTTGTTTGTGGTATTACAGTTCAGCTCCATACACTTCAATGCAACTGAGTGGTGCTTTTTCTTGAAAAAGAAAAAAAATAAAATGTGGCCATGTTTTTCTAAACCTGAATAACCCCTTTAACACCTACTAAGGAGAGTTGTGGAAGAAGACTGGAAACTCCAGATGGTAACCTCAAGCCAAATAATTGCTTTGTGATATGTAATATGCTAGCTATTGAGCATCCACAGGACTGGTGGGATGTTGGGAATTTGGATTCATTAAGGCTGAGTTCACACTACGTTTTTGCAATCATTTTTCTTTTTCATTCGTTTTTTTTTTTTTTTAAAAAGGATGAAAAAAACAGATGCATGTGTGTGCATCTGTTTTGATCAGTTTTATAAAAAAAAAAAAAAAGTATCAAAACGGATCATTGTTTTTTTTTTTAAACGGATGGCAAAAGCATAGTGTGAACCCAGCCTAAGCTGGTTGGCTGATACATTGCAGGATTCTCCCATTATCACATCGATTCTGGCCTAACGGTTGTAATCACTATTGGCTTCACAACATGAAGACTCTTTTATTGCGTGTAATCTGCAACCATAAGAGCCTATTCCCATGTGTCATCGAATTGCATCTGAAAACCTCAGTACTATGAAGGATGAAGGGAATAGACCCTAAGTCTTGGACTTTTACCTGCAAATGGTTAAGGACAATGTATAAGCATCAAGTTCCTTCATCATGTGTTCTTATAATCTGCTTTGTGACTGTTCTGTAATACTTATTCGCCCCGCTTTGCTCTGTTTTTTTGGTACACTGCCGAAACAAATGGTACAGGCCTGATGACAATGCTCGGAATAGATTGTGTTTTCTAAGAATTGATCGGCCTCATTGAGGGTTATCAGCATGTAACCAGGGCCGCAGAGGTTACGCTAGTTTACTGCCTTCTATTTTAGGATGTTTACATGAATTTTAAAAAGGACATTGCAGGTGTGTGCCCGGATCATGGACATCTCATGCAAATCAGGGTCCGTAGAGAGGAACCTCGTACAATACACAACTGCATTTATCCAACATGTTTTTTTCATTGGGCTTATGGAGGTTCTAAGAGCATATACCAGGGGTACTCAACAACTTTTAGTGAAGGTCCACTTACCGGGGTCTATTGTCAGGTGAAGGTCCGAGCTGAACATCAGTAGGAAACGTGTTTTGTTACTTTTCACAAACGTTCAACTATTTACATACAGAATTGATGCTTATTACTGCGAAAACCGACCCCCCTGTTGCTCCCCCAGTAGTATATAGTCTCCCTGTGAGCTCTCCCCCTGTAGTATATAGCCCCCGTGCGCTATCCCCCTGTAGTTATATAGTCCCCCTGTAGTGTATATAGCCCCCCTGTGACCTCTCCCCCTGTAGTATATAGCCCCCTGTGCTCACCCCTGTGGTATATAGCCCCCTGTGACCTCTCCCCCTGTAGTATATAGCCCCCTGTGCTCACCCCTGTGGTATATAGCCCCCTGTGACCTCTCCCCCTGTAGTGTATATAGCCCCCTGTGCTCACCCCTGTAGTATATAGCCCCCTGTGACCTCTCCCCCTGTAGTGTATATAGCCCCCTGTGCTCACCCCTGTAGTATATAGCCCCCCTGTGACCTCTCCCCCTGTAGTATATAGCCCCCCTGTGACCTCTCCCCCTGTAGTATATAGCCCCCTGTGAGCTCCCCATAGTTATATATAGCCCCCTTGCACTCTCCCCCTGTAGTATATAGCCCCCTGTGAGCTCCCCCCTAGTAGTATATAGCCCCCCTGTGACCTCTCCTCCTGTAGTATATAGCCCCCTCTGAGCTCCCCCCAGTAGTATATAGCCCCCCTGTGACCTCTTCCCCTGTAGTATATAGCCCCCTGTGAGCTCCCCCCAGTAGTATATAGCCCACCTGTGTGCTCTCCCCAGTAGTATATAGCCCCCCTGTGTTCTCTCCCCCTGTGGTATATAGCCCCCCTGTGACCTCCCCCCTGTAGTATATAGCCCCCCCTGTGACCTCTCCCCCCTGTAGTATATAGCCCCCCTGTGACCTCTCCCCCCTGTAGTAAATAGCCCCCCTGTGACCTCTCCCACCTGTAGTATATAGCCCCCCTGTGACCTCTCCCCCCTGTAGTATATAGCCCCCCCCTGTGCGCTCTCCCCCTGTAGTATATAGACCCCCTTGAGCTCCCCCCTGTAGTATATAGACCCCCCCAGTAGTATATAGCCCCGAGACAAAAAAACAAACAAATCACAACTCACCTAGCACCTCGCTCTCCCGCCGCACCTGTCTTCTTCTTTTCTCATGTCAGTCCGGCCTCCGGCTTATTCGTGCTCTCTGGGGATGTCCCTGGGATTCCCCAGCAGAGCGCGCACCAGAGACCTCAGTGAATGCCACCGGCCTGTACTTCCGGGAAGTTCAGGCCGGTGGCATACACAGAGCTCACAGGTGCGCACTCTGCTGGGGAATCCCCAGGACATCCCCATAGAGCGCGAATCAGCCTGGGGCCGGACCGACACTGCGTAGATGTCAGTACGCCTATGGGGCGGGAGGCAGTGCGGTGGGGAGAGGGACACATGGGAGCCGGGGCGGTTGGGAGGTCTGACCAGTGGTCCGGACAGCTGGCCTCCAGTTTGAGGTCCGCCAGTGTGAGGACCCCTGGCATATACTATACCTGTCACTCCTTGCTATAATGAATTTGTTTCAGGATAGAATGTCCCAGATCCATAACCGGGAACCATTAGGTTGCGATGCACTGTATAGGGGTCAGTAATAATTTACCTGCTTATTGATCACACCATTGGGTTGTATGTTGTTTACTCCGAGTGTCTGCTTGCATGCCAGGTATTGGCATCAGTACAATGGGTATCCAAACAATTATGCTAGCTTATTGTGAGATTTCTTCAGGGGATTATTCCAGAGCTGGCAACTGGGATGTGGATCAACGGGCGCCGATCGTTTCGCGTGCTCTCGGCCGAGAGGAAGCGTGCATCACGTGAGCACGTGAAACGATCGTCGACTGTTGATCCACATCCCAGTTGCCAGCTCTGGAATAATGGAATAAAGTCTGTTTTACTTGCAATTTAACCTGGTGAGTGCCACTGATTCTTCTATGTGAATAATTCATCAAAGACTGTGTATTGGAGTTGAGCACCACCAAGGTATTGCATTAGAAAAGCCTTCCCCAGCTAGTTACACTATTACTGTTGCCTGAAAGCCACAGCCGGTAGTGCCGAGACTGCTCTCATTGCATGCACTTGTAGTTATTGACCAATACGGTCTCTATTAATCCCCAGCAAGATAGTGTGGTTCAGTTATAAATTATAGATCTACTAAATAAAATAAGTACTGTATATATGTTTAAAGTGTCACTGTCGGGTTTTTTTTTTGTTTTTTTTTAATTGCAGAAACCAATAGTACAGGCGATTTTTAAGAAACTTTGTAATTAGGTTTATTAGGCAAATATGCCGTTAGCTGCATTCAGAAAGACTTTCCTCAGCCCCCCCCCCCTCTCATTCACTGCTCATTATCAGGAAATCTCGACTCTTTTACACCAGTTGAGCCCTGTCTAACCTACGGAGAGGGGAGGGGGAGGTGGGAGGAGGATTAGTCGGCAGCAGAGAACAAAGGATTACACAGCGGGACCTGTGTGAAAGCTGGTTTTCAGAGGTCAGAGAGGTCGGTGCTGACTTCAGAGGAGATAGCCCGGTGATGTAGCTGTAAATTAACTCTTTGTTGTCCTGTTTTGGTGCCTCATCTCCCTTAAATTCACCTGCACTATTGATTTCTGCAAAAAATATTTAAACAACAGTGACACTTTAATACCTTTTACTAGAATAGGGTCTTCCATTCAGAATCGACCAACAAAACACAGTTATCACTGAACTCAAGGAGAACAGTGAAAAAAAATTCCAATGAAGTACTCAATCAAGAGTCTCCACTGATGCCCCCAAAAATTTAAATATGCAAAACAGGAATCCGTGGAGCCTCGGTTGCGAGTCTCAAAACACGGGATAGCCAGATATCTCTAGCCTGTTGCCACGGGGTGCCTCCATGATAGGGAGAGCACCACACCACCCTGATAAATAGCCCCTTAAGTCCCACTCGGTTGCGAGTATTGGAACATAAATAGGGAAACACCAGGGTGGCCCCTTTTTGTCAATGTCTAACTCAAGGTGCGAATATTGCGATCATGACAAGGGCTTGCCAGGGCAGGCTTTCATCCACAGACAGCCGTTTCGGGGTTTTTGCCCCTCGTCAGTGTGGAGTAGGATTCTGGCTAGTTGGGGCAATAGCAAATCGACCAACAAAACACAGTTATCACTGAACTCAAGGAGAACAGTGAAAAAAATTCCAATGAAGTACTCAATCAAGAGTCTCCACTGATGCCCCCAAAAATTTAAATATGCAAAACAGGAGTCCGTGGAGCCTCAGTTGCGAGTCTCAAAACACGGGATAGCCAGATATCTCTAGCCTGTTGCCACGGGGTGCCTCCATGATAGGGAGAGCACCACACCACCCTGATAAATAGCCCCTTAAGTCCCACTCGGTTGCGAGTATTGGAACATAGACAGGGAAACACCAGGGTGGCCCCTTTTTGTCAATGTCTAACTCAAGGTGCGAGTATTGCGATCATGACAATGGCTTACAAAGGCAGGCTTCCATCCATTCCATTCCATCCGAGTGGGACTTAAGGGGTTATTTATCAGGGTGGTGTGGTGCTCTCCCTATCATGGAGGCACCCCGTGGCAACAGGCTAGAGATATCTGGCTATCCCGTGTTTTGAGACTCGCAACCGAGGCTCCACGGACTCCTGTTTTGCATATCTTCCATTCAGAATCCCTATATATTAACTAGCGATATAAAACTTTGCTCTCTTTCTCTCTGGAGGACTAATTTAACAAAAAAAGAATGTAATACCCTATTTCTCCTGTGGTGGTGCTGTAGGCAAATTATACACTTGTTGTTGAGTTCATTCACAGATTACCACTAGAGATGAGTGCGACTGAAGATGCCCAAGTCTGATCGTTCAGCGTTTGAATACTGGTGGCTGAAGAAGATGGATGCAGCCCTAAGGAGTCTTTAAAAACATTGATATGGCCTATGGTTGTATCCATGTTTTTCAGGACTCTCTAGGGCTACATCCAATATCTTCAGCCATCCGTATTCGAATGCCGAACGATTGGACTCAAGTTGCGCTCTAATTACCATTGATAGCTGGGGGATGAACAAAAGAAAAGAGAACCAGAAGAAGAAGAAACGTAAAAGAAGAGTTGCAGTAAAAAAAAAAAGTTGGTACTTTTTTTTTTTTATGCCTTACACTGAATTTAAAGGGGTTATCCAGGATTAGAAAAAATGCAGCTACTTTCTTGTAAAAATAACACCATACCCGCCGTCAGGTTGTGTAAGGTATTACAATTTGGCTCCATTTACTTCAATGGAACTGAGCTGCAAAACCCACATCCAACCTGAGAACAAAGATGGTGCTGTTTCTGAAAGAAAGTGGCCATGTTCTTCTAAGCCTGGACCACCCCTTTAAGAGGAGTTGAGAGATTTTTTTTTTAGCTCACAATGGGAGACTAATCCTGGCCGGGAGATTATTTATTTTGATTTCGTTCAGCAAAGTGAGGTCCCTTATTGTTTTATTTATATTTGTTGACTTTTGTATAATTTTACATTGCACAATGCACTCCAGCAGCACTGACAGCCTTCGCTGACTTGCACTCTTCACTCTGTCAGCTTCCATTGTTGTAACATGAAAAATAGTGCTGTTTTTCCCATGAAAAATAAAGGAATATATGTTTAAAGGGAATGTGTCACCTAAATTTTCTTTTACAGATTAGAGTCAGATGCTGAAAGTTGTTTTACTCTAATCTGTTTCTATTTTCTGACTGTAATTTTATTTATTTCACTTTTAGTACATTGTTATGGTAGTGGCCATCTAGAATGGGCTGTTCCTAACAGCATTTAGTGACATGCGTTAAAGCAAGACTCATGGACATAGATGACAATAGACAGACTCTGTCCCCTTGAGATGAATGTGAAACATTAATGAGCGCGCTCTGTGACCTGTGAAGAGGTCATTCCACAGGGAGCTGCTATTGTCTCCTCTATCTGTTGGTGTCACATGACGCTGCAATGCTGTACAGATCACTTTACAGCAACCTCCTCTTATCACCACAGACACAACAGGAAGTCTCAGCTTAGTTTTAGCCCCAGTGGTGAGAATGGAAACTGGAAGATCTCAGTATTATAATAGAATAGATAAAAAAAATGGAAAATTTGGAAAAAAAAATAGATTTAGGGGGTAGAAAATCACCAAAAATTCTTAAAAAATATGTTTAACATAAAATTATTATTTAAACAATAATCTTTTTCTCATGACATATTCCCTTTAAGCCTTTCACTCGAGTGTGAACAAAGCCTTAATCCTGCTTGGTTTTTGCCTCTCGTACAGCTGTGACCTCTGACTTCTGGGATGACCTGCACCGCGTCATTGAAGACTGTGAACTGATAGAGGATGCAGAGCACACTGCCGCAGTCCCTGGATTTATCCTGTATCTGCAAAGCGTTACCAGTCTCATTCTATCCTTGCTAAATGTTGGTGGGGTCAGTGGTTCTGCTATGAAAATGGACCCATCCCGCTTGGTGCAGAGGATGCTGGGGTCAGAATTCCATGAAGTGCGTCTGCTGACTCTCCAATCTCTGTTGCAATGGTTGAAGCAAGGCCGCCGGGATGCCTACGTGTCTCATGAGGTTCAGAAGACGCTCTTTGAGATGATAATGAAAGAAAATAATATAGAATGCCTGTGCCAGGTAACTAGAGCAGTACCTACATCCCCCATATCAGATCTGCTGCCGTTTTGCTGCACAGTTTTTTTAAGTAATTTGTCCATTGTAGGAAAGTGTAGTATGAATATACAGTACGGGGGGCAGGTTTAAGCTCTGCATATTGCACATTGGTGGCATCAGAGGAGAGTATGTTGAAGTCACCCCTTACCTCTGCCAGTCAAGTAAATATGTAGATCTATGTCCATTTTTTTTTAAGTAAAAGTTATATTACAAAGTACAACTATCCCTCGACTTGAAATTGCCTGAGGTTACAATATTTTCCACATACAGTGTTCCTTCCCAAACCATCAGATGTTGAGACCACACTCAATTACAATGCTTCAGACAGTCAGGATCTGCGGCTGTAAATAACACAATATTGACCAATAAGAGTGTTCGTCTTACTGGTAGTACCCCATTATTAGTAAATTTTATGCAGTGATTGGCTGTCTAGTAGCGCCTCCCTACAGTACAGTGTGATACTACATGTCCTGTACTGCAGTGTGTCTAGTATCTCCTCTCTACAGTATAGTGTGATAGCACATGTCCTGTACTGCTGTGTGTGTCTGGTATGTCCTCTCTACAATAGAGTGTGATACTACATGTCCTGTACTGCTGTGTGTCTAGTATCTCCTCTCTACAGTACAGTGTGATACTACATGTCCTGTACTGCTGTGTGTCTAGTATCTCCTCTCTACAGTACAGTGTGATACTACATGTCCTGTACTGCTGTGTGTGTCTGGTATCTCCTCTCTACAATATAGTGTGATAGTACATGTAATGTTGTGTGTATCTAGTATCTCTTCTGTACGGTGCTTTGTGATACTACATGTCCTGTACTGCTGTGTGTCTAGTATCTCCTCTCTACAGTACAGTGTGATACTACATGTCCTGTACTGCTGTGTGTCTAGTATCTCCTCTCTACAGCACAGTGTGATACTACATGCCCTGTATTGCTGTGTGTGTCAAGTATCTTCTCTGTAGAGTACAGTGTGATACTACATGTTATGTACTGCTGTGTATGTCTAGTATCTCCTCTCTACAGTATAGTGTGATACTACATGTCCTGTACTGCTATGTGTGTGTGTCTTATATTTCCTCTCTACAGTACAGTGTGATACTACATGTCCTGTACTGCTGTGTGTGTCTAGTATCTCCTCCCTACAGTATAGTGTGATACTACATGTCCTGTACTGCTGTGTGAGTCTAGTATCTCCTCCCTAAAGTATAGTGTGATACTACATGTCCTGTACTGCTGTGTGTGTCTAGTATCTCCTCCCTACAGTATAGTGTGATACTACATGTCCTGTACTGCTGTGTGAGTCTAGTATCTCCTCTAGAGTTTAAGGACTTGCTTTATCTATACTTATCGCCTTATTTTTCTTTAAATCTCTATTTTTCTCCCCACTTGGGGTTGATATTATGTGCGTTTTGTTCTCATCCTACAATGGTTGTCCTGGAACCAATTAAAGAGGGACCACTGTATTATAACTTTATTAAAGCAATTCATTAAAAATGTATTTTTAGACTCCAGGGTACCCCATTACAGAGCTGAGACCTGCTTTTGCTGGGATGCAACCTCCAATAGGTAGCATCAGGGAGCAAGACCTCTTCCTTTGTATGTATATGTGTATTTGTATATCTTATGTATTTTTTTTATATAATTTTTTTTACTCTTGTTATTATTTTGTCTCCCTCTCTGGACAGGTGCTAAGAATCTTGTATGATATGAACATTGAGAGGATACTTTTCACTGCGAAAGATCATTTCCAAATGGAGCCGAAGGATTTGTTGAGAAGAATTTTAAATCTTGTGTCTACATCCAGCTACAGGTGAATGTTAAGGTCTCCAAACACCTTAGAATTATGTTGGCCAAATCGCTGCTCGCGGTGGTTTTGGCCACTAGTGTAAGGGCCCTATTCCATCGGACGATTATCGTTCAAATTATCGTTAAATCGTTCGAATCAAAGCGATAATCGTTCGGTTGAAATGCAGTTAACGATTAACGTCCGAACGAGAAATCGTTGATCGCTTTATAAGACCTGGACCTATTTTTATCGTTGCTCGTTCGCAAAACGTTCGCATTGAATAAGACATCGTTCCGTCGTTTGCAATAGATACGAATGCAATAGCGAAGAAATAGCGAAGATGAAACTATCGCAATTACGATCATAAGTAACGATTAACGTTCCATGGAAATGAGTGAACGTTTTCAGGTCTTTCGCAATAGCGGTCGTTTAAGATTGTTAATCATTCACGATTATGCAAACGATAATCGTCAGGTGGAATAGGGCCCTAAGGTGTATGGGGAACAACCACTGACCCTTTTGTTAAGAGAAAGATAAGCCGCCACAAGAGCGCTCTCACTGCGGCTTACTCCTCCCCATATAGAACGCAGGAACGCTCGGCTGTGTCGAACATCCCTGTGTATGTAAGGGCAGGCAGCGGGTAGGAGATATAACTGACGGCCAGGTGATCATTCGGCCTGCACTTATTGAAGGTTTATAGTGTTATATTTGTATTACTAATAAACAGCATTATGGCCTATGCACCACTATTGCC
This sequence comes from Dendropsophus ebraccatus, assembly GCF_027789765.1. NCBI lineage: Eukaryota > Metazoa > Chordata > Amphibia > Anura > Hylidae > Dendropsophus > Dendropsophus ebraccatus. Next base: position 17,717,079 of record NC_091468.1, on the reverse strand, counting down.
CATGTGTATGTTAGTTTTTAACCTAGTCATAAAAGCACCATTTACGTTTTTCTAGGGCCCTGTCACTATCGGCCAAACCATCTAATATCAATACCTGATATCTTGCAGTTTTCATTCTCACCACTGGGGCAAAAGTAAGCTTAGACTTCCTGTTGTGTCTGTGGTGATAAGAGGAGGTTGCTGTAAAGTGATCTGTACAGCATTGCAGCATCATGTGACACCAATAGATAGAGGAGATAATAGCAGCTTCCTGTGGAATGACCTCTTCACAGGTCACAGAGCATGCTCAGTGATGTTTTACATTCATCTCAAGGGGACAAGTCCATGAGGCTTGCTGTAAAGCATGTCACGAACTGTTGTTAAAAACAACTCAGGCAAAATGGCCGCCCCCATAACAATGTACAAAAAGGGAAATAAAATTAAAAAAAAGTCAGAAAATAGAAACAAATTAGAATAAAAGTTTTAGTATCTGACTCTAATTAGTAAAATAAAATTTAGGTGACACATTCCCTTTAAATGTAAATCACTTGCCGGGGATGTAATTGCACAATGCTCACAGCAGTTGTTGCCGGGGACCTTATGTGCCTTGGCGTGTGCACTTGGCATGGTTGCATTGTTATTGTAGTGTAAATCCGTTGGACAAGGAACGGGAATGAGGGTTAGCACCTCCTATGTTATTTCTTCTGGTGGCTATCAAAGATACAGTAATAATAAAGTCCCCCGACTCCCCCAGCTACACGGCTGTCAACTGGTTAAATGATGTGAGTGTGAACCTACCCAGACGCAGGCATCTCCGCTTGCTGGCCCAGTGACACGTTGGCAGGACCTGAGCCCTGGCAAGTCAGATGCCCTCTCTGCATTTTAATTCCCTGTTGCTGGAGCCTATTGCAATTTAAACAAACCCGCTCTTATCTCCTCACAATTCAATTTATTAGACAACCCTGGTGCAGGAAGAGAAACACCAGACGGGCCGGAGCTGTAAATATCCTCTACAGGCGTTGCTGCCTCCTCGCTGCTCCTCTGATTATAATAGATAATTGCCTTGGAAAATAGAGAATGGAGCTGGACAGCTTTGCTAGGAGGCCTGACCAGAGGATTGGGAGAGGGTTGTACACCCCTTAGACAGCACAGACTGTGGTTTCCTTCTAAGGTCTCAGAGATGTGTTATAATAACTTTGTTTTCATATATGCCTAATGCAAAATTGGTGCATCTTTAGCTCCCTGAACTTTGGACACCTTTGCACTGATTGTTTTATTGTAGATTTTTTATTTTTAGTGAATACAAAATTAGAGGTAACCCATCACCATGAAAATGCTACCTAAGCTATCGATATCATGTTATAGAGCAGGAGGAGCTGAGCAGATTGATATATATCTTTATGGGAAAAGATTCAGTATAACTTATAATTTATTGATTGACATCTCTGATGTTTCCAGACTAGAGAGTCCAATCCATTGAGTGACACCGCCCACTGGACTCCTTATCACAGAATCAGCAGGAATTTCAACAGGTTACAAGTTATGCTAAATCTGAGATATATATATATATATCAATCTGCTCCGTCCTTCATGTTTTATAACATGATGGCGATAAATTAGCATTATCTAGGTAACAGGTTCCCTTTAAAGGGAACCAATCTGCCCAATTGGGCTGATATGGTTCCCTGAACCGCCGTATACAGCTTCTGCAGCAGCCGCGGCACATACCGACCGCTGCTGCAGCAGTAGCTGTATACCCGGAAGAAAAAGCAGTTTAATTCCCCGGGCGTGTGACAGGCAGCGGCAGGGAAGAAGTCATCTGGGCGGCTCCCCACCCTTATCTAGTCACCACGCTCTGCCTGTCAGCGTGCTATAAGGGGATGATTAACTGGCAGAGAGGTTCCTTACTGACCTCTCTGCCTGTCAATCATCCCCTCCGAGCGCACTGACAGGTAGAGAGCAGTGACTAGATATGAGCATGGAGCCTCCCAGATGACTGCTTCCCCACCGCTGCCTGTCATGTGCCTGGGGGATTAAACTGCTTTATTTCGGGTATACAGCTACTGCTGCAGCCGTGGCCGGTATGTGCCGCGGCTGCTGCAGAAGCTGTATACAGTGGTTCAGGGAACCATATCAGCCCGATTAAGCAGATTGGTTCCCTTTAAGCAACTTTGTTAATAGTTGTTATTAAAAATGTATTTATTTATTATATTAAAATATTATTTGCCGAATCAGGCCGATTGGGGCAGATATTGTTTTGTGTAAAAAAGACAACAGTTGTGGTGCCGATCATGTTGTCTTTAACATGTTTTAAAATCATTGCAGCTGGTGTCCTTCTGGCTTCTCTCTGCTTCCCCGCTCACCGCAGCCGCCTCCGATACTTCCAAACCCGTCTCTGCAGCAACAGCCTGCTCAGCCAATCAGTGACTTAGACAGGACAGCACTGCGGCCCTGCTGAGTGGACTGTCACTGCAGAGACTGGCTCAAAACTGTCAGCAGGGGCTGCAGTGAGCGGAGAACAGAGAGACAAGCCAGGGGGCATGGAGAATACACCTTCACTTACTGTCAGTTCTCTCTCCTGCCCGGCCCATGCTACTGAACAATTGGCACAACCGAACCTCCCTGTATTCTTTATGGGGAGGGTTAAGCTGCCGCCAGACTGATCTCATCCATATGTCAAGTCATGTTATTCACTTCTTTGGGTTTTAATGTTATGGCTGATCGATGTATATTTGTGTAAATTGGTGAGGAAACTTTTTTCCCTGGCCTGGCATGTCCCGACCGGATTATCATATACACTCGCTCATACTGAGTACACATTGCAATTTCTTAGGCATGAAAGATTGGCTGGAATGTTCCCTGGCTCATTGAGGAACCGTGCTGCAACATGGAGCGTGCACCTAACACTGTGTCTGTGGACTGTATAGGCTATAGATGGGTTTATGAGGCTGTATCCTCTTTATTGCTGCCGGTGTAGGCACCTCCTGTCATGGCAACCATCTGTCGCAGGGACGGTACCAGTGGGCAATGACCGCTCTGTTTTGTAGAACTTCCTCTTTCAATGACATTTTAAAGACTTTTTAGGGGAAAAAGGTGAATTGTACAGTCTGTCAATGAGGAATTATTGGTCAGATGTATGCTGACATATGTGCACTGCCGGACAGACTGGGAAACCCCAACATAAAGGCAGGAATAAGGGCAATATAACATAAGAGTGATCCCGGATTCAGACCAGATCCTTAAAGGAGTTTTACCATGGAGATAGATAGGTCTAAACTGATACATTATGTGGAATTTTTTGCTTTGGGAAAATGTAAAAAATCAAAGAGGGCATCGGGTGGTGGGAACATAGCAATCAAGGGATACTTACCTGTCCCTGTGCCCCCTGCAGCACTACAGTCTATCTCCTGGTTCCGGTGTCGTCACGACCCGGCAAGAACTACCTGCTCAGCCGGTCGGTGATTCCAGTTATGTCCCACCTCAGTAACTGACTGAGTAGGCACTTTTGAGTTGTGATGTCACAGGAGCTACAGGAGATAGATGGGGGACCGTGAGCGGTAACGCTGTGCTGCGGGGGCACAAGAATGGGTAAGTATCCCTTGATTGTTATATCCGACCCTCCCATGATTTTTTACTTTTGCTCAGAGTTCTCCTATAAACATATTAAGGCTCCGTTCACACGGAGTAAAAATGGCAGAATTCTCTGCCAGCCTCCGTGTCATAATGACAGTCCATGGGAGGCTTGAGCGCCTCCTCTCTCCACGCTGGAAAATGGCCATGTTCATTCTTCAGCACGGAGAACGGAGGCGTGCGAGCCTCCCATGGACTGTCATTATGACACAGAGGCTAGCGGGATTCCGCGGCAGAGAATTCTGCCAGTTTTACTCCGTGTCAGCGGAGCCTTAGACCCCTTAACCCTGATTCAGTCCAATCCAAGTCAGGGTGACATCCCTGTACTGCCACAAACTGGTACTAAGAGTGTGACTGGTATTGCAGCCCTATTCTCTTCAATGAAGCTGAGCTACAATACCAGATATAACTCATGGACAGGGGTGGCACTATTTTCAAATGAAGAGCAGCCATGTTTTCTATTCTTGTACAATCCCTTTAAGAAAGTTATGTACTATTAGCCACATTCATGATGCACATTGTGTTCGTATCAGACCTGATACCCCTGGTTAGTAAACTCCTGTGCCCAAGGAGCTTGGTTTGAGGCTTTTAGGTTTCAGTGTTGGCCGTTGTGACCGATAAAGAAGCAGTGTGTGAAAATGTATCACAGCGTCTAAAGGAATACTCCCATCATTACAGCACTGGTGGTTATCTTTGGCATATGGGTCCCTTTGTGTACCCAAGGGATGGTCTGATGCCCCTAGTAGCATGCATGTTACAGAAGAGGAAGTGATAAGAGGCTGCAATATGCAGAATGCCACTTATTTCTGAGGACACATATAGGAAAAATCCATCCTGTCCTACCCTTGATCTTCTGGGCCCTATAGACATCAGCCTGTAGGTAGATCTTAAAGCGACTCTGTACCCACAATCTGACACCCCTGCCCCCCAAACCACTTGTACTTTCGTATAGCTGTTTTTAACCCAAGATCTGTCCTGGGGTCCGTTTGGCAGGTGATGCAGTTATTGTACTAAAAAACTACTTTTAAACTTGCAGCCCTGTGTCAAATGGCCGTGGCCTAGAGTGTGTGTGCCCAGGCTTGTAACGATCCAACACATGTGCAGTGTTCACACAGCTGATGAATAGGAAAAATCCTGCCAGGGGCATTACTAATGATGTGGAGGGCGGGGAGGAGGGACACAGAGGCGGTGCATACACACTAGGCCAAGCCAATTTGACACAGGGCTGCAAGTTTAAAAGTTGTTTTTTAGGACAATAACTGCATCACCTGCCGAACGGACCCCAGGACAGATCTTGGATTAAAAGCAGCTATCCGAGGGTCAGTGGTTTGGGGGGGGTCAGATTGTGGGTACAGAGTCACTTTAAACATTTTGACAGCCCCTACCTAGTCCTAACAATCCAGGCTCTGCATCAGTGTTCCCCATTCTGTGCCTCTCCAGATCTTGCCAAACTACAACTCCCAGCATGCATCATGTGGACGTTACAGATTGGGAATCACTGGTTTATATCAATGACTGGATATGTGCCCAAACAAAGCACCAAGGATACATATTCTTTTCCTTGTTTGCCTAGCATTTTATACATATAGACAATTGGCTTGTACACTGCAGCTCCCTGGATTTCACGTCCAGCTTTCCCTAATGCCGCCTTGTTGAAATCTAAAGCCGTAGCTCGGCATGACAATGGCGTTCATGTTTTTCCTTCTTATTTGCTCTGACCTCACTGGAATCTCTTACACATAGTATAAGCCTGAACAGGACACATGTGAAGCAGACTGCAGCCTGCCATGTTCAATGGTGTGTTACTGCAGGGAACATTGCCCTGGTCAGATGACGGCTGTTCATTGACTATGACAGTATTCTTTACTTTGGCCGCTTTCCCTTCCATCCTGTTGTTGAACGGGATCTTTACTTAATGCGTACTACGGATCACGGGCAGAGAGCGAGCTGGACACCATATTATGGGGACTGTCCAGACACAGGAAAGCAACTGTTGTCCTGTAAGTGTGTGTATTCAGGTGCAGCACATACATTGTGGATTACACTGGGGGAGAGTTTCACGTCGGCTGAAATTAACAATGTACGAATGTGTTCAACAAGTCAGGAGGCTCCTTCACTATTTACCGCCATTGGAACATTTGCATTTTTCCCCCTTTAACTATACTGTAACTTCCTTTTTTTTACTTTTCCAGTGTGGAAATCCAGAGCTCAGCCTTAAAGCTCTCATCTAAGTTGGTCATCCGCCTGGCGAGCGAGGCCCAAGAGGTAAGGTGGTGACGGAGCATCTCCATATGACAGTGTGCGCTCATTTTCCTTATATTAATTAGAGGTGTACGCAGCTGGAGCATTCTCAAGTCCGATTGTTCTGCATTACCATTGGCTAATTACCATTGGCTAAAGTAGTAGAATGCAGCCCTATAGAGTCCTGAAAAACTCTCTGGACTCCATAGGGTTGCATCCAACTTCTGCAGGCACCGTTAATCCAATACCGAAGAATAGGTCTCAAGCATGCTAGAGTTGTGCTCAACAGGTATAATATTCTACAATACCCTCAGCCTGAGTCACTGATCTCTGACACACGGCACCTCCACCGATCAGGCCAGAAGCGGATAGCTCCATTTATTACATAGTGGTTCTTGCATATCATATTCCGTTCACTTTAATTGGAGCTGAGATGCAGTAGTATGGCACTACCACTGTACAGTGTCATCTGCTTGAGGCCTTGTTTGCTGTGTAGTGCAAGTGCTGGACAGCTGATGGGCCGGGTCATAGGATTTGCCATTATCACAATAGCCCAGAAAACCTCTTCAATGGACCAAACATATTTAAGTAGTGTTAACATATATACTGCGATCATACAGAAAATAGGGTGAACAAAGCCTGTGTAAAAATAAAAAAAAAGTTTAATAAAGTTTTTTAAGAGAATCCCACTCCCATTCTTCCCTTATAAAATGTATTTTTATAGGTAAAAAATAAAAATGCTACACATAATAGAGATCACTATATACCAGAATTGTAAAAATCTCAGGTTGCTTATTTTCCAATGAGAACAAAGCAATTGCTTTTTTTTGCTTTTCTTTTTTTCATATAAAAAAACATAAATACAAAAACTTTAAAAAAAAAACTCACATAAAAAAATAAATAAGAAATAAACACCATTCAGCCCCTTGAAAGGAAATCTATCCATAGACTAGATGGACCCAACCTGCTGATGGATTCTAATAACACAGGGGGTTGGGAGTGCAGGTAAAGCTTTATTTAGAAGCTCTACTACTCCATTAAAGGGGTTCGTCAGCAGATCATTTTTTTTTATATACTTGTTATACTTACCTCTCTGGGTTCCTCTGATATTCCCATGTGGCCTCTCCTGTGTCCCCCGCTGCTGCAGCTCCGCTACTTTGGAGATGAACTTGTCTCGGGAGTGACAGCCTGTGACCAGTGATTGGCTGTCAATCCTGAGATGAGAGGACACTGGACAGGCTGCATCGGGGGAGCGAGGAGAGGTAAGTATAAATTTTTATGTTCAAAAATATTTTATATGTTGCTGGCCTGTTGCTAAACGCTGGATAACCCCTAGACGGTTTGGTAACCTGGGGGGCGGTCCTGTAGCCCTCCACCAACTCCGACAGCGCGCCTCCTTATATATAAGCAGCTAGCAGCGTGCATGTGCCACAGGACCGCCCCCAGGGCACCAAACCGCCTCATTTACATATTAAGACAAATTTAATTTCTCTTTACCAGACCTTCTAAACACAAGAATGTCCGCACTCCCCGTCCCCTGCCCTGTTAGAATCAGCAGGTTAGATTTCTGTAGATTCCCCATAAGGCCCATTATTGTAATTCCGCAATGAATCTTGAAGCCACTTAGACTAAAATAATACTATGGTGTTATGGGCGGCCATTCCCATAAATCGCTTCGTTTGATTACATGGAGGATGACCTGTGTCTGCACAGACCTGACACCGCCTCCTGCTAGACTGAGATCTGTGGGACACGGCCATATGTTATTATTTTGGGAAGATAAACATAATGAAACCCTATGGCCATTCATCACGGGGAATCTTAAAAGTGACATCTTCTTGTCATCACCCAGTAAAACCCTATCTTCTGCCATGGATAATTCACAGGACACTTGAGGGGGGTGATGAATTGTAGCGAGAAACATCTGGAGGATTTCAGGCTCATTTCTGTTTTTTTTTTTTTTTTTTCCCCTGGCAGGCCATTGAGTCAGAGTTGAAGGAGTGGGTTGCACTTGTGGTTCATTGCTGCGGAGATGAGCTCCAGACTGAAGTGAAGTTGGCTGCAGCTGAGATCCTTACTGATACTGCTCCCTATATCCTGAGCGGCGGGCGGCCTGTGCTGGGTAAGACTCCCCATAGTGATGACAGTCCTCTCCTCCATCAATCCCAATACACAGCTGGTAGAGGAATGAACCATCCATCATTGTCTACATTATCTGCCACATTTTAGTTATCAGAGAAGCTGTCGGCAGGTATACAGAGATTGAGTATATCACTTACAACTGAATTCAGTATTCCGCACGTAGTATGTACCTAAACTTTGGGCCCCCATCACCAAAAAAGAGGAGCCCTGTCTTCTGCAGTGAGGTAGTTATAGCTATTTCCAATGCCCCCTACTGTCTTCTCATGTCAGGTTTAGACTCTAATGCCCCTAGAGGTTGGAGACCCCCATACATTGTATTGTAGGCAAATAAAATTCATTTTATTCTGTGCTAAAACTACATCCTCATCTACTCTACAACATGGAGGGTTTGGAAAACTTCCATGACATAGGAAAAAGTTGTCACTTTCCTGACCGGTGGGATTGGTCGGGGTGTTAGACCCCACTGATCTATGGAGCATGTCTTGTTTTGTTTAAGACAAGGATCACAAGACAGTACTTATCAGCTGCTGTATGTCCTACGGGAAGTGGTGTATTCTTTCCAGTCTGGAAAGCAGGAGAGGTTTTCTATAGGCATTTGCTGCTGCTGTGGACAGTTCCTGTCATGGACAGAGGTGGCAGCAGAGAGTACTGCGTCAGACTGGAAAGAATACACCACTTCCTGCAGGACATACAGCAGCTGATAAGTACTGGAAGACTTGAGATTTTTTTAATGGAAGTAATTTACAAATATCTGGCACTTTATGGCAGCAGTTGATTTAAAAGAAAAGGACTTGTCAGAGCTTTCTACACTGCAGTGGACTGATGCATACTATGTTATTTCTCTATGACCAGGCAGAGTTGTCATGGGGAACGCCAGCCCTTCCCTTGGATTCTGTTCAGGCATGAAAAGTGGGACTGATAGAATTCTGCATATGGGGGGACGTACTGTATAGCAGGTGGCTCCAATATTTCATTAAGTCACCGACTGTGTTAGGTAAATAGCGAGCAGCAAATTATGTCCTGACTTGTCATTTCTGCAGCGCTGGGACGCTGCCAGTGCCGCTTTCCCCAAAGTTATTACTTCTAATTGATCCTGTCTGATTCCAGTGTGTCACCCGTGAGATTCCTAGAAGTGACGGTAAGCCCTCCGACTGACTCAGGAATTGGACCTCCTGGTCTTGGCATTAGCTGCTGTGTAATGCGGATGTCTCGCTCGCTCTCAGCCGCAGCCAGGGCTCGTCTGGAGAACCTTTCTGCTTTCCTTCTATAGTTCAATCCCTCTTATTGTTCAGTATATGTCCTGCCACACAGAGGCTAGAGACAGCCCCCCCCCATACTCCTTATAGCATCCTCCACCTGCTGCACAATTACAACTCCTCAACCTGTGATGGTGCGCTGGGCCTTTTTTTTTGTTGCCATTCTGAAAATTGCGGAAAGTAAGAAGAACCCAGTTAGTTTGGCAGGACTGAGCTAGTAATGTGTATAAGGTGTCCAACTCTTCCACAAATGTTGGATTTCGCATCCAATCCTTTCTTATCATAGGTAATATACTATTGCTATGGGTGTCTGGCATCGGCCTATTACCCTCTTCTAATTATAAATCCACGGATGCGTAGTTGAGTCTATCATACACGTGTATGACCAAATGAGTGCTTAGTGTAGGTTGAAAATTTCATTTCAACCACTTTGATTTCATCATTTTGATTTAAACAGTAGTAGCTGCTTTATTTCTCCATATAAGAACAGTAAAATCGCTTGTTAAGGTTTGGAGTACCCTAAGGAAAAAGGCAACTATGTCAGATTGCTGCAAAAGTGCTGCTGCTGTTTCTTGTGTTCCTATTCACACAGCCTCCTGCAAATCCAGTGTATCAGTAACCCCTTCTCCCCTAACATGAGGGACAATACAACCTGCTAACCCAATGTATCACTAAGGCCCCCTTCACACGTCCGTGTCAGTTTTTACTGTCAGGAAATCCTGATCAGGAGACCTTAAATGTCATCAGGATAGTATCAGGATTTCCTGACAGTAATCCGTTTTTACCATCAGGAAACCATCAGGAAAAACCTTCAGGATTTCCTGATGAGATAATATTGTCTAGTATGCCAACATAAATCACAGGTACCCGTGTACCTGGATGGCCACAGGCTGCAGAACTACAACTCCCATCATGGCCTACCAGCAGAGCCATGATGGGAGTTGTACTTCTGCAACCTGGATGGCCACAGGCTGCAGAACTACAACTCCCATCATGGCCTGCCAGCAGAGCCATGATGGGAGTTGTACTTCTGCAACCTGGATGTCCACAGGCTGCAGAACTACAACTCCCATCATGGCCTGCCAGCAGAGCCATGATGGGAGTTGTACTTCTGCAACCTGGATGGCCACAGGCTGCAGAACTACAACTCCCATCATGGCCTGTCAGCAGAGCATGGTGGGAGTAGTAGCCCTAATCTCACCTGTCCCGGATCCTGCTCTGTCGGGGCCCGGGTCAGAGTGCAGTGCTGAGGTCCGGGCAGCGGCGGCGGTCGGAGGTGCGGAGCATCCGGCGGGCGGCCTGGTGGTGAGTTCCCGGGGGGGGGGGGGAGAGGGTCAGATGCGGCGGCGGGGGCGGCGGCGGGGTCGCGGCGGAGGTACTGGAGCATCCGGCGGCCGGCCCGGTGGTGAGTTCCCGGGGGGTGGGGGGGGGGTTGAGAGGGTCAGATGCGGCGGCGGCGGCGGCGGCGGCGGCGGCGGGGGGGGGGGGATCTGTAGTGCCGGGCAGCGTGTGCGGTGCGGTGCGGGGGGGATGGGGGTGTGCGGGTGATCGGACGGCGGCCGGGACTGGCTCTCTACCAGTCCGGAATCGCGGGCACTTTCCTGATATACATCAGGAAAATGCCCGTGATTCCGGCGCTCCCATAGACTTCTATGGGGGCGTCCGTGCCGGATTTCCGGACGAAAATAGGACAGGATCTAAAAAATCCGGTCCTATTTTCCGGAACGGACACCCTTCCGGAAAAATCCGGAAGGGTGTCCGTGTCTAATGTTAGTCTATGAGTCCGGAAATCCGTCCGGATTTCCTGATAGGAAATCCGGACAGATTTTCCGGACGTGTGAAGGGGGCCTAACCCCTTCTCCCCCATCAACGTGCAGTGTTATTAGTACTGTGTCATGGTATAACAGTGCTGTGATTGGTTGGAGAAGTAAGGGAGGAAGTTCCTGTGTGTGTAGTGCTGGCATACAGACATAGCTATGCACCATGAAAGGGACCCAGCATCATAATAACAGGAAGGAATCACCATATCAAAATTTTGAAGGGTTTGTGTAACTAAACCAAGCGGGATAAGCCGTCCATTCACATAGTTGTTTGCTGGATGTTTTCCCTCCCCATCCCCCATATATAAGAACGTATGGCACCAGCATATTCTTTATTTGCTTAGAAAGATCTAGATCTTTATGTATGTTTGTATACTCACACATACATCTTTTTCTAATACATACAGAAACAAAGTTGTAGGAGAAAACATTGCATCGATCTAATCGGATGATCAGTTTATTTATATGGCGGTATATACAGCGTATAGCGGCTGTTAGCACTGGTGCCGCCCGTCAGACACCAGAGAAGATGGAGCCGCCTGACGCCTCCTGTTGTCAGGATCAAAATGTTCATCCTGGAATAAAATAAATTGTGTTCGCTTCATCCCAGCGTCGCATGAAGTCCTGCCGGTTACAGCTGGGGACATGAAAGCTATTGTCTTGTGTTTTTCATTCTTGCGCAGCTGCAGATTTTGGCGCTTTTTAAGTAAAGTGTCAGGGAAGAGAAAAGGGCTCATTTGCACAATTTGACCATTTCCACTTGGGGTACACGCACTTGTTAGGGCCCGTTCACACTACAGAAAACAGGCAGAAATTCCAAAAGGAACCTCGAAATCAAAGAACTGACATGTCTGCGGGCGGGGGTTCTGCTCAGAATTTCTGCCAGTTTTCCATAGTGTGAACGGACCCTTACCAGGGGTAAAGACCAGCCTGCTTATGTGTAATTGAACATGCATGGGTAGGGGTGACTGAAGGAGGCGGCAGACGGGCCAAACGGTGCACGGGGGGGGGGGGGGGGGGGGGGGGGGGGGTAAGGAACACCCCCAGTGCTCCTAACAGGCTCATATAAATAATTCTTTCCGATTAAAGTACTTGAGAACGGGGAGAGTGAGCAACAAAAGAACAGCGGCCCCGGAAACATGAGTTTCCATTTAATGGTTGTGTGTTGAGTTATTTTGAGGGCATACCAGATATACACTGCTATACAAGCTGTACACTGACTACATTGTATTAAAGCAGGGATGGGGAACCTTCGGCCCTCCAGCTATTGCAAAACTACAAGCTAAAGCTTTGGCTGCCCAGGCATGATGGGAATTGTAGTTTTGCAACAGCTGGAGGGCCGAAGGTTCCCCATCCCTGTATTAAAGGGTCATATCCTCAGTGTTATCCCATGAAAAGGTGTCATCAAATATTTGCAAAAATGCGAGGTGCTTTGCATACTAAGACATACCAAACTAATGTAGGAAAACCACCACATTTTAGGAGCTACTTGTTGACTGTTTCCAGCAGGATGCAGCTCTGGTACAGGCTGTAACTCAGCGCTAATAAAAGATGAGAAATCCCCTGTACTGAGCTGTTTGATGAAGATTCTCTCTAGATACACACTGCACAATGGTGTCATACAGGCAGTAGTTATGGCTGCCCGCATTTTCACCTCTGATATCTGTAGCCAGGTCTGCAGGCAGAGGTGCTGTAAACCCATTACTAGGAGACCACCCTGTTCTTGACTTTGGATTAGATGTTTAT